>NC_071594.1:3764222-4119633 GCF_024509145.1 Vidua macroura
GATACGATAATAAAGGCAATAAAGCCTCCCACTGTATCTGGGGCTGAGGAGGTATTTTCCCTCAAAGCCACAGAATAAGTACTTAACAAAAAGCATCTCATTTTCCCCTTGAAGCTGAGTGCTGAGCTGCGCTGGAAGGCAGACACTGGGCTTGCTGAGACTCCACAGTAGTGTGAATTACTGCATAAACCCTGTCTTTCTTTGAAATCTGCTCTTTCCTCCAACAAGAAGGGGTGGGGAGACCCTAGCACAGGGTGCCCAGAGAAGCTGTGGCTGCCCCATCCCTGGGAGTGCCCAAGGCCAGGCTGGACAGGGCTTGGGACAGCCTGGGATAGTGGAAGGTGTCCCTGCCCATGGCAGGGGTTTGGAACTGGATGATCTTTAAGTTCCTTCCCAAACCAAACCATTGTATGATTAAGAAGTCAGTTTGTGCTCAGTGCCCTCTGTCCCAGCCCAGGTCGGTTACACACAAAGGAAAACGTGGCAGCTGATATTTTAGCTTAAGACATGGATATATCAGACAATGGACACCTGAAAATTCACCCTCCCTCGTTTGAGGTGATCTGTGAGCTCACCTTGAATCAGCACAGGGATCAGCTGTGCAGGGCTGGGGTGAGTGAGAGCAGAATTAAACACTTTGTGTGCAGTGCTAGCTCTGCCTTTGGGTGCTGAGCAGCACCAGGACTTCATTCCCCCTCCCTTGCTGGCCCTGGGCAGGAGCCACGTCTGGGCAGGCTCCGTGTGTCACCTCCCACTGCCACGGGGAGCTGGGGACCAGCAGCCACAAGGTTTCAGCAGAAGTGGAATTGATCTCTCATTTGATCTCTTGGCGTCTGTAGCACCTCACAGTGTGACACCAGCTGCCATGGCTGATCCAAGGGCAGGAGTTCCTTCTCCAGGCTGCAATTTTTATGGCTTTTCTGCACTATTTTTCAGATGCAGGTGGGATTTTGAAAGAGAAATTCCTGTAACGTTTTTGAAAATCAGTAAGAAAAAAGTTAAAAAAGGCATTATTGTTATGATGAAACACAGAGAAACCAAGGAAGACATGGAAAATGACTCACCTTCTAAAATATACTTTGAAAGCCATGGCTGAGCCCCCAAGACTCTGGAAAAAAACTGAGTGAATCATTTCACCCCTCAATGCACAGGTCAGGAGCTCTGCTTAAAAGGAAAGAAAAAACCCTCTGATCATCTGTTCTGATATTTCTGCCACAAACTGGTGCACAGAGCCAGCAAGCAAATGGTCCCTGTGTTTATTTGCCCTTTTAGGTTTTAGCACTGCTGTCTGCAAATCCCCAGTGCAGCCTAAAAGAAAAACCAAACAGAAAAGGCACAGGCTCCTTGAGAAAAATTAATGGGAAATGGTGTTTGTTGGTTTCAGGGCATTGTATCATCTTTTCCATTTGTGTTTGGGTATCTTTGAAAAGAAATTTGGGGTTTTGGTCCTGTAATCCCAGCTCTGGGTCTCTGTGCAGCTGCTCCATCCTTCCAGGCTCTGTGGGCTGCTGGCTGTCTGTCCATCTGTCCTGAGGATGCTAGGGGAGAACTGCTGGCCCTTCATGCCTTCCTCACCTTGGTGGGGGTGAACTCGGGCTGTGCTGGCATCCTGAGCTATCATTTCCATCTTCCTCTTTGTCTTCTTCCTCTTCATCCTCATCTCCGAGCGCGTTTGTGCCGGGCAGCAGCAAATGGAGCATTTGCTTCCCGGTTGATCCTCGTGACGGTCTCTGTGTGCTCTGACCATCAGTAACAGCCTCTGGCTCCATCCAAATCTTCCTGATTGAGTGCTTGACCTCAAACCAAGGCGAGGGAGCCGGCATTGAATTGTGTCTTTGATGTCTAAATGGAGGGATGGTAACTGGAGCGGTGTGTATGAGGACACGGAGCTGCCCCAGGCACTGCCATCTCCCCTCGCTGTGGTTGGGGTCCCACCCTCCTCCTCACCCCTCAGGGGGGAGAAAAGTGTGGGAATATGGAATTTCTTTGCTGACCAACACCCTGCCTGGTGCGCCTTGGAAAAGCTTTGGCCGGGAGAAGGAGGTCCCACCGTATTTTGACTACAGATCAGAGTCACAATTTTTGGTGAATTCACCAGGAGAATGTCACCAGAGCTGTGCTGCTTCAAGAGCATGGCCCAGCCCTGACCCCCTTACCCTGCCACAGCAGGGATGGTTGGATGGATGATGGATGGATGGATGGATGGATGGATGGATGGATGGATGGATGGTTGTGTCCGTGGTGTTGGACCAACAGCCTCCTCCAGTGTTGGGCCATGATTCTTTGTCCGCCATGAGGACCTGGACAGCTCCAGCCTGTCCCAGCAGCCACAGTGCTGGGCTAACATGGCCCAGCCCCTCATTTCAGTGCCAACAACAACTTGGCCCTTCCTCCACGAGCTGCTGCCACTCCCTCTTTGCTTTCGCTGCTGGAAAAGGCTCCAGTGAAAAGGGAAACACTTCGGATGCACATCATGTCTTTGGTTGCTCCATATTTTTCAACAGTGAATAACAAACCATAATGACTGCACTTCTCTAATGACCATCATCATTAAAGAGGGAACATGGAGAACATGTGCAAATGAATCATTAATTACGGGCTTTTAAGCGCTATCCTCCTCACACAGATGTTCAGAAGGCGAGTTTCTGAGCAGAAAGGGAGAATCCCTCTTTGTGGGGTTATTCTGACAATAAATTCTTCCCCTCAGCACAAGCTGTTCCCAGTGTTCAGCCCCGAGGCCCCGCTGGCAGCTGCTCCCTCCCCGGGTCCTTCAGCCACCCCACCCATGTTCCTCCTGCATTCCTCCACCCATCAGCCAGGTTCAGGGGGGTTTGCACAAAGGGAAACAGAAAATTACAGCTCATTCTTCCAGGATTTGAAGGGAACTTCTGAAAATGGGGATTTTCCCTGTGATCTGTGAAAGACAAACCCTGGAATCACGGAGTCGAGTCATCAGCACGATGCAAAACGGGTCTTTGATGCTGCCAAGTGCCTCTGACGTTCCACATTTATTTGTTTAAAACATTGCTCCAGATTAAAGCTGGTAACTCTACTGAGAGCCAAGTCATGCCCATAACGAAGAATAATCATTTGTCTTTAAAGATAAGCCCTTCCAGACTTCTGGGCCTGTTTGATTTTGATTGAACTGGTCCCGGTTTCTGACTGTTGGCTACACAATTCATGGTTCACCTTTTCTAATTAAATGAAGGAAAAGTATCTCCAGATTCCTCGCTGGTTGTTTGGACCTGTCCTTGGAGGTGTTTTCATCACATTTTTGGAGCAGCAACGCTGTCATTGTCATGCAGGCAGCACGAGGCAAAGAGCATGGGGAAGGCTCTGCCAAAAGCCCATTTCTGTTGTAATTTCTGCAATCTGTTCACTGGCAATTCTCATGGGGAGGTTTTACCCGTATTATCAATGCCTCAGGGATTTTAGACAATTTTTTTTTGACATGAGAAACATAGAGGAAAGTGTTTCCTTACCTTAAGGCAGCTGTTAGGCAGGACGAGCTTCTCATCTTCTTCATTCATGAATTTCTGCTCAGCCCTGATGAAACAGAGGCAGTTCAAAGCAAACCTGTGCAGTGAGTTACTTTACACTAACTGGTCTCTTTGGGGAAGGAAATTGGCCAAATTTTTGACCACTCCAAACCCATGGAGCATCTGCAAGGACCTGCTTGCCCTGCTAAGCCTCCCTGTGAGCACCAGGCACCAGGCTGCTGCTCTCTTGTTTTCATTTAAGATAGTTTTGCCAAGGCAAGGGTGAGGTCTGGTTCCCCAAGTGAGTTTTTACCCAGAGAAATGAAGTTCATACATGCTTAACCATTAATATCAGGCAGCAAAGAGTTTCTGCTGATGTGGGAGGGGAGGGAATTGATCCAGGCAGTGGAAATCCTGCCTCCCGTTGTCTCTGGGAGATGTCTATCATTTGTCACTGGAATTTAATATAGCAAGATGGTGAGATGGGCAAGTGCTCAAAAGCTTCAGGAATAATGGGTTTGAATTATGATAATAGCCCCCAAGGCAGATGACAAATAATTTATGATCCCCTAAATATGGCAAAAAAAAAAATGTTTGCTCCATCCACCGAGTCTCTGATCTGATTTTCCCTTTGAGAAATGTCTCTGTTGCTCTGGACAGAGCTGCTGTGGAGTAAAATTACCAGACTGGAAAGACTCAAGTACTTCTGAGCTTAGACAGTATTTTTAAACCAAAAAGACAATGGCAATAAAGCAGGGAAGAGCTGAGAGCACTTTGTCTTCACAGCACACAAAGACACTGTTTATTTTCTTTTTTTTTTTTTTTTGTGAGGAATCCTCAGAATTGGGAATTGATTTACAAAGCAATAAAGTAAATTGTTCAGCAATTCCTCCTGAGTGGTTAAACACGGCCGTTGCATAAATTGGAACTTGTAGAGCAGATGAGAGCACAGCAGGGCAGGAGCTGGGCAGGGCTGGGATGGGATGGGATAATGGGATAATGGGATGGGATGGGATGGGATGGGATAATGGGATAATGGGATGGGATGGGATGGGATGGGATGGGATGGGATGGGATTACTGAGGAAGAGGAGATGGACAACACGATGCAGGATGGAGAATAATCCCAGACAGTCTCTCCTGTTTGATTCACTTGATTTCTCCTCTCTCCCCCAGTGGCACGGCCGGGCAGCGAGCTTTGACAGCCAGGGCTCCTGTCCCTCCCCCAAACCACCCCCCACACCATGATCCGGAGCAGGGACAGCAAAATGGGACTAAACCAAGTAATTTTTGCACTTGGCCTTCAGTCTCAGTGGTTGCTGAGGGGCGGTGGCAGCAGCGGGACTTTCCGGTCTAGTTGTTCCTGCGTAAGTAAAGGTAGAAACCCGTTTTGTGGTCAAATATGTTTTTGTCTAATATGTCTCCCAAGGTGATGTTATTTTTGTGGCTTTTGCTGTACGGATCTGTTTCCAGAGGGAGAAGGTGGACTGAGACATGTGCTGGGAGTTTGGTCTGTAAAATAATGTGTAAAATAGTTTTTAGTGTGTGCGAAGGCTGGAAAGGGGCGAGGAGGTGTCTGCAGAGAGCAGAGGTGGCCGGGACAGGGGACAGTGGCCACTGGAAAGCCGTGGCAGAAGATGGAAGAGACTCTTCCAAGCCACCACCAGCTCCGTCCTCGTGGTCAGCCCCAGCCCTGCAGAGTGTCCCCGGGTTTCCTGTTCATGTAGAGGTGTCCATGAGCTCTTAGAAGTTTGTGCAGTGTGTACCCCATAACTCTTTTTGTCATATATAAAAACAATGCTGTTGATTCCTCAGGAGGGGAACCCTGAGGTTTTTTTCCCCTGTATCTGAAATCTCCCCAGAGCTATTTGCATGAACAGTTCCTTCAGCCCCCTTTGTAGCTGCTGCTCATCCCCCAGGACATCCCCACGTTATCTGGAGTGGAGGGAACGGCGTGGCCACAGGTGGGATTCAGAAAAAAGGGGAAAATGTTACAGCAATGGGTGACAGCCCTGCATGACCACTGGGTCTCTATTTCTTATCTCATCCAAGTAATAAAAGGGTGACCCAAGGGGCAAAGGGAAATACAGAAACATGACTGATGCTAAAAAAAGCTTCCAAACTTTTTTCTAAAGACTGTCAGCACTTTCTTAAAGAATAAAGTTTCTCAGCCCAAGCCCTGAAGGAAGGTCAGGTTCTGGGAAAAAAAAACCCGAAGATTTGCTGGTTCCTTGGCTGCAGAGGCCAAGAATGAAGTTAGAATATCCCAAGCACTGGCTTTACAGCTAAATCAGCTGATCTTTATCAGCCAGCTGTGGATTTTGGACACTTTCTCATCCTGGATTTTTCTCTGAGTTAAGAAGTGTGTTAGTGCTGTTTATTCCTCCCTAATTAAATTAGGCAAAAGCAAATATTTTGGTTTGGAGGTAGAATTTGCGAGCGAGGCAGCCGGCTCTCCTCCCCTCAGGTTAGCAGGACTGTGTTCATCAGCCACAATCCTCAGATCAACTTCAGTTTCCATTTTCCCAAATGTCACCACGTCACCCCTGGCTGCACATCAGGGCTGGCACAGAGGGGTGTTTGCATTGCTCCTGGGTGAGATGAATCCTTTGTTCAGTGAAGGGTAAATACGTCATTCCTCATCACACCTTGTGTCTTAATTCTCTTTATGTGCCACATGCTATAGGAGCAGAAACTCAATAAAATTATTTGATTTGTAAGTGCTGCCCTGTCTGGTGGAATATTTCCTCCGGTGGGAGCAGGAATTGTGCTTTGTGTGGTTTTGGATGGGCACAGTGATCACAGTGGGTGCCATAAAATGTGATAATGGCAGAGCCTGGCACGGCGTGGGGCTGGGCAGGGGCACACGGTGTCATTTGGAGCTCTGCAGCTCCTGCCTGGGCTGGGACAGCCACACCATCCCAGGGACAGCCCCTGAGCACCAGCTGCAGCAGCAAAAAGTGTATTCCAAGCACACTGCCACAGAAAAGTGGTAAAACTGCATTGCTTTCCCAGCACAGAGTGTTCTGAGAGCTGCTGCTGGGGAACAAGGGGAGGACAACCTTTGTGAGACCATCATCCTTTCTGGGAATGTCCCATGTTTAATTAAGGGGATGAGTTTCTGGCCATTAAAACTGATTGACTGGGTGGGTCAAACACTGGCCACGAGCCCCTGGACCTTTGCCTGAGCTGGAGGAGCCTCAGGGGAGCAGGGCAATGAGCTGGCAGTGCCTCTGGCAGGTTGGCAAACCAAAGGACAAGACGTCCCCAGAAGAAGCCACAGCAGCCCCAGCTGCTGGCACTTGACAATCATTAATTGCAGCAACCCACTCAAATCCTTTTCTTCTCTAATCCAGGCTTTTTGGGTTTTGGCGTTCTCTGTATAATCTCCATCTTTTATCCATTCTCCTTGTTATCGAGGATTTAGTCAAAACATACGTGGGGTTTGACACAAAGCTGCTATTTTTAATCCTTGCTTCACACAGATAATCAATTTCCTCTCAATACTGGCTGTCACTTGCATTGCTGGATCTCATGTTAGTGAATAACACCCACGCCTGGTTGGCTCAAACCCCCCCCTCCTTTAATTTATATTTTAAATGCTGAGATTTTGCCACATCCCCCAGCCAGGGGATAATCAGCCCATTGTGTGTTTGTCACTCGGGGGGATTGGTCACACTCATGGGGACGAGCTCCACACACCAGGGCAAACACTTCCCTCTCATCCAGGGGGGAATTAGAACCCTGGGAAGGAGCTGAGCCCAGCACAAGTGCCACGCCAAGATTTGTTGAGTTGTTTTCTTGCTCCTCACTTGCTGCTCTTGACCCTGTAATAGCAACTCATGGAGACATTTCAATTATTTCCAAGCAAAATAAGGAGGGTCACCCCAGGGCCATGTCCCACAGGAGCCTTGGCCATGCTGGGGCTCCTTTGAAAGCCATTGCAAAGGGGAGGATGCTGCTGCAAGCAGCCACAAATGAATACTCTGTTTTATTGAGTAGTGCAAGCAAAACAAACACATGGAGCATTCCCAGACCTTCCTTTCATTTTTTTCCCCCTCCTTTCTGTTCAGTTTTAGTCTCCCAGTCTCCATTTTCAGCAGCGACTGGCGGGCTGCAGGGAGGGAGGGGACACTGCAGGGAGGGTGGCCGTGGTTGGTTTGATGTGGGGACTCGGGGCCAAGGGAAATCCCACGGGTCCAGCTCATGGAAGGGCTCAGAGGGCTGGGAACTGTCCCAGCCTTGCTTCTTCCCACCAAGCTGACAACAAAATAAATTGTATCTGAGAAAAAGAGATGGAAAATATCCAGTGGGAAGTGAGCTCCAGATATGGAATTCCAGACTGGTTTGGGTTGGAAGGGACATTAAAACCCATCTCATTCCACCCCCTGCCATGGCAGGGACACCTTCCTCTATCCCAGGGTGCCCCAAGCCCCATTGAGCCTGGCCTTGGGCACTGCCAGGGATCCAGGGGCAGCCACAGCTGTGCCAGGGCCTCCCCACCCTCCCAGGGAGGATTTCCTTCCCAATATCCAGCCAGGGTGATATTCTCCACTACTGGCTTCCCAATGATCACATTATTGTGTGATGGGGTTTTCTTCATACATCAGCAACACATTTGTTTGGCAAAGTGAAGAATCTTGTCATAACAATTTATATTTAGTCTCCAAATGTGGCCTTTAATTGCTAATTACAGAATGCTACTCACAGGTTGGCAAATCACACACACTAAAAAGAAAAAAAACAGTGAGGAAGAAAAGAACTGGGGGTTTATAAGGGTTTAAGAAATAAACAAACGTGGTCTTTAATTATCTTAGGGGGGAAAATAGCAGCTAAGAAATAAATGTAACTTCAATATTGATGTTGAAGGGGGGTGTGTCACAGCTACCACAGCAAGGCTGTCCCCAGGGCTGGGAATCACCAATTCTACAGGAAGTTTTTGGGAACAAGAGTGGCCAAGCCCACCTGGATGCCAGGAGCTGCAGGCAGGGACTGACAGATGGGGGTTCTGGGACTCAGGATTGCAAACCCAGCTCTGTGCAGCGTGGTGGGATGCTGGAAGCAGCAGAGAGGCAGTGCAGGGACACAGTGGGGACAGACACGGGTTTGTGGGCACAGGGCAACTCCAGCTGCCCCGCCCCCTCCCTGAGCCCAGCTCTCTGGCAGGAGCAGCTTGGTGTGCTTTGATTTCGATTTTGTTTTATTTCTTCACAAACATTTTATTTGCGCATAATTCTTGATTAGCCTGCAAAGAGCATTCAATCAATGGGCTCAGTCCCAAACACATCCCAGTCCTCCTTCAGTCTTTAGTTCAAGCAGTGTCAGTCCAGATAATTTTATCTTTGCTTGCAAGATAATAAATTAGACAGAAAAATATATATAGCTCATGGGAGAAAATTACAGCCCTGATCCTCGAGATCCTGATCTCAGTCCTCTGTTTGTTCTTCACTTTTACTACTTCTGTTATTTGCTCTCCTAATTGTGTCTCTAATTAGGCAACCCCAGACTTCTCAATCTCATTTTGCCAGAGGTTTTCTCCCCCAGGGCCCTCATTGTTCTTCCTGCCATTAAGATTATCCATCAGTCCAGCTGTGCACTTATTCAAATGCCAGGTCAGGAGCTCTTCTCTGCTTCCAGTGCCTCACGCAAGGATGTTCTCCCTGGGACTGCAAACCCTTCTGCCATTTCCAGGGACTCTCAGCTCCTGCATGAACCAGCCCAGAGGGCACAGGGGGTGGGATTCTCCTCCCAGCACTGGATATCCCAGGAGAGCTGGGCTGTCTCTGCACGGTGCAGGAGATGCCAGCCGGATTAGGACAAGGGGCAATGGTTTTAAACTAAAGGAGGGTGGATTTAGTTTAGATAGCAGGAAGGAAGTCCTGGCTGGGAGGGTGGCAGGCCCTGGCACAGGGTGCCCAGAGCAGCTGTGGCTGCCCCTGGATCCCTGGCAGTGCCCAAGGCCAGGCTGGATGGGGCTGGGAGCAGCCTGGGGCAGTGGGAGGTGTCAGGGTTGAAACTGGATGAGCTTTAAGGTCCCTTCCCATCCAAATCATCCTGTGAGTCCGTGATCCTTTTGGTGATGCAGTTTGCTCCTTTGCTGGGCTGAGCATCACTCCAAAATCCGCTTTGACAAGAAGCCAGAGCTGCAGGTGAGCCTGTGAGAAGTGGAATTTGTCTCCTCTTTGCAGATGCACAGGCTTGGATATTCTGGATTTCTGTCCAAGAGCCAGAGGCATCCCAGGAGCCCTGCCTGGCTCCCAAACCCTGCAGCCAGCCTTCAGCAGCAGTGCTACTTAAATGTACAAGAAATGTATTTTTTTTTTCCTGGACTTTTCCCAAAGATAATTTGTAATTATATTTTACAGCTTTATATATATATATATTTAAGACAGTGCATTAGTCATGCAAATATAATTATATATTTTACGTTCCTGTGTAATTTTTAATTAAAAACACGGTATTTAAAGCACGTACATCTCAAAAATCCAGTATATGCTTCTATTAAAAATGCAGTTGCTTAAAGCTAATGAAGTACCTGGATGGGCCAGGACAAACGCAGAGCCTGCTCCGTTGCCGTGGGAACGGCCGGCCTCCAAGCCGAGAGCAGCCGCGTCCGAAATACCGGGGAAATGTGATTAGGGGACGAACCAGCCCGAATCCCAGCGGCGTTCTCCCGGCTGCGGTGCCAGATGTGGCACATCTGTGCCAGATCCCATCTCCCGGGGCTGGAGGAGCTGTCGGGAGCGGTCGAGTGGCGATGCCAAGGCTGGAGCCCCACGGGAATGCCATGTGGGCCAGCCTGGCAGGAATTTGGGCAGCACCGGGCATCGGCAGGGAAACACCCCAGAGCCGGGCGGAGGATGGGAGCGCGACCCAGCCATCCAATTCACACATGCAAATACTTTTCTGGCTCGTTAATTGCTTCCAAAGTGGAAGATTTCTCCTAATCTCCCATTAGCAGCTGCACATCCCTCTCCATTTCAGATTGCCGCGCTTGAGGGTTTGTGCCTGTCGGCAGGGACCGAGTGGAGGAGCGGTAATTTTTTAATTAAGTCGCTTTGCCGGAGCTCCTCTCGATGTCTGAGAGAAACGAGGGAGGATTTTGCTGCTGATTTCCTGGAGACCCCCCTGCCCACCCCTCCGGGGATGCCCCACCAGGTGTCCCTGTCCCTGTTCTGCTCTGCACCAGCCCAGGGGGGACCCCGGTGGAACCCCCCTGAGCACCTCTGCTCCAAAGGCAGCTGCACCGGGAGCAGCTCCCGCCTCCCGGAGATGATTTCATGGGGTTTTTCTGGGACCTGAATGTTGCAGGAAGCAGGAGCACCTTCCTGCCTGTTGCCTGACCTCGGCTTTGCCTCTTGACCTCTAATTCTGGTCCTCGGGAGCTGCTGCCTCCGCAGGGATGCTCCACCTGCTCCTGGAGCGCTGAGGGAATTCTCCCCTCCTTCCCCAGGATCCCGCACGGATGTGGGGGATTCTCCTCCTCGGGCTGAGGTGCCTCGGGCTGCTCAGGTGCCACCCCGGGAGTGCAGACCCAGCTGTGTGGGGTTCTCCAGACTAAAGGGGCGGTGCTGCCGTGGATCAGGACCTTCCCAAGCTCATCCCTCCGGGCCAATGCCGCTCCTGAGGGCCGTGCTGCCCTGGGGTGCTCTTGCATGCAAACAAAAGTTCCTGGCAGCAGGAATGGAGCTGATGAAGCAATTAAAATAATTATTTCCTAAGCCTGCGTGTCCCTGCAAGCCTCTGGAAGTGGCTCTTGCAGTGAAGAGGAGAATGGAGGAGCGGGCTCAGAGCTGCCTGGTTTGCCAGCAGGCAGCTGAGCATCCCAGGGGATGATGACACTACAGCCCCAGCTGTGCAAAATTCCATGGCATTTATTGATACTGATGTCTCTTGATTAAATTATGCTTCTTTCTTCATTTATTCTCTAACAAGCTGAACATTTCAATTTCCCAGGCAAGCCCGGGTCAGCAATGGGAGGAGGTGGCAGCTGACACTGATATTGGAGGGGGCTCAGTTGGAGAGGAATACTTCTCATTTAAACCTCTGATTTCCTGAAAACCTGCACTCAGGGGAGAATTGACAATTCAGAGCTGAAGCTGAGAGCTGCAATCTCCTGCGGGAGCTGCTCACAAAGCCGAGTGTGGCTCCGTGGCCTGTGTGGTGCCAAGAATCCCCCAGGTTGCAAAGCTTGGAGCAAGTTTAGCTTAAAAGGGAATCATAGAATCATGGAATGGTTTGGGTTGGAAGGGACTATAAAGATTATCCAGTTCCAGCCCCCCTGCCATGGGCAGGGAATCAGACCTTTCATTTTTCCTCCCCTGAGCAAATCCATGGAAGTGCTAATCTTTGCACCATTTTCATTTACAAGGGTTAGGAGGTAATTTAGGAGAAATCCATTTAGCTGAGCAATTAGCGAGTCAATAACACACTTCTGCATTTTATTAGAAAGAGAAAAATTGATAATTTCTGTTTGTTTTGACCCTACCTCTGCAGCAATGGCAGCAATTTTCCCATATAATCCCAGTTACCATGGTTATATCTCCCTCCAGGACCTTGGCCACCCGCAGCAGGAGCACACAGGAGCATGGGCAGAGCCAAGGCTGCTGTGCTGGGGGGAAACTGCTCCAGCCCCGCCAAATTCTGCATCCTTGTGCCACTCCAGCCTCCCCTGCCCTGCCTGCACCACTCACCCTTCCCCAGCCAGCAGATGGAAAATCAAGAAGGCTGGGAAACCCAAATTTGCTGCTGCCTGCCAGCTGGGGATGAGGGATTCAGGGGCAAAGAGACAAAAAATCTCTCCCTGATATTTTTTGGAGCTGGCTGATGATCCCTGAGCTGCAACACTGGGAAAGTGACCCCAACCCTCCTTTCCCAGGGAGAGTCACTTCACCCCTCAGCACTTTTGCCTCAGGAAGAGGGATTAAAGCAGAAAATTCAGATCCATTCCAAAAAGGCACTGGGGAGCTGATTTTGAGAGGCAAGAAATTAAAGAACTGCTTAGCTGAATAGCTGAGCTGGTATTTTTCTGTCCTCAGGAAACAACTTTGATATAACAGTATTAGTAATAATAACACCCCAAAGAAAATCCTGGTGAAATCATGTAGACTGCAGAGTGTGTGAAATCCCTGGGATGGGGCGAGCACGGCGTGGGCCTTCCTCGTGTCAGCAAAATCCTTCCTGGAGGGGATGGAGACACATTACCAGCAATGGGAGCAGCTCAGGGAAAATAATCCATCTTGATCAAAGAACCAAAATAGCAGAAAAAATCTGTTAGCAAATGAAACTGTCCAGAAAATCTTGAAATTTGGTGCGTCACAAGCCAGCGCTCCTCTGACAGGGCTGTGAGCTCCCAGTTTGAAGGCTTTATTTTTATTGAAGGAAGGAGTAGACAACAGTGGGAAGGGTGAGAGGAGCCTGGGCATCCCCAGGCTGGCTGGGACAGTGGGGATCCAGATCTGCAGGGCCCCTGTCATTCTGCAAAATTCATCTTTTAAAGAGATATTTCAGTTTGTGTTGCTCCCTTTGGGAAGGTGCAGCACATCTCTGCAAGAGGGGAGTGCAGGGGGTGTGAGTGCTCTGGAGGGTTTGGGGGGCTGGGGAGGGAGCAGGGGAGCTGATGATGACACTACACCCCAGCTGTGCAAAATTCCATGGCATTTATTGGTACTGATGTCTCTTGATTCAATTATATTTCTTTCTTCGTTTATTCTCTAACAAGCTGAACATTTCAATGTCCCAGGCAAGCCCGGGTCAGCAATGGGAGGAGGTGGCAGCTGACACTGATATTGATATTGAAAGGCTCAATCCTGCCACGGAGGATTTGGCAGGAGCTGGGTTTGGTGTCTGAGGAGGAGAAGTGGGGCAGGGGGAGGTGGGGACAGCCTGGACCCGGCTGGGGCACAATGTGCCCGTCCCCAGATCTCAGCAGAGCACCAGGATCTCCACCAGGCTGTGGGTGAGGGGCCCCCAGGGCTCTGCCCCCGGCAGAGCTCCAGGTGAGGGGCACACGTGGCAGGAAACCTCCCCTGGCACCCCACAGTGCTGTCCCTGCACCCCCAGCCCCGGGGCCCTTCTGTCCCCAAAGGCACACAGTGCCCTGCAGGTGCCTGGGCAGTGCCAAAATGAGCAATAACAGAGCTGGGCTGGAGCACACACCCCAAACCCCCGTGACCCACCACAGATCCCACTGCCAGAGGGATGATGCCCGTGGCAGGGAGCGTTTGGGGTGAATCTGGTTTTGCTTGCTCTGCACTGCCGTTAGGAGATGCCGAGGACTGGCAGGGAGCTGCTGCCTCTCCCTGTCCCTCCTGGCGTGTCCAGGCTCACCCCAAGCCCTGGAGACCTCCCAGCCCTGCTGGGAACCCCTGGGGAGGGATTTGGGATTTGCTGCCTCCCTTTGCTGCCTCCCGACTCGTGTGTGATGAGTTACACCTCAGCCAGATGTTCCGTGGGCAGGAGAACCTATTTGGAGTTAAAAGCCAGTGATTAGAGTTGCCAACCAGCCATTAAGAAAGTATTAAATGGAGAATTATCCCCCTCTTCCTGTTTCAATACAATGGGAGCTTCATAATGCACTTGTTTAAGTTGCCTGGTTTTAATTTTAGTTCCCCCGTTTCCAACAGGACACGCAGAGCCATTTCACTTTATCAATAGCTCCTGTGAGCTGGAAAAGAGTCAGGGAGGGGAATAAAGTCAATATCCTTGAGAGTGAGACAAAAGAGAAAAAATTAGCCCGAAGATCTCCGTTTCTCTTTCCCACTGATAACACAACTTCTCAATTTACTTGACCAAATTGCCTTGCAAAAGAGGAGTATTTTTCAAGAGGAGCAGAGATGAAAGGGATTATTACTTATAGAGGCTCTTCTCTAAAGAGATAAAGTATTTGGCAATTAAAGCACAGGGAGCTGCAGACTCCGGGGAAGGCTGGAGCAGCCCCATTAGCATCTTTTCCACCGACCCCTCCTTTTGGAAAGGATGATCCCAGTGCCCCTGCCCGGGCTGGGTGTGGGGCCAGCTCCTGCTGCAGCCCTGGCAGGGGGGACAGGAGCAATCCTGGCCCCGGAGCTGCCCCCACTGGGGGCTGAACAGGACCACGGGCAGGGGAATGAAGGAATGAAGGTTTTCCACAACCTTCTGTGGGGAAGAGGCTGCCCATGCCAGCCCCAGGTAACCTGCACAGGACCAGGCAGTCTCTGCCACTGGTGACCCTGAGTCAAGGCTGAGTTTGCCCGAAAATCTGTCAGTGCAGCAGGAATGGTTGGGAGGGCAGAGGCAGGGCAGGGCAGCTGGGAGAAGCCACAAAAATCCACTTCCACACAGGACAGAGGGAGCTGAGGCAGCCCTGCCAGGGTCCCTGCATCCCACCAGGGTCCCTGGAACCTGCTGGAGGTCCCTGCATCCTTCTGGGGTCCCTGCATCCCACCAGGGATTCCTGGGTCCCATGGAGGTGCTGCTGCTCCCACTGGGGCTCCTGTGTGGGCCTGGGCAGTGCCAGGGTGGCTGGCGGGGACAATCAACACCCCTGAGGGCACCAAGGGCTCTGACAACAACTCCCCCAGCTGTGGCACAGCCTTTGCTTTCTCCCAATGGGGCCAATAAATACTTAAAGAAGTAAAAAAAGGAATCGATGACCCCGGCAGGAGATGAGGAGTTCTGGCACCTGCAGGGCTCCGTGGGCCTGGGGATGTCCCTCCCATGGCAAGCAGGAACCTGCAGCCCTGCTGCTCCTCTCCTCCACCCGCCTCCCCAGCAGAGGCACGCACACAGGTCTCTCCGGGGTCCCTCACACTCCTCCGTGGCACTGGAGGATGGCAGGGACCCAGCTCTGGCAGGATGACAAGGGTGACCCCATCCTGGAGACATCCTGGGGACAATCTCTGCTCTCTGTGAGCAGGGACAGCACCCAGGGAAGGCTGGAGCTGGGCCAGGGCAGGTTTAGGTTGGATTTTGGGAATGGTTCTTCCCCCAGAGGGTGCTGGCACTGCCCAGGCTCCCCAGGGAATGGGCACAGCCCCGAGGCTGCCAGAGCTCCAGGAGTGTTGGGACAGCGCTCCAGGGATGCACAGGGTGGGATTTGGGGTGTCTGGCAGGGCAGGGGGTGGACTCCATCCTTGTGGGTCCCTTCCAGCTCAGGATATCCCTGATCCCACGAGCTGGGAGCACTCAGAGCTTGGAGGGCCCTGGTCCCCACCCCGTGTCACAGTGTGCCTCCAGCTCAGAGCTGAGCCACCCCTGCTGATCAAACACGTGGGGTTTGTCTCTTGTTTGTCAGCAGATGGAGATCAGGCTGTTCTGCTCGATGGGAGTTATTCCAAGGATTAATTAGTTGATGTTTCCTGAAGTACTTTGAAGATGTGGAGTGTGAGATAAGTGCTGTGCTCTAGGAGCCCATCGGGTGCTGCAGCCCTTTTGTTCATTTTCCTCCTCGTCCCCAGAGTGTTTGTACAGAACAAATCCCAGGAGCACAGGGGCCCTGACTGACCTGGTTTAGTGAGTGGCACCTCTGCCCATGTGCTCAGCACAGGGAGGAGGCTGCAGAGGTCCCAGAGGAGCCACGGAGCTGCTGCAGGGCTGGAGCCCCTCTGGAGCCAGGCTGGGAGAGCTGGGGGTGCTCCCCTGGAGCAGAGAAGGCTCCAGGTGTCGCAGGGAAGTGCAGGTCTGATTGTGCAGGGCGTGTTCCAGGCTACGAGATGGTTTCTGGTGCACAATCATTACTGCCCCATCAAATTTAATTCAAGCTGGAGAAATCAACGGTGTAATTATTTACTACTGTGAGATTTCTGAAAATTATATTTCTGTTACTGCCCTTATTGATCTTGAAAAGGGCCATAAATTAACTTGACAGTTCACAGAGTCCTTCACACTTGGATAATTTCTCTGCTTGACTTGCACTGTGTGTTGAACTTTCAGCACCAGCCAATTACAGTCATTCAAAGTGTGTATTTGAAGATTTTTCTTATGCAACAAATTTGATTGTAATACCAAAGAACCCGAGGCAAATACCAAGTGCCCTCCATGTCACAGAACAGTCTGGCTTGAGCTGGGCACAGAGGGATGCTGGACAGGCTTTAGGGTGGCAGGGGGGTGGCATGGCCACACCACAGCCCTGGGAGAGCAGGTGAGCCCCCTCAGGTGCTTGGCAATGGTGCTCGCCACGGGGCTGGCACCTCCCGGGCTGTGCAGGCAGCTCCTGGCCTCTCATCCCAAAGGCAGCCTGGCATTGGTACCAGCAGGGTGCAACCCTCACCCAGCCAGCCTGGCCCATGGATTCACTGCTTGTCCTCAGAACTGACCTCTGATGGGAAAAAAGGATGTTCATGGCACTGAAACGCCTCCTAATCCATCCTCTGTGCTCTCAGGATGTTGTGATGGGAACAAACCACAGCAATCCTGGGTTTCTAGGGACAGAAATGGGGCAAATCCTGCACCCTGCAGGGGCGTGGGGTGAGGGGGAGCACGGGGGACAGTCTCTGCTGGGGCAGGAAGGACACAGCAGGGGACAACTGGGGCTGTCCCCAGCCCCTGAGGGGCTCCCAGCACCTGCCCTGTCCTGCCCCATCCCCTCTGGGGCTGCTCTGTGCAGGAACTCAGTGCCAGAGGAAGAGAGAAGGGAAAGGGATGGGGCAAGCCAGGGCCTTACATAAGGTGGAGATTCTGTGGCTGCAGGGGAAGTGGCCTGTGCTTCATTAGGAACAAATTCAGAAAATCAGCAACATCTGGGGCCTGCTGGCTGGAGCACCGCCCCAGCAGGGGAGGGAAATCTCCTGCTGTCCTCCCAGATTAAAGGATTTTGCCGTTTGCTCACAGTTTTGTACATGTAAAACGAGCTCGCCCTGACCAGCAGCCTGCCCAAAGCCTCGTGTTCCATCTCTGCCCTGAGCCCTTCCAAAACCCTCACTAAAAGCCCCCAACATAAACCCCTGCCCTAAGCCCCAGCCCCCCTGCCCAGGCACCCACCCAAGGTCTGTCTGTGCTCGCTGCTCTGAGCCCTGCAGGGATACCCCACCCTCGGGAAGTGTTTTTTGGGGTGTCTCAGGGGCAAGGTGGAGCTCAGGGCTCTGACAGCCCTGCCCAGCGCCCCACGCTCCCCCAGGCAGGCGGCTGCACTTCGCTGCGTAGTATTTATTCATTAGATCAGAAAAGAAAACCTCATTAAATTAGTCCAGGGCTCTGCTGGGTGCTCCCAGGCGGGGACACAGGTGCCGGGGGGTGGCTGGGGTGGGGATCCAGCATTTCCTCATTTCACAGTGATGGGAGAAGGGGCAGAGACGCCGTCCTGCGGGCCGGGCCGGGCTGGGCAGGGCAGCGCCCCTCAGACCTCCAACTTCTTCTTCATCTCCATGCGGTAAATGATCTGGTAGCCATCATCCCAGGCGTAGATCTGCCTCTCGCGGGGGCTGTACTTGAGGCTGGCGTGGGAGCCGTAGCGCTTGGGGAAATAGACCAGGGAGGCGTCCTCGGGGGCCAGGGTGCCGCTGACGTCGAAGACGCACTGCACGCGGGCGCGGCTGGGCAGGCGCGTGTTGTACACCACGTGCAGCGCCCCGCACACCACGAAGGCGCCCTCGGCGTTCTCCCGCGGGCACGGCGTGTCCCACATCTGCTCGATGTCCAGCGAGGCGGGGTCCAGCTTGGCCAGGCACATGTTCTTCTCGTCCTCCTTGGTGGCGTAGATGGCCCAGAGCCCCTCCTCGTCCGCCGACACCTCGATGTAGGTGGAGGGGGAGAGCCCGAAGACGGGGATCTGCTCCTCGGCCGGGAACACCGAGCTGTCCACCACCGTCTTGTTGGCCAGGTTGAACTTGATCACCTGGAAGGACAGGCCCTGCTGGCGGATGTAGTAGAGGTGCCCGTCATAGACGAGGTGCCCGGTGCCCACCCAGGGGTAGGGCAGCTTGATGCGGGCGGCCTTGCGGGTGGCAGAGAAGAGGGTGAACTCCCGCATGCGGGGGAAGACGTAGACAGTGTCGTTGGCGGTGCCGTCGAACACGTAGATCTTCTCCGAGCTCCCCGCGGCGTCCTTGGTCCAGAGCCCCGAGGCGCTGCCGAAACGCTTCAGGATCTTCATGGCCCTGACACTGGCGATGGTGTCGCTGCAATCTGCGAGAGAGGGGCGGCTGTGAGAGCCTGGGAACAGCCCGGCCCTGCAGCGGGGCTGCTGCTGCCCCGTGCTGGGTTCTCACCCTGTCCCACCCCGGTCCTCAGGCAACTGCCTTGGAAATTCACTGAAGGGGTCTAAGTGCATCCCTGGTGGCATTGAGAAGTCCCCTAGTGCTCCCATGCCACGGGCAGGGGAGCCACCCTCACCCCAGCCCTGCCCCAGAGGCTTTGGGGACGCACAGGGCTCCAGCTGGGGCTTGGATGCAGCTCCCGGGCCAGGGGGGATGCAGGAGCTCGTGCCACTGAGATGCCCTGCTGGGACACAATGCCCCAGCCCATGGCTGGGGGACACCTGGACTGAGGTGGGCTGGGAACGGTCGGGGTAACCCTCAGACAGGACCATCCCCCCGGGGAGCCACGGCAGCGCCTCACCTGTGAGCTTGGTGTACTTCTCGTTCTTCCTCTGCTTGGCTGTGGCCACCTGCTTGTCCATCAGTGTCTCATCCACCTCCACGCAGGGCGGGGCGGGGTTCTGTGTCTCCAGGTAGTCCACCTCCCGCTCCAGCCGGTCCACGCGCACGGCCACGTTCTCGGCCTCCGCCCGCATCGCCTCCCGCTCCTTCTCGGCCGCCTCCAGCATCCCCAGCACCTGGTTCTTGAAGTCCCGCAGCTCCGTGGAGTAGCGGCTGCTCTGGTCGTGCCACTGTGAGATCCTCTCCTGGAGTGGCCAAGGGGACACTGAGGTCTCCAAACCTCACAGCCCACCAGTGGCAGCCGTCCCAGCCTGCCCAGGCTGGGGGAGCCCCCAGAGCCACACGGGGCTCGTGGCTCTGGGTCCCATCCCACCCTGTTCCTGTTCCTGTAGTGCTCCCAAACGCACGATGCTCCCGTGCTGCTCCCACAATGTTCCCAGACCCGTGATCCCCATTCCTACAATGCTCCCATGATGTTCCCAGACCCACAATGCCCCCATTCCCATGCTGCCCCAGACCTGCAAGGCCCTGCTCTCCTGTGACACCCCCAGGATGCCCCCATGATGTTCCTGAACTCACAGTGCACCCCAGTCTCCCACACTGCTCCCAGGTCCTTGATGCCCTCGTTGCTGTGATGACCCTGTGAAGCTCCCGGACCCCCAGTGCCCCTGCTTTCCCATGATGTTCCCATTTCTGTGATGTCCCCATGCTTCTCCCAGACCCACAATGCCCCTGCTTTCCCATGATGTTCCCATTCCTGTGATGTCCCTGTGGTTCTGATGTTGCCATTCCTGTGATGCCCCCATGGTTCTCAGACCTGCAATGTCCCTGCTTTCCCATGATGTTGCCATTCCTGTGATGCCCCCATGGTTCTCAGACCTGCAATGCCCCTTCTCCTGTGATGTTCCCATTCCTGTGATGCCCCCATGCTTCTCCCAGACCCGCAATGCCCCTGCTTTCCCAAGATGTTCCCATTCCTGTGATGTCCCCATGGTTCTCTGAGACCCACAGTGCCCCTGCTTTCCCAAGATGTTCCCAGACCCGTGATGTTCCCATTCCTGTGATGTCCCCATGGTTCTGATGTTCCCATTCCTGTGATGTCCCTGTGGTTCTGATGTTGCCATTCCTGTGATGCCCCCATGGTTCTCAGACCTGCAATGCCCCTTCTCTTGTGATGTTCCCATTCCTGTGATGCCCCCATGGTTCTCTGAGACCCACAGTGCCCCTGCTTTCCCAAGATGTTCCCAGACCCGTGATGTTCCCATTCCTGTGATGCCCCCATGGCTCTCAGAGCTACAATGCCCCTTCTCCTGTGATGTTCCCATTCCTGTGATGTCCCCATGGTTCTGATGTTGCCATTCCTGTGATGTCCCCATGGTTCTGATGTTGCCATTCCTGTGATGCCCCCATGGTTCTGATGTTGCCATTCCTGTGATGCCCCCATGGTTCTCAGACCTGCAATGCCCCTTCTCCTGTGATGTCCCCCAGTGCTCCCACACCCATCTTGCCCCGGTGTATCCTCCTGCTGGGCCGTGCAGGACCCCGGCAGGGGCTGCCAGGGCACCCCACACCCTGCTCCATCCCCATCCCAGCTCCTCCTCGCCCAGCCCCGCTCCCAGCCCCGCCGCCCGCCATGGAGAAGGGTTGGGAGCCCCGTCACGGGGCGATTCGGGGTGCGGGGCGGGTGTGGGGCCCCGCTCGGGGCTGTACCTCCAGGAGGGTGATGCGGCGCTCCACGTACTCCATGAACTGCTGCTGCTGGGCGCGCAGGGCCGGGGCGAGCAGCGGCAGCAGCAGCAGGCAGCGCCAGGGCCCCATGGCCGGCAGCAGAGCAGCCTCCAGCTCAGTGCTCAGGAATGCTCCGGCCTCCCCAGCCCTTATTGCATCCAGATGTGCACAGGGAGGGAGGGGAGGCTGCTCCTTCCCCGCAGACCAGCCCCGGGCGCTTTAACCCCTTCGTGCCCCACCCAGCGCGCTGCCCCCGAGCCGTGGGGATGGGGCAGGAGACTGGGGACGGGCTGCTGGCAGGAGTTTGGGGTGCAGGGAGTGCCGCAGGAGCCCCGAGCGAGAGGACACGTCGTCATGAGCTGTAGTGTGGGGACAGCGAGGGGACAGCCCTGGCTCCTTGTCCGCAGAGGTGCCCAAAGCCAGCGGCCAACCTGAGCCTTGGCCATGTCCAGGTCTGGGGACAGGGATGTCCCTGGGGACAGGGATGGTGCCAGCACAGCGGGTTTGTCCCATGGGACAGGGACAGTGCCAGCCCAGCAGGTTTGTCCCCTGGGCAGGGACGGTGCCAGCCCAGCAGGTTTGTCCCCTGGGACAGGGACGGTGCCAGCCCAGCGGGTTTGTCCCCTGGGCAGGGACGGTGCCAGCACAGGGCAGCCAGCAGGAGGGACAGGGATGCTGCCCCGGGGCCGTGTTTCAGGTATAAAGGAGGGTATTTACGGCCTGGGCCAGATGTCGCCGGGCAGGCACTCCACGGTGTCCGGCAGCCCCGGGCTCCCCCCGAGCAGGTGAACGTCACCCTGGATCCCACCGGGAAGCTGCTGGAGCTGCAGGAGGGCCTGGAGTGGGTCATGGCAGGAGGGGGCCCGCAGTCACCTGCGGCAGGAGAACACCTCCTCAGGTGAGGAGCCCCTTCTCTGGCCCCTTCCTGGGCTCAGGAGCGTGGCTGGGATGGCCCAGCCAGGAAAGGCACCAGGCAGGGCTGGGTCTGTGACAGCAGTGACCCCCAGGCTCGGGGGGTGGCATCCCCCAGCCCAGCCCCAGAACTGGGATCCAGGCAGGTGTCCCTGGTCCCACGGGGTGGCCAGAGGCTGCCCCACAGCCCGGGGGGCCAGGGGGTCCCCCCATCCTGGTGCTCCAGCCTTCACTGCAGTGAGTGCTGTGCCCCTCCAGGGCTGGGAGGGGAGGCACTGCAGGCTCCACCAAAACTCTGGAGCTGTGGAAACCTTCCCAGGATTTCATCAGGAGCTGAAATCTCCGTCAGGAACACGGAGAGCAGCCAGGGTGGGGACAACTATCACTCACAGGCTCTGGGAGAGCCTCCTGGTCCTCCTGCCCCAAGCTCCTTATTTGTGTTGCTTTGTTCTTATTTTGTGCTGAGGCTGGCAGTGAGCACTGACCAACAATTATTCTTAGCATTTGCCCCCCAAAAATTGGGATGTGGAAGATGACACCAGCTGGGATATTTGGCATGGCCAGGAACCTGTTTGAACCCAGGGATGAGGTGAGGCAGCCTTTACAATACACTTCTTGTGAGCTGCCCTTACCCAGACAAACAGAAATCAGGAGCTGGATGAACAGAAACCAGGAGCTGGATGAACAGAAACCAGGAGCTGGATGAACAGAAATCAGCTTTAACACTTTTTGCCACCACCATTTGCAGCAGGGTGCAAATGTACCCAAGCCTCAGCTGGACCGTGGCAGCAGAATCACCTTCAGAGCCAACTCTGGACTCATCTCAGCTTTTCAGGACTTCACTCCCTTTTGCCTCAGCTTACCACAGTTAAGACAGTGATTTCAAAAAGCTAAATTTAATATCTTTCTTTAATCTCTTTTTAGTTTTCCTAATATGAAACATGAAACAACTTATTAGTAAAAGAGCAAATCAAGCTTGTAGGTTAGAGCAAAACACACTCCCTGCTCTGGCATCCAGCACAGCAGAAGCAGCCTCCCATGCACTGGTGATTATTTTTCGGCTCTAGGCATGCAAAAAAAAAAAAACCATAAAATCACCCAGAACCTTCTCAGAGATGCTGTGACTGCACAAACTGTGAGCTCAGCAAAGGAAAGGTGAGCTTTTACAGGGGTCCAGTTTCATTTTAGGTTTCTAGCTCCATCTCTAGTTTTTTAATCTCCAGGAGCAGTTTCTGTATTTCCAGCAGACTTTTCACCTCTTCTAGAGGCACACCGCATTCAAAGGTCGATTTAATGTAATGAACCTCTTGACACACATCAGCATCACCTTCTTTCATCTGTTAAACAGAAAAACAAACCCCAGAAAAGCCTGTAAGGATGGACTGCAGCAGAGGCAGAGCCACCCACTGCTCAGCTGCGAGGCTGCCCTGTCCTAGCAGGGGCTGCATCCTCCTCAGAACCAGAAATGAAAAGCTTTTGAGAAGTTTAAGCAGTTTCCATGCTAGAAATCAGGCAGCACCCACCCAGGGACTCAGCCAGGCTCAGTATCTTGAAGCTCTGAGCACCTGGGAAGGTTGAACCATGGCAGGGTGGAACTGGATGGTCTTTAGGGCTCCCCACAACCCCAGCCATGCTGAAATTTTGTGGTACTCACACACTTGGGCAGTGGTGTCCAGCTGCCATCAGGCAAGCACGTGGCTGTCCAAGCATTTTCCATCATTCCATCGTCTGGGAACTGGTACCCAGGAAGGCACTCCAAGGTGACAGTCTCGTTGGTCTGGTACCAACTTCTGCCACCCAAAGGGCTTTTCAGCCTTCCAAAGGGCACTCGTGGTTGTGGACACAGGACTGAAAGGAAAGCCCAGGGCAGAAGGCAGCTCAGCCAGAGATCAGAAAGGAATTTGGGAAGGCTGAGCCAGTGCAGAGGAACTTAAAATTGTGGAGCTGCGAAATCAAAAATACTTCTCTTCAAGAAGAAGGTGAAGGTCAGAGCAGCCCCTGCAAGGTGCTGTGAATTCCTTATGGATTTGCTGTTTCTGGCAGTGTCTCGATCCAGGCATCCCCAGGGTGGGGGTGGACATTTGGCAATAAGGGAAGGGAAAGTCAGTGAACTCTTGACCTGTCTTTGAGCCTCCTTGACACACAGCTGTTGCTTAAAAACTCAACTATTACCTGGAAAACACCAGCTTTGGGAATGTTGTTTCTTCTGCAAAGAGGGGAAGGACTCAGGAAGCCCCAAGGACAGACAGAGCCAGGCAATGCTGCACCCCAAGCCCTCTGCTCTGCCCCAGGGGCCATGAGCTGAGCAGGGAGATTTTGGAAGCATCCCTAAATGCCCATCACAGTTGCAGTAGAAGGGCAGAGTTTCATTCACCCCATACCACAGCTTGTTAGTGAATCATTACATCCTCCTGCCACGGGGGTTTGGGACACTGAATTGAAAGGAAAATGCACATTAAAAATCAAGGAACAGGAGGTGGAGGAGAAAACGCTCACTCACCTGGCTGGCAGGTGGGCAGGGGCGGGTGCCAGGTGCCATCAGCCAGGCACTGGCTCTGGGCAGCGCCGCGCAGCCCGAAGCCTTGGTCACAGGAGAAGTGCAGGAGCAGCCCGTAGGGAAAGGTGAACGTCTGTGGGGTCATCCTTCCCCTCTCCAGCACGGGCTTGGGGCACCGAACCACTGCGGGGCAGAGCAGAGCTGGCCGTGGGCTCTGGGGGCAGCAGAACCCGGGCAGGGCTGCTCCTCCCGACCCCCTGAGGGCCCCCAGCGAGGAGAACCAGGGTGTTCCCAGGGAGGTGGTGGAATCACCGCCTCTGGATGTGTTAAAAAAAGACTGGACGTGGCACTTGGTGCTGTAGTCTAGTTGAGGTGTGAGGGCAAAGGTTGGACTTGATGATCTTGGAGGTCTCTTCCACCCTCATGATTCTGTGATTCTGTCACTGCCAGATGGATCATCCCCCCTCCTGTGGAGGCAGCAGCATCTGCAGGCAGCCCTGCTGCTTGCACCCCGCTGTTCTGAGTGCTGACACTGCCCCCAGGGCCCGGCTCAGCCTGGTCCCGTGCCCTGATCCCACAGTCTGACCCCAAAGCACTCACCCCTGCACTGCGGGGCAGGTCCGCTCCAGGTCAGGTTCTCCCCATCCTCGGAGGTGCAGTAGAGGGACTCGTCCCCGATGAGGGACAGCCCCTCTGCACAGCTGTACTTCACTTCAGAGCCGTAGGGGAACTGTGTAAACTCCATGCCAGAGTGCTTCCCGTTAGTGATTTTGGGAGGGAGACCACAGACTGTGTGAGAGTAAAGGGAAAAGTCAGGTTTTCCTCATTCCATTAGGGAGGCAGAGGGCAGGGAGGTAACAGGAGAGGTTGGTTCTCCGTGTTCGTGCCAAGTGTTGCTCTCCTCACAGTCCTCCCTGCCTCTGGCCAGCTCTGGCCTTGGCTGTACCAGTGCTCCCAGTGTGACCCAGCTGATGAACCCACCCTCAGCACAGCCCCAGCACTGCAGCACCTGCCCCCTTCCCCTTCCTTACCCCCTCCTCTTTTCCATGAGGAACGATGCTGCTCCTAAGCAAGGTCAGGGAATGGTGAATATCATAAACCCTTGAAGAATCCTTTCAGAAGTGGCTGCAAGTCCCATTAACCAACACATTTCACCAATGTGAAATTGGTGAAATTTCACAGTTTTGGTAGAAGATGGAGATGCTAAAGCCTTCAGTGCTGTGGCTTGGGCACCTTCCCCTCACACCTCACACGGTTTTCTCCCTGCTGTCCCTCCTCATGGATGGAATTCCCAGCCCTGCTGCTGCTGTCCCCACTCACCCCTGTCACAGTAGGGCACGGGGGGTCTCCACATCCCGTCAGAGGAGCACTGGACCCTGTTGCTGCCCCGGAGCATGTAGCCGTGGTCACACTGGAACTCCACCTGCTGCCCAAAGGTGTACTCGGCTCTCCTGGGGCTGACCTCTGTCCCGTGGGGGATGACCGGCGTGGAGCACTGCACCTCTGAGGGACAGCAGCATCAGAGAGGAGAGGTTTGCACAGGGGGATTCCCAGCAGCAGGGCTGTCCTGACCCAGCCCAGCTGCCGGGCAGCGCTGCCAGACACCTCGAAGCAGAGCTGGCAGGCTCAGGGACGGCAATTACAGGATAACAAGCGTTTCTCTTGGAAGGCAGGAGGACGCGAGAGCCCTGTGACCAGCTAGAAATCGCGCTGGGGGGATGGCTCGTCACTGCCCGCATCCCTGAATCCTTCTTGGAGCCGCTAAATAACCAGGGGGGGCTGCAGCTTCTCCTATCCAGGCACGCCACCTTTTGAGCAGCGAAATGATTGCCGGGGAGAGCCGAAGCTGCTGCAGAAAGCCCCGCTGGCCCAGCAGCACGGGCAGGGGGCGAGAACGGCGCCGCTCCATCGGTGCTTTGCTGGGATGTACTCACTCTGGCACAGCCTCGGCACCGGGGACCACGTGAAGTTCTGAAGACATGTGGTGGTTGGGGACACCCCGGGGATCAGGGAGAAGCCGGCTCTGCAGGAGTAGGACAGCGTGCTCCCAACCGGGAACTCGCGCCGGTGCTGGAACTCGGCGAACTCCACAGGGGGAGGGTGGCGACACTGCCCTGGGGACAGAGCAGGGACAGGACAGAGCCTCAGCGCTGCCCTGGGGACAGAGCAGGGACAGCACAGAGCCTCAGCACTGCCCTGGGGGCAGAGCAGGGACAGCACAGAGCAAGGGGACAGGACAGAGCCTCAGCACTGTCCTGGGGACAGAGCAGGGACAGGACAGAGCCTCAGCGCTGCCCTGGGGGCAGAGCAGGGACAGCACAGAGCAAGGGGACAGGACAGAGCCTCAGCGCTGTCCTGGGGACAGAGCAGGGACAGCACGGAGCAGGGACAGCACAGAGCAAGGGGACAGCACAGAGCCTCAGCACTGTCCTGGGGACAGAGCAGGGACAGCACGGAGCAGGGACAGCACAGAGCCTCAGCACTGGGAGCTTTTCCTTGGTGGAAAACCCCAAAAATAAGTGAGGGGCAGCAGCACCCCTGAGCTTGGCTAAGGGGTGAAGAGAAAGGGGAGAACAGTGGAGAAAATTCACCAGAGAACGTGAACTGAGTGAGAATCTTTATTCCTGTGCACTTTGGTACCTCGTGGGTGTCCCCTGCAGGAAGGGACAGCCCTGCCACGCTCCCCGGGGCGATCCCAGAGGGAATCCAGCGGCGCTCCTGGTGATGCCCGCCCTCCAACCCCCCTGCAAGTGCTTTTGGGGAAATGGGAGCAGCCGATTGCACCTGGCAGAGGGCAGGAGGGGGATGTGGGCTCACCTGGGACGCAGGAGGGCACCCGTGGGTGCCACCTGCCGCTGGGCATGCAGCGCGCCGTGCTGGCAGTGCCCACGAAGCCGGGGTCGCACTGCAGCGTGGCTGTGCTGCCGTAGGTGAAGTTCTCTGCAGAGCTCAGCTGCCCGTTTGCAATGATAGGGATGGAACACTGCGCCTCTGTGGATCACCAAAAGAAAAAAGGGGATTTTCAGGGGTGTTCTTGCATAATGCCACCACGGTGACCAAGTGTCACGGCAGCGCTGTCTGGGGGTGAGAGGAGACATGTCAGCATTGAGTCAGGAACAGAAGTGAAGGCGACACAAACTCTAACTCTCTTCAGCAGGCTAGTAACAAGTTTATTAGAAACCCATCCCTTTTTATACACTGCTCTGACAAATGTGGACCTGATTGGTCATTTAATCAATGCACCATCACCAGTGGCTAATTAAGAAGATGCCCTTTGGTAAACATCTTATGAGAAAACAACTGTTCAAAACACCAGCGGCAAGATTGTTTTAATTCTTTCTCTCAGCCTTCTCAAAACTCCCCAGAACAATTCCTGGGAAAGTTTATCAGAGACAGAGCTGTGTAATGACTGCAGCAACTGAGGCAGAGGTTTGGGGTTGATAAACATCCTGAGCAGCCATCAAAGGACCCCAAACATGTGGGGCTCCCTTCCTGCACAACCAAACACCTTTCCTGCCCTTCCCTTGGAGCCCTTGCAGGGCACAAGTGACTCAGCTCAGGGGGGTGACTCCAGCTGCAGCAGCCCCCTCCAGCCTGACAGAAAAAGAGCCTCTACAACAACTGCATGACCTCTGTCACATCACTCATGTCCCAGCAAAAACTCCTCTTTCCGTGTCTCCCATGGGAAATATTTGGGGGCTTATCACAAATAACAGAGAAAACAAAACTCCAGCAGCTCTAACTGGGTTTTTTTCATGCCTGGCAGTGCTGGCAGGTCACCAAGACAGAGTTAAAAACATGTCAGAACATCCTGGTCCACATCCAGGTGCTGCAGCATCCCACACCTGCACCGTGCCAGGGCAGTGCCACCCATGCTGCCTTTGGTGCCATCCCCATGGAAAATATCTTGGAAAATATCTTGTTTGCGCCTCCTCCACATTAATTATTGGCACCTCATTAGCAATGTTTGGCTTTGGGAAATGAGCTGAGAAGCATCAGGAAGTAGAAGCAATAAATATTAAGAATAAGAGCAGTGTGCACAGGCGGTGCTGATGCAGGGCTGTGCACCTTGGAGAAGTTTCTGGAGAGGTTTGGGTTTAACTGAACCCCAAACTTCCAGACAGAACCTGCTGCTTGTTCCCCTTCCCAGAGACATTCAGTGCTCAGCAGATTTGCACTTCTCCAGTTCTGAGGTCAGCCTGGGGGATGCCTGGCCATGCCCCAGCTGCCTTGGGCAGCTCTGGAGGCTGCCCAGGGCTGAGGCATCACAGAATCAGCCAGAGAATCAGGGAAGGGACATTAAAGTTGGAATGGAAGGGACATTAAACCCCATCCTGGGCAGGGACACCTTCTGCTGCCCCAGGCTGCTCCCAGCCCCATCCAGCCAGGCCTTGGGCACTTCCAGGGATCCAGGGGCAGCCACAGCTGCTCTGGGCACCCTGTGCCAGGGCCTGCCCACCCTCCCAGGGAACAATTCCTACCTAACACCCAGTCTAGCCCTGCCCTAATTCACCCTAAGCCCATTCCCCTTTCCCTGTCAGGCCATTCCTGGTGAAAAGCCCCTCTCCAGCCACCCTGGAGCCCCTTCAGGCACTGCAAGGCTCTATCAGCTCTTCCCAAAGCCCCTGTGAAAGGAAAGCAGAGCCCCAGAAGCTGAGACCCCGAGGAGGGAGGGGAGGACACTCACCCTGAGTCCCCGTGGGCTGCAGCACCAGAACCATCAGTGCCAGGAGCTGCCCTGGCCCGAGGAGCCCGGGCATGGTGTGGGACAAGAGCTGCCCTGGGAAGGAGAGATCCTCTGCCCCACAGCCCGCCAGGGAAGGGGAAGCAGCAGTGGGAAGTTGGGGACAGGCCAAACACGCCACTGACACCACCCCCAGCCCTGGGATGTGCAAGGCAGGGGAGGGCACAGAGGGAATGAAGGTGTTTTACAGCTAAAACTGCTCTGCAGCAGCCTGGCCTCGTGTCTGAAGCAGGTTTACACCCAGGGCAGGTGGGGTGGGGGGTCAGGCTGCTGTGGAAACACCCCCCCCCCCCCATCCCTGCACTCATGGAACAGCACCTAATTGAGCTGTTTATTTACATACACTACAAATAAACCTATTTATTATATACACTTTATATATTATCTGTACATCATACGTATTATAGAAATACTTCCCTTTACTAGAGACAGGACAGAGTATTAAAACCCAGACAGAGCTGTCAGTACAATTTCAGGTTTATTTCAATCTCTGGTCCCATCACAAGACATGTGGCCCTCACAGCTCTTCCCCTTCACTGGATGTTGTAGAAAAAAAAATTCAAACCCATTCATTTCTTTCTGTACACCGTTCTTTGTCCTTGGGGCACGCACAGAGATGTGGCACTTCCATCCTGCTTGGGAAGAACACCTGGCATTTTTGCTTTGCTAGGACAGAGCCTTTGAGGTTTTCTTGGTCTTGAGAAAAGTAATTAGGCAGTGAAGGGGTTGTTCCCACTAATGAGTGCAGCGTGGGTGAACTGGGCAGCACTGGGGTAGACTGGAGAGGTGCAGCAGCTGCAGGTGAGTGGCTCTCACCACGTTCATCCCTGCTCCTACCACCAAAATTCACTTTCCACTCAGTTCCTTCCTAACTGTGCACTGCCAGTGTAGCAAACAGAGCTAAATGTGAAGCTTTAAAAGGCGTAAAGTGATCTGCAAACTGAACCTGGTGAGCTCTAAAAACTGACCCACAAGTCACTGACCCACAAGTCATTGACTCCTCATGTGACCAAATCTGTGGCCGATTGTTGAATTTTGTCCTGGCTACTTCAGCATTAGCACAAACTACAAAGTCATAAAAATCCTCAGTCAGCATCACGATCCAACACACAGAGGATGGTTCCCACAATCCCAGTGCCACCAGTCAGCTGTAGGTGGTGCTTTTTAGCTCCTTTTCAAGTTTCTGGATCTCCAGGAGGAGCTTCTGGACTTCCAGCTGGGTTTTCAGATCTGACAGAGGAATTCCACACTGGAAAGCTGCTTTGTTTCGAAGAACCCTCTCACACACATCGCTCCTCCTCTTTAAAAGAACCAAAACAAAGGCAGAGTGAGACTCCAGTGCGGGGTGACAAAACCACCGCCCTCGTGAAGCTGGACCAAAGCTATTCCAGGCTATAAATGGGGCAAGAAATAGGAAAAACGGGGCAGCTGGTGGTACTTACACACGTGGGTGGTGGTGTCCAGGTGCCATCAGCTGAGCAGGTGGTTTTGGAGGGTGCCCCATCACGTTTGCAGTAGAAGGGCACCGTTTCATTCACCTCATACCAGAGCCGGTTGAAGTGAACCACGACGTCGTCCTGCCTCGGGAGCCTGGGGCACCGAACTGAAGGGGAAACACACACAAAACATCCAATAATGGGAGGAGATGGAGGAGAAAACACCCTGCAAACTGCCCCTGTGGCCCAACAGAGCAGCCCCCGGGCCGTGCAGGGCAGGGCTGGCACTCACCTGGCTGGCAGGTGGGCAGGGGCGGGTGCCAGGTGCCATCAGCCAGGCACTGGCTCTGGGCAGCGCCGCGCAGCCCGAAGCCTTGGTCACAGGAGAAGTGCAGGAGCAGCCCGTAGGGAAAGGTGAACGTCTGTGGGGTCATCCTTCCCCTCTCCAGCACGGGCTTGGGGCACCGAACCACTGCGGGGCAGAGCAGAGCTGGCCGTGGGCTCTGGGGGCAGCAGAACCCGGGCAGGGCTGCTCCTCCCGACCCCCTGAGGGCCCCCAGCGAGGAGAACCAGGGTGTTCCCAGGGAGGTGGTGGAATCACCACCTCTGGATGTGTTAAAAAAAGACTGGACGTGGCACTTGGTGCTGTAGTCTAGTTGAGGTGTGAGGGCAAAGGTTGGACTTGATGATCTTGGAGGTCTCTTCCACCCTCATGATTCTGTGATTCTGTCACTGCCAGATGGATCATCCCCCCTCCTGTGGAGGCAGCAGCATCTGCAGGCAGCCCTGCTGCTTGCACCCCGCTGTTCTGAGTGCTGACACTGCCCCCAGGGCCCGGCTCAGCCTGGTCCCGTGCCCTGATCCCACAGTCTGACCCCAAAGCACTCACCCCTGCACTGCGGGGCAGGTCCGCTCCAGGTCAGGTTCTCCCCATCCTCGGAGGTGCAGTAGAGGGACTCGTCCCCGATGAGGGACAGCCCCTCTGCACAGCTGTAGGTCACCTTGGTGCCATAAGGGAACTCTCTGGCACCTTTGCCAGAGTGCTGCCCAAAGGGGATTTTGGGAGGGGGCCCACAGACTGTGGAATAAAGGGAATTGAGAAATAAAGGCACGTGCAGTTAGCATCTTCAGCTGAGAATCAAAAGCATTTCTGCAAAATCAGCACAAAGCTCATTTCATGGTTGGTGTGAGGCAAATTCACAAGAAGCTGCTGCCTGGATTCTGGCCTCTTACAGCAGCTCAGGGCTCCAGAAATACCAGGATATTTCCACTGGTGGCCTCCCCACGCCTGGAAGTGTCCAAGAGACACTGGATGTGGCACTGGGGGCCACGGTGGGATTCAGTCAAAGCCTGGACCTGATGATGTTGGAGGTATTTTCCAACCTTAATGATTCTAATTCCAGCTCTGGGGAGGGGACACCTGGCTCAGCTGGTGTCCCCAGCAGCAGATCACCCAGTGGTGGCAGGAGAACTCTCGTCCCCTGTGTGCCACACGTACCTTTGTCACAGAAGGGCATCACGGGCTCCCAGCTCAGATCAGCCCCACAGGTGATGGTCTCCAAGCCCCTGAGGGCAAAGCCCTCCTCACAGGCCAGCCTCACCTGGGTCCCCACTGTGTAGTCACTCCTGCTTTTATAAACCTCTTCTCCATGAAGGATGCCTGGCTTTGGGCAACGTGGTTCTAGAAATAACGGGAAAGAAAGGATGTTGTGTGTTTCCAAAAAGAACTCCAGTGATGTTTTCTATGGAGGAGAGCTACCAACAAATCTGAACCGTGGCAGAAAAGTGACCATCGCCCAGGTGCAGGTCTCAGGCTGCCTCTGTAACCCTGAGGGGTCAGCACAGGGAATTGTCCACGCTCTAATGCTGCCTGCCCTGGGAGGTGGAGCAGGTTTTTCCCTTCTGGCAAGGTTTTCCTGAATTTTTGTGGATATTGCTGCGGTGGCTCAGGAGTTGGAGCAGTGTCAGTTATTTACTCATTTTCTCCTGACAGGGGAAATGCCTTGGGAACATGCTCTGCTCCCCAGACTCGTGTCAGCAAAGCAGCCCCAAACACAAACCACATCCCCTTCCAGCTGGGTAAATGTCTCCCAGCGTTCCTCAGGAACCTCCCAAGCCTCTAGAAGCTTCCAACACAGCACCAGACACCAGCTCAGCCCTGCCAAAACTCTGCCCTTTTTCCATGGGGCCCATCTGGACCTTTTGCTGCCTGTCTATTCCACAGGAACCCAGGAGAAGAAGATCTGGGGCCACCTGGAGTGGGGGAAAGTTCTCCATGGCTTCTGCCATTGCTGCCTTGATTTTTAAAAGTGTTGAGTTTTCTTTTATAGTTCTTTTGAAAGTTTAAAGTTCTCATAAAACTTCTTTAGCCTTCTGATGATGTTTACATATTTGAGAGTTAGAGTTCTTGCACAATTTCATGTAGAAATAGAATAGTTTACATATTTCTCTGTGGGTAGAGAGAAATGATTGATGGATCTTTGGACCAGTGTGGCTGGAGGGGTGGTAATTCCATCCTCCAATCCACGGTCACTTTTGGAATTTTATAAATACCAGATGTTTGAATAAAACTCTTTTTTTTTCTCTTTTAAACTTACCAGGGGGAAAAAAAAAAAAGCTATAAAAGAAAACTTAACACTTTTAAAAATCAGAACAACATGCCATGATCATCCCACCACTCTGTCCCACCTGGAATGCACTCTGGCATTGCTGGATCCCATCCACCATCGCTGCCACAGTGAAGGGTGACGCTGCTGCCACGGCCTTTGAAAGCAAATCCTTCCCTGCACTCCACTTCCAGCCTGTCCCCGCTCTCATAAACCTCTTTCACTTGCCATGGGTGCAAGGGCTTTCCGTTTGGGATGTGTGGATCTGGGCAAGGAATTCCTGGGAAATGCCAAACATCAGCGAGGGTGAAACCACAGCAAAGCCAAGTGGGTGACAGGAAATTTGTTGTGAAGACGAGGATGGATGTCTTGTAGGGCACAGACACATCGTGACATAAAATCTGCCCCAAAAGCATCCCTGGGCTTTCCTGGGAGGGGGGAAATGTTTGTGGTGCACCCTCAAGATGTTTCCCAGAGATTTCAGGGCCGGGAAAAAAAGAGCTGGCAAAGAAAGCAAAGCAAACCCTGCAGCTGGGGAATAAATCAAAGGAATTCCAGGGTCGGCAAAGGCCAAGCTGGGCCCTGGAGCATCCCCCTGTCCCCCAGGCTGTCCCCACCCCACGTGCAGCTCCTTCACACACTCTGGCAGCCACAAGTAAGCCCCAGGCACTCACTTTCACACGGAGGTGGGGGTTCACTCCACACAAAATCCTGCAGGCAGCTGATGTTCCAGGTGGTTTTCCCCGCTCTGAACTGGTGGCCCTGCTCGCACTCGTAGGTGACCACGGTGTCCACGGGGAACAGATTGCCAGCCAGCCTGGCTTTCACAGCATTCCTCACATCTGGGGGGTCATCACAGCTGCCTGGGGGTGAGACAGCAGTTTAGGGACAGCGCTGCATCACAGGGCCTGGCATGGAGGGGGTGTGGGTAAAAGCCACGGGCTCACAGTGTTCATTCTGAGGCACTGAATCATCCAGGTTCAGGAAGGGTAAAGAGGGAATGCAAAGGAGACTAATGAAGGCATACAAATATGGTTTTCTCCCATGGAGAGAGACTTTTCACAAGGGCATGGGTTACAGACAAGGGGGAAGGGCTTTAAGGTGAAGGAGGTTGAGTTTAGATCAGATATTGGGAAGAAATTCTTCCCTATGAGGGTGATGCCCAGAGAAGCTGTCCCAACCCTGGAAGTGTCCAAGGAGAAGCTGAACAGGTCTTGGAGCACCCTGGGCCAGTGAAAGGTGTCCCTGCCCATGGCAGGAGGTGGGTGGGATGGGCATTAAGGTCTCTCCCACCCCAAACCATTCCAGGACTATGATTTGGGACCGCACGGCGATTTTCACCGTTACAACAAGCCGTCATTTCCAGTCGAGCCGATACTCCCTGAGCAGGGGGGGGTCCCAGGGGCTGCTGCCCCTGCACACTCACTGCGCTGGCAGAGGGGCAGGGGGGGCTCCCAGAGGCCGCTGTCCCTGCAGCTGGAGGCCTCGCTGCCGCTGAGGCTGTAGCGGAAGTCACAGTCGAACACCACCGTGTCCCCAAAGCTGTAGTCGGGCCGGTGCCCGCTCAGCAGCTTCCCGTTCTCCACCCTTGGCTGCTTGCAGGTCACCACTGTGCCAGGGGAAGCACACAGGGAAGCAGCAGTTAGGCTCCAGAGGGGAGGTGAGGGTTTTGAAAAAGCCCCCATCGCCTTTTGCCTCCTGGAAACGGCCAGGACAGCAGCAGGGTGACGTGGTGGTTCTGTACATCTTACAGCAGGGCTTTCTGAGGCAGAGCATAAAGAGAGCCCAGGGGAGCAGGTTTGGGAGTTCTTTGCAGCTGCTCTGTTTCACAGCAGGTGAGAGGGATCACCTGCCCTGTGAGCACAGTAAAATCCCACTCCCACGTCCCTGCTGACACCGTGACCGTGAGGGGAGACCCTAATTCCTGTCACAGCTGCCACACTCAGGGGGTCCCATCTGCAAGAGGTGATTCCATTCCAGCAGGATGAAGAGGAGAGGGGGTTCCAAGGGAGGAAATGGCAGAGCAGGAGCAGGCAGCAGTGCAGGGGCTGGTGCTGGCATGTGGGAGCAGCTCACCTTTGCATTCTGGAGCTGGGCTGCTCCACACACCGTTCAGGTTGTCCCTGCTTGTGCAGAAAATGGAGGCCTCTCCCACCAGGGAGAAAGGTCTCTCTCCCCTCCTGGACCTGTGGCACTGGTAGGTGACAGAGTCCCCATACTCAAAATGCTCCTTGTCCATCCCACTGTGATGCCCATTTGCTATTTCTGGAGGGGGTGCACAGGGAATCACTGTGAAAGGAGGGGAAATCATCATGGGAATGAGGAGAAGAGAAAAAAAAATTAATTTGTTTTAAACCAAAGATCTGGCCAGAAAAAGGTGGAAACAGGAGGTAGCAGAAGGGTGAGAAATCAAAGGCAGGTCTTGAGGAGCTGCACCAGCCCCAAGTTCTGGCTGGCACTGAGAGGGTTTGGGATATCCCAGGCTCAAATGCAGCTGCATCACTCCCAGAGAGTGAGGGAAGATTTCTGCAGGAAGGGAAACACAGATTAAAAATGTCTTTCTAGGCTCCACCATGCACTGAGATGCCAAAATCCTCAGCAGAACAACACAACAGGCTCTTTATCCAGCCCCAGCCACATCCCAGATAATTAAACAATTGATAATTAAGGAACTCTGCTTACCCTGACAGGTGGGAATATCTCTGTTCCATGTAAGAGCCTCATTTCTGAGCACACATTCAATCTCAGAGGGTCCAATCAGTCTGTACCTGTGTGAGACAGGGGAGAGGGAATTGCTCCACAGACTCAGTCCTGATGTGTTACCCACATCACCACCAGCAAGGTTTGGGCTCCATTGTCAGAATTCCAGCAGATCAGAAATTGGTCATTGGTGTCACTTTCTCAAGGATACGCTGGCTTTTGACAAAAACATTTTTTTAATTAAAAAAAATGACACATTTCTCAGGAAATGCATGTACTTTATCAACTACTTGCAGCTCTGAGCTCAGTATTCACATCTTTCCTTCAAAAGGACACTGAAACATTTGGAATGGCTTGAAAAGAGCCAGGAGGGTGAACCTGAGCTTGGGAAGAACTGCCTCAAAGCAGATTAAGACACTCACAGTCAGCCTTAAAGCTCCCAGAGGAAAGCTTAAAAGGTGTTTCAGTCAGGGTCTGCAATTACCTACATGGGGGAGGCTCTGACAGCAAAGGGGGAGAAAACCCTTTGGAAAAGTGGCTGGAGAGGAAGAAGCCCTGTGGCCCAGGTGCTCCTGGCTTACCCAGTGTTGCAGGTGAAGTTGACTGTGGAACCAAAAGTGAACGCTCCAGGCAAGAGCAGTCTGCCATTGGCCGGCTCCCCGGGGTAGCTGCACGCCTTGGCTGGGGACAGCAGGGCTCCAGTCAGCTCCCAGCTCAGCTTCTTGGCAGGAGAGCCAAAGAGTCCCCCAGTCCTGAGCCAGGGGATGGAGCAGAGACCTCCAGATGTCCCCTCCAACCCGAGGTCATTCCGTGGTTCTGGTGCTGGCCAGACCTGCCTGCTGAGCTGCTGCCTCTGGGGGTTGCAGTGACGTGTGGCAGCCTCTTCCCAGCCAGAGGATTCTCCCTGTGCAGCTCAAATGCTTTTCCAGACACAGGGGCTCAAAGTGCCCGAGCAGAAGGACATCCTTCGAGTCAGCAGTGAGGCACAGCCAGCACCAGAGGTGGTTTCAGCTCCTGCCATCACTGCCAGCACCCAGAGGAACAAACCCAGTGCTTCCCTGTTGCTGCAGGTCCTCAGCTGGGTAATAATCAGCATCAGCTCCATGGTTCAGAAGGCTAGATCAATTGCTTTACTATATCTTCTTATAGTATATTATATTTTTATATTACTGTAGCAACAGCTCTCACTAACAACTAACTAGCAAACAAGAAAAACTCGTGACTGCCTCCTGAGAGACCTGGCACAGCTGTGCATCTGACTGGTCATTATACACAAACACCATCACCAGAATCCAATCAAGCAATCACCTTGGGCAAACAATCCCCAGAATACATTCCACGTGAGAACAACAAGGAGCAGAGATAGTAATGGGTTTGATTCTCTTCTCTGCTTTCCTCAGGAAATCCCAAGAAAGTCTGTGGCCAGAGAGCTGCTGCCACACTTCCCTTCAGGTCACTCATTGCCACCATTCCCAGGGCTCACTTTGGATACTGCTCCAATAGAAGGAGCTGAGTGCATCAGCAATCAAAACCAAAAGCCACGGAATGCTTTGGGTTGGGAGGGACCCTGGAGATCCCAGGGGCAGGGACACCCAAAACACACTCACGTATGCAGATTTCACTCGATCCACGCCACAGCCCGTTCGCTCCACAGACAAGGACATTTGGAGTGCGAGCATTTCTCCCAAAGCCTGGCCGACACACGAACTCCATCCTGTAGCCAGAGGGGAAGAACTCGATGCCCTCCAGCCACTCCTTGGGCTCTGCCGACGGCGACCGCGGCGGAGCGCGGCAGAGACCTGGGGACACAGACCCCGTGTCACAGGCACGTGCTGTAATACTGGCTTCTCACAAATGTGGAAGTGGAGTTTAGATGTGTGATGTCAAAGTAACTTTGTTATATAGTTTTTGTTTCTGTTGTTAATTAAGCTTAGGCATAAGCTTAATTCTTACACTTCACTGCATAGTAGTGGATATACTCTGGCGTTCTTCACTACAGTGGCTGATATCAGTGTGCTTGTGTTAAAATGCCTGCCTGGATGGGATTACATCCACTGAACACAGGATGAGAACACCTGTACAGATCTGCCAACCATCAGCACTCACTGCCTGAAGGCAGTGTGGACCAAGGCCCAAAAAGTGGAGGTGACAAGAATGGACTAAAACCACAACCAAAAAATACACACGCTCTGAAAAGGTGGATCCAAGGAGGAGCCAGGCTAAACAGTTCTTGGAAATAAATGTAAACTAGTTTGGGGAAAAGTTTACTGTGCATAAGGGTCTGTGAATGTGCAACAGGCTGATGTAAGGGGAAGGTATTGAAGGGGTGTCCCCGAAGAGAACGGGGTGCTCTTGGCTGAGTGCCAGCCCTAATAACCTTTGCCCTGTGGTCCTCGTCTCCCATTGTCCTTTACTAAACTTTTTACATTTTCACAGCAGAGTGAACGTGTTTTTCACACCCCATCAGAAACATGCTGCCAGCAAAGGCAGGGGGGGTTCAGGCCTGATTCACCCCAGAGCTCCAGGGGAGGACCCCTCAGTGCCCCAAAGGCTCCTCAAAGCAAAGAGAAGTGCAGCCTGTGGCTGGCAGGGCTCTGCCCCCTCCAGTCCCACTCCTCACACCTCACCCAGCAGATTCAAAGGCTGGACACAAAGTCCAGATGAAGCATTTCTTCTCCCCACTTAGTATAAATTATTGCACTTTTTCAGCTAAAATAGTTTTGTACCTGCTTCCCACAGAAAGGAAAAAAAAAAAAGGCAAAGGAAGACGGATTCTGATCACAAAGATTTACAGAGCCCTTGAAATGCACAGGCAGTGAGGAAAACAGAAGGACCCAAGTAATGTAAAACCCAGGAGAAGGTTTTCCTCCAGGGGGTCTGAGTTCATCCTGATGGACTCGTTCACTTACTGTGGACAGTCACAATGAGAGCAGCAGCGAGGAGTGACCCAAGGACAGCTGCACAGCTCCTCAGCCTCCCCAGCTCCAAAGCTGACATGTTTATTCCTGCCTGGAGGTCCCTCAGATATCACCACATTCCCGTCCTGGGCCAGTATCTGTGAAGACAGCAGAGGGGTATTTGGGGGTATTTAAACTCAGCTATATGCACAGGTCTGATTTCTCCACCCCTGAGCAATTCCTACAGTCACAGGAGAGGAGCAGAAGGAGCAGAAGCTGAATTTCTTTTCTGGAAATTTACAATTAAACCACTTTATTTGTAATAATAAATCTCTTGGAAGTAAATTCCTAGTCAGAAGAAATCCTGCTGGGGTCACCAGAAGAGTTCCCTAACAATGAATCACCCTCAAGGAGAGAGAAGTATCAAAGCAAAAAGTTCCATCAGTCTGTGCAAATATTCCCTGAGTAAAGGGAATATCTCAAGCTGTGAAGCTCACAGGTCAATCAAACCAAACTGCTTTACAAAATGGAGTTCAAGTGCAATTTGCACTCACCTGGCACCCCTAGGGAGCTGGAAGAGCCCTCCCTGTGTTATCCAGGGTCATTCATGAGCCTGAACCCTCCCAAAGTTCCAGAATCCCCCAGTGCCTGCTTCCCTCCTGGAAATGAGGGTCCTGCTCCCTGCCCCAAACCCAACACCTCCCGTGCCTGTTTCACTCCTCTGCCTTTCTTTCAACCCCTGCCACACCTCTTGGTTTCATCTGATTTAATTTCCTGACCTGGGTGCCTGCTGGAGCTGCACAGGAGCAGCACCTGGAGATGCCAGGCTGGGATTTGTCTTACCTGGAGCTGTGGAGGCAGGAGATGGAGAGCCCTGGCACGTTCAGCACTTGCAGGATGGAACAGGGACTGCTCTCCTCCAGCCCCCCAGGCTCCAGCTCCAGGCAAAGGAGGAGTTTTATAGCAGATGCTCAGATCTGGCCCCACGGAGAGAAGCTTCAATTCTGCAGAAACCAGAGCTGGCTCATTGACCCATAAATCATTAACTCCTCCCGAGCAAGAAGGAAGTTTATTCCACCCCCCAGAGCAAAACACTACAAAACTGAATGCAACCCAAGCAGATGTTGAAATTGTTTGGTTTTTTATGTGTAGAGGTGCCAAGTCTTTGAAATAATCCTTGCTGAGCTGCTCCACTGGGACCTCGGGCACACTGAGGGGCGTCCTCAGCAGAGCTGCTTCACCCCAGGGCAAGGGCACCCCGAGTCCATCCCCTGTGACCTCAGAAAGCCATGGCCAGCGTTCCAAAAGGGGTTTCTTCAGCCAGCTCCACCCAATCCCACGGGAGCAGCACCAGCTGGAGCTCAGCAGCACAGGAGGACCCGGGAGCGTCGCTCGGAGCTGAACACGCAGAGAATTCCAGAATGGTTTGGTTGGAAAGGACCTTAAAGCTCAATTCCATGGAAACCCTGAGATTCTGACCTCCAGTAAAAACACCCTTAAAACTGAGAAGGGAAACAGCAGTAGGGTTTAAGAGCCCCCATTTTCAACTCAGATTCCCAAACCAGAGGACACCTGCCCACCCCTGCAGCCCCTCTTCCTCCAAACACACCCCAGAGACTCCCCGAGCTCCTCAGAAAAACAGCACACAGTGGAGAGTTAGAGCAAACAATGGAAAAGAACAGAGGGAATTATCTGTGGTTTTTTAAGTCTCTTTATTGTAAATAAACGCTGACAGATATTTATGCTCAAGTGCACAGAGCACACAACACACAGCACGAGCTGACAGACACTGCAGCATTTTAAACCTAAAAAAAAAAAACCACTTAGAAGGCAGCAGAGCAGGAAAGTTTACAAGCAGCTGGGCAAGATCCCTCTCACCAAACACTCCAGACAGAGCTGCAGTGCAAACAGAGCAGGGGGACAGTGGGGGGACAGCAGGGGTGGCACTGGCACTGCTCACCCAGAGCCCCTCAGAGGGGCACGGGGTGAGGTTGGGGACACCCCAGGGCTGGTGGCTCTGGCCAGGCTGGTGCTGGTGCCTCTCCTCCCTCAGCTGCTCCTTGGCCCCTTGGCAGCCAGGCCAGGCTGGGTTTAACTGTCACCCACCTGAGCTGCCAGGAAGGGGACACCTGGCAGAGGTGACAGCTCTGAGGTCACAGCCAGTGTACACAGATCAGCCAGCCAGGCTGGGTTTAACTCTTTTCCCCCATTTTTCAGTTTTTCCCAGAGATGGAGCAGTTTTTAGCCCAAGTGCTCCTTTTTCTCCGCAGTGGCACACAGGGGCAGGCAGGTCCCACTGAAGGTGACAGCAGCCAGCACCACCTGTGCTGCTTGAAACAGAGGCACAGAAAATCAGGGGGCCACAGAAACCCCCCCAGTCCTGGGGAAATGCTCAGGAAGGTGCCAGGCTCACATCCACACCTCCAAAACCACCTCCACCTGCCCTGCCCACGACACTGATCCCACTGGCAGCACGAGCTGCTGCTGAGCTGCTCCACCAAAACCATCTCAAAACCCCATTGTGCAACGTTTGTTTGTTCTGGGGTGTTTGCACGCCCAGTGCCAAGGAAATCAGGTGGTTTCGAGGAAATCCCTGGCACAGGGAGCTGCCAGGAGATGCCCACTGGCATCACCCCAGCCCTGCAGCCCCCGAGGGCTCAGCAGGACCCTCAGGGCAATGATCTGCTCCCAAATCTGCTGCTGCTCTGCTCCAGACATGTTTGCTTTAAACCTTTTCAAGGCTAAAATGCAGGAGGAAAAAGCTTGAATTAAAGCACTGAGGCACAAACGCTGCAGAGAAGGATGAAATTCCCTCCCACAGCCCCCCAAAAGGGACCCCCAGCCACAGACCCAAACTGCAAAACCCCTGATTTTCAGCAGTGATTAAAAAAAAAAAAAATAAAGTCACGACCACCAACACATCAACAGCGACATTCACAAATCCCAGCAGGTAAAAATATAGATTTCTGTCTCCTTACAATCATTTTCTGCTCAGTGACATGAACATAATGAACTCTTCAGCAAGTTACCCCAGCATTTTTGTGCGTGAACATCCTACAGTACATTTTCCACTCCTTTTCCACAGAGCAGGAGGGGTTTGGTCAGAGCTGGCCTGACAAGGACGGGTTTGTGCGTTCAGAGCATTTTGGAGTGTGACAGTGAGGACTGCCATGGACGGGCTCTAAATCTCTTCCTTCAACATTTCATCTTTTTTTTTTTTTTTTTTTTTTTCTGGTTTATTTCTAAGCACATAAACATTTAAAACCCAAAACCAGACCTGGGGTGGGGTGGGGGGGAGAACCCTGAGGGAAAAAAACTAATAAAAACTCAATTTCTCACCACCAAATTTCACCCCTCTGTGGCACAATCCCTTTAGATCAATACATTTTTCTGCCCCTCAGAAATCCTGAGGGGTCCAGATTAGTGCCTTGGTCCTCTCTATCTCAGTTTTACCAAATTACAGCTCTGGGAGTGTTTAAAACAACCAAGTTTGAGCTCAAAATGCCCAGGTTAAGCCTCAGGCTCTGGGGTTGCTGAGCTCCTGCGCAGCCAGGGCACAATTTCCCTGCTGTGGGTATATCCAACATTTATTTACACATTTAAAATAAGCAACTTCTGGGGCCCAGAATTGCTCAGATAAATCCTGGAGTCACCTGGGAACAGCAGGTCCAGAACAGCCTCCTGCTCTGTACCCAAATGTTCCTTTCTTCACCCAACCTGAGGGTCCTGCCCTTATTGCAAGAACAGCTGGAGTGGGGTAAAATGGAGTTTGGCAAAATGCAAGTCAAGACTTGTGGGAGAGAACTGAAAATTTGGGGTTTGGTGGGGATTTAAGGGAAGGATTTAAGTTAAGACACGGCCACACAGAGCTGCACCACCTGTGCTCCAAACTCTACAACAGCTTAAAACTGTGAAAGGCAGCATTGGGAACATTCACAGCTTATTCATAGGCAAGTTAAAAGCTTGTTGCGGGTCTAAAATTGGGTGTAAAATAAAGAAAACTGGTAAAAACCTTGTGCTTCCTGCAAAGCCTGCCCAGGAGCCCTGCTGGTCCCAGCCATGCTCCCGTTTTCTGGGGTAAATGGATAAAACAGCCCCAAAATGCAGGAAAAATGAGTGAGAAGATGGAGTTTAGGTAGGAAGGAGAAGCTAAAATAGGGGTTGAGATGGGATTTCAAGCACTGGGAGCTGTGCTGCTTCCAGAGAGGGGCAGGGGGGTTTATTCCCATCTGTCCCTCACAGGAGGCAGCCCCTGGGAGGGATGTGCTGACCTGGGTGTCACATCCAAGCAAAAGCCTTCCCAGGGCAAAGGAACTGGCTCAGACTGGGGGATTCACACCAGCACTCAAGGAGGGAAAGTCAAAGCTCCTACCTGGAGCTCCCTGGACGGCTGAACAGCAGAAAAAATGGAGTTTGAACTTGGAAATAACGTGGAAATGGAGAAATAAAACCTCGGGGATTTGGCCTGGAAATGCCTCTTCAGAAGAAAAGCTGCCTCAGCGGGTAGAAACATGATTATTTTGTCCTCCCACTCTGGTTAATTTTGGCACCTGGCCAGAAGGAAAGACGTGGAACACGATTTCAACACCCGGGACGCGCTGGCCAACGAGCGTTAAAAGCAGCTTGGGAAAGTCTCCACAAGAAATCTTCTCCAGCCCCGTGGACAGACATTGCAGCATTTGGAAAGAAAAGACACAGACAGGCTCTAAAATCACAGTTCAAGGCGAGTACTGGCCAGGGTGGCTCACGGTGCTCCAGGGATGCTCCAGTCCCGGCTCCTCCTGGCCCTGGAATTCCCAGCTGGATGCGAGGTGAAAGCAGGAACCCCTACACTGCTAAAGTGGCCATTCTCTGCAGGGAAAAGAGAAACAGGAGAGGTCACAGCAAGGAAGGCAGCAGAGGGTAAAGCTGGAGACAGCTCAGCTCACGGAGAGGTGAATCCAGCTGCTGCCCACGGCAGGAGCCACCCAAGGATTTGCTTCATCCCTTCCATCCCAGCACACAAATGTGGGAATTGTGTGCAGTGGGACCCATGAGGGGTAGTTTTAGATGGTTGGCTTTAAGGCATCTACAGCACGGTGTGGCAAAAAGCTGATAGGCCAAGAAACACAATGTGTTGTAATCAGGAAATAATTAACTTCTGATTGTGATGGTGTGAATTATAACACCTGCATTGTCTCACCCTTCACATGAGACTGAAAATGGAATAAAAGTTTTTAAAACACCTCTCAGGTGCCCCATCTCTGGGTCAGAAAAGGGTATTATTGTCTGACACACAAAGACCTGTTTCACTCTTGCCAAGCCCCCCTGAAGGGTTTTCCCATCGCAGCCTGAGCCCACACAAGCTCGGAGAGGTGGAGAAGCTCAGGAGTAAGGAGGGAGGTTGGTTACTCAGGGTTGCTCATTTTTATTTACCCTCTCCGTGGGGAATCACACTGCCAGAACCACCCAAGAGCCACCACAGTGACCATCTTGCAAACTGACCACAATGAATACTTAGAGCTTTGATAAAACTCCTTCCTCTGCCTCACTCAGGGCCCAACAGACACCAGGAACACACTCAGTGAAAATCAAAGATAAATCCACGATCCAGTGACTCCTGCAGAATCCCTGAGAGCAGCAACGTCACCACACCTTGTCCTGGGTGCCCTGCTCAGCACCATGAGCCATCCCATGTCCTGATCCAGGGATGGAGCAAGCTGGGCTAAAACCACGATTTGCAGCAGCCAGCACAAGCACAAGCCCAGCTGGAGCCCCTGGATCAGCAGGCTCAGCCCCCACTGAGGCCCCCCAGAATCTCAGGTTTTATCCAGCACAAGATTCCTTCTGCTCCACAGGTTTGTCTTTGCCCAGAGTGGCTTCCATGCAACACGAATCAAGAGAAATCCAACTTACTAACCCCAAAGAGAGCACACCCAAGCTGCTTGCAGTGGCACTCAGAGGCAAGCATTTCCCTCTGGAGGCTGCAAAGGAAACAGAGAAGCACAGCAGGGCTCATAGTGCATCTTAAAGGAGACTGAAATAGGAAAAGCAGCAAAGCAAATGAGGGGAGGAGTGAGGCAGCCCCAAAATTTCGTGTCAGCCCAGGGCAGGTTTGTGTCGCAGCAGGAGGTGGTAGAAGGCAGGGACAGCAGTAAAAAACTGGGACAAAGAGGGTATTTGTAACTTTTCCAATCAGGTTTTAGCCCAGAAGCAAAATCCTATCCAGAATTAAGCCCCCTGCCAAAACCCTGTGGCACTGATGGACACCTGCCTGCGTGGAGCCTGACTCTGAAAGACTGGCACCACAGTTCCAGTTGGACAGGGGGGATTTTTATGTTTTGGGGTTGGTTTTGAGGGGGTTTTTCAGCTGTTCTTTTTTTTTCTTTAATCCAATCCAGGCTGGATGATTTCCATGCAGAAACAGAGACCCTGCTCAAGATCCTGGGCAGGGTCTGGATTTCGGAGAGGACCACGGGCGACGGCGGGGAGGGGGAGCAGAGGGGAGGTACCACCTGGACAGTGACTTCCAGCTGTGGCTGCTCAGCCCCTTCTCGAGCTTCCAGGGATGGGAAAGGCCCTCGAGCTTCCAGGGATGGGAGAGGCCCCAGCAGATGGAGGGGTTTGCTGCCCAGGCTGTGGTGCCGCGGGCGCTTTACGGTGTCGGCGCTGGCCCGCGGGGTAAAGCTGTTCCTCCTCATCCTCACAGGGCTCTGCCTGCTGGGGAGGTCGTGCTGATCCCACACAGAGGGAATCACCAGGAATGAAAAGGGGGAACCACAGTTTAAAGCCACGCCACACACCTCCAGCACCCCACCCTGAGTGTCCCAGTGCCCCCGCATCGAGCTGTGCCTTCCCCAGCTTGGGAAACAACTTCATCCATCTTGGAGACAACTGGAAAGTGATTTTTCAGCAGTTTTACTTCCCTTTGGGACTTTTGTTTTGCTTAGGTGGCTCTGTTTGGGGTTTTTTTTTAGTTTTTTTAGGTTTTTTCCTCTCTGCACGATCAATTTAGGGGGAAAAAGAAACAAGCAAATAGAAAATTCTCCCTTCTTCCTGTTTCTTCTGCCCCACAGCAGCTGTGCTACCCAAGCAAAGCAAAGAACAGAAGCAGCCTCCAAGTGGGCAAATGATTTCCATGCAGGGATCACAGAGAAGTTGGAGAAGTGATAAATCCCAGAGTGGTTTGGGTTGGAAGAACCTTTGAACATCACCCAATGCAACACCTTGCCGTGAGCAGGGACATGCTGGAAACCACACAAGTCATGCCCAATATCCTCAGTTTGGCATCTGACAGCTCCACAAAGCCTCCAGCCACAGCTGCAGGTTCCCAGTTTCCCCAGTCCCTCGGCACAAAAGGAATAATCAGATCCCAGCCCAAGGGATCTTCATAAAATACAACAAAAAGCCTAAATGTACAAAACCTAAAATCAGATGCATTCACACTTCCTGTGAGCCAGCAGAGCTGGTTTGTGCTCTCTAACTGGGGGAATTAATTAGAGGCAATCACTGAGGCCTTCCCTGACAGTCCCTTTGGAAAACAGGGTTTGCAAAATCAAGGCCCTCAGAGATCAGCAGCTCCCCCAGATTTAGGAGGTGGTTACAAGGTGGATGGTCAACAGTAATTTAAACAACAGCAGAGAGAAGATTTCAGAAAGAGAAAACTCATCAAGACAAGGAGAAAAACCCACTTCAACCCTTTTGCCAAGTCTTTTTGAAATTACCATTAAGCATCAGCAACAAACACTGCACTGAGGGCTGAGAACAAGACCTGGAGTTTAAAATCTATGCCCTAAATTTGCCCATTCTGCTCCCTACAACAGTCCTGCAAAATATCCCCCCTGGCCTGGGAAGCACTAATGCACCTTAAAATTAATTCTGCTTTTGGGGGTTATTTCTGAAGAGAATCCTTCTGCACACTGAAAGCCACCAGGCAGTTCTAGCACGTGTTTAAGAGGGTTTGTGACTTATTTTGGAAAAGGTGGAGCCAGAGGGGTGCAGCAAAACTCACTGAGTTCAGGGAAGGTTTGTCCCGGTGGGTGTTCACTGCTTCCACATCCAGGGTAATTGTCTCCACCTTGCAGCCTTCACCCACGAGAAAGAGAAGTTTGTGTGAGTAATTTATTAAAAAACCAGCAGGGAAAATGAACAGGAATAAATCTCTTCTTTATAAAAATAACAGAGCTCATAAATCCACGCTTCACCCCACAAACAGAATTTTACACTTGGTGGTTTTTAAGTGTGAGAGCACAGCCCTGAGTTATTTGGGCTGCACAGAAAAGCCAATTTTAGCTGACTGCACCCCAAGTTTGGAGGCACAGCCTTCCTCACCCACAGGGAAAATCCAGTTGTTTAAAAGAGAGGCCAGGGGAGAAGAGCCTGCACCTCCACATCTGCTCCCCCAACACCCCCACCCCTCCAGAACCCTTTCCTGTGTTAACTTTTTGCATGTTAACCAGGAAATAACCTCTTTATGTATTACCAGAAGCTTCTAGAGCATGGCCAGGTGCTGCCACACACGGACACAAACCTGCCCATAACATCCCCACGCACAAACCAGGGCAGGAATTAAAATTTAAAATTAAAGCAAAGCAGTTGTTTACCATAGGCAACAGGTGTGAGCTTGAGAATGGTGTGGAGGGGGCAGCGCAGGTAGGGCAGCTCATCTAGGGCAGAGAAAGGTGTTATGGGGTCACCTGGCATGCCACAGCCCCCCTGTCCCCTCCCAGCCCCACAGCAGGGGTTGGACTAAACCCTTTTAAGGGTCCTTTCAACCCAAACCATCCTAGGATTGAATGGAAATTGTCCTGGGATTTAGAGCCTGTGGATGGCACCCAGACATTCACTGATACCAGCAGTGAGACACAGAAAATCAAAATACAGGAGCTGGAAATGAGAGTGGGGCCCAGCCTGGCTGGGCCAGCTGGCTCAGGGCTCTCCAGCACTGGGCAGTGCTGGGTGAGGGGTTGGACTCCACCCTCTAAAAGAGCTTTTCCAGCCCAAACAATTCCATCATTCCATTTCCAGTGCACAGGGCCAACCAGAGGAAACCTCTCCAGGGGCACAGGGCTGGGAAAGCACCTCAGCAACAGCTGCCAGGGCTCACAGGAGAGTTATTCAGAGCTGTATGTAAAAGTTTATGAAGTTGGTTAGAAGTTTATTAACGTCATTAAAAGTTTCATGAAGCTCTAGTGCCACTCACTGGAGCTCGCAGCAGACTGGAACCTTCCAGGTGTGTGTGCTGTGCAAGAAATCAGCATTTGCCTGGGATGGAGCACTCCTGCCAACCCTTCCAGGCCACTGAGGCTCTTTAATTTATCAGAAAATGACAAATTTTTCTTTTTCTTTACATTAAAAACCAGTCCCCTACACATTCTGTACGCACTACTGCTGAAAACAGCTCCAGAAACAACATCTGGGCAGCAAAAGAGCAGCACATCCCCAGGGAGCTCCTTGCACTGCTGCAGTGCAAGGGTTAAAGCACTGCTCAAACGTTTCCTTTCTTCTTTTTTTAAACATCTTGTTAAAAAAAACTCACCTTGTTAAAAAAAAAAAATAAATAAAAATCCACCCAGTCATTCCAAACCACCCTCCCAAAAAACCCCATGAGGGGAAGCAGGGAGAGGAGCCAGCCCCAGAATCATCCCTTTATTTTTGTACCTGCACTCTTGTCAAGAAAATAAGCCAGGAGGCACCTCATAACTGCCTGGTGGGAGATAACCAGGACGTTGCCTTGCCTTTCCAGCTCCATAATTACTGGCTCCAGGCGCTGCACCAAGTCCTGGTAGGACTGGAAAACCAAACAGGAATTGGTCAAGGGGTTGTGTAAACACAGGGTTAAACACAGGTGGCAATTAACAGCGTCACATTCAGGGAAATATCAGTTAAAGCAGCATAAAGTTAAAGGGGGTTATGGGTGATGTGGTAAAAATAGTAAAAAAGGACCCAAAAAAGGCAACAGCAGAAAGTGAATTTCAGTGTCAGAACCCTCAGACCGTGGGAGGGCTCAGATTACAGGTAACTCAATGGGTGCAGTCAGGAAAAAACCCAAATAAACCAGTAAATGATTCATTTGAACGGGTTGTGAAGTAAAGCCAGAAGTGACTCCAGGCCACACCCATGATAATTTTGTTTCCCAGACATTCTCAGTGACAATTCAGGCCTGGGATGCAGAACTCCCTCCGTGTCTGAGGGCAGCATCCAGCACGTGGCCAAGTGAATGGATTGAAAAGCACCATCTGCACACCCCCGTGAGGGAAATCAAGAAACACTTCCCCCAAAAGAGAATTGGAGATCCTAAATGTTTTCATTAGGATGCAAATTTGCCATTCTGCATACAAATATTGGCAGAGTAACTTCAACTGGAGTCAGTTTTAACTCCAACCCCACACAGAAATGTTTGTTTCACTGCACTGTGCATAGCTGTTGTTTCTTTAGGGTCCTCACCTCCCCTCCAGGATAACGATAAAGATATTTCTCCTGATCCCTCATGGCAAACTCATCTGGATACTTGGCTTCAATTTCTGCGTAGGTCATTTCTTCACAGACCCCCTGAGGGAAGGAAAAACTCAAACCACAAAGCTCATTTCATCAGAGGGCCAAGGGGGCCACAGCAGGGAGGGAAGGAAAAGCAGAGGCTGAGATCAGGGTTCCCTTTATGGCATGGAAATTTTAGGTGCTGCATCTGACCCAGCCCTGCCCTCAGTGTGGGTTCCAGGGTGGTTTGAAGAGGCTGGGCTTTGGTTTTATCTCAAAACCAGAAAGGATGACATCCCTGGTGTTTGCCAGGGATGAAAAATGAGCCCTCGCTTCCCCAGCAACCACCCTGCAATTTCCTGAGAGAATCAGAGTGGGAGCAGCAACCTTTGCCCAGCCAGGAGGGCGTGACAGATGTCTGGGATGTTCAGTGTTCTTTTCCACCTCCACACCACCTGGAACGTCCCCAGCAAGACCTGGCAGCTCTGAACACTCTCAGCCCTGTACCCAAGCACCCCAAACCTCCCCCTGGAAGGCTGAGGTCCGTGATACAAAAACATGGCTATAAATCAAGAGAAAACAGCTGCGTTCGTGGTGATCTAATTTGCCTTTAAACATGATTTCCCACCTAGAAAAGCTGAGGTTTTTAAGCAGCCTCTCACTCACAGCATCGATCTCGTTGAGGATCTTCCACTGCTCGTAGAGCACCCCCAGGGACTCGGCTGTCTGGATTGTCCTCTTCAGCTGGCTCGTCCACACCTTCAGGTCCACGATCTCCTGCTCCTCAATGAACTTCTTCAGCGCCTGGGAAAACTGGGGAGAAAAGCTCCAGGAGGTCAGGAGGAGGGTGATGCCTTTTTGGGACCCCTAAAAACACAGGGCATGCAGAATTAAGGGAATAAAAAGCAGCTATATTTATTGAATATAAATATTCAGGTACATTTAGGGCAGACAAAGCCCCCCATGGGCTACACCCAAAAATGGACCACGGCTCACAGGTTTTCACACTTTTATAAGTTTGGGCCATTTGCATGTTGGGGGTTAATGTTCTAATCACAGCTTCAGGTAATGAAGGCATTGACCCCAAGTTTGCTCCCCACAGCTCACTTTTGTTTCCATCTCTCAGGGCCTGAGGCAGTGAGGTGTCCTTGATTGCCAGGCCTGGAGAGGAATTGTTGTGTCAAAATGGGAAAGCAGCAGCTGACACTGTGTGTGGAGTTTGGAGTTATACACTAAAGAACTGCAGGGTTACAAATATATGAAATACATAAAAGTTAAAATCCTAAGGCACCGAGGGGCAGGGGGAGCTGCAGCTGCTCAGAGCATCCTTGGGGGATGTGGGGCCCTGATGCCTTCAGATTTTAGATGCCTTTAAAATTTTCAAATCCTGTACTGCATTAGTGCCTAACTCTAAACTCCATATAAAGTGTTAACTACCATCTTCACTTTTTGGTCAGGCAAAACAATCCCTCTGGGCTTGGAACTCAAGGAGAAAAGTGGAAACAAAAGTGAACTGGGGGTATCTGACTTCATTACCTGAAGTTGGAACTGGAGAATTAACTCCTGGTATACAAATGGACCAAACTTATTTCAGTCTGAGAAACTCATGACCATCATTCATCTTGGGTGCAGCCTCTGGGAGGCTTGAAGGCCTTTAATAAATACCTGCTCTTATTCTCTTAGTCTTGTCCAGCCTCTGTGATGCTTAGAGAGGCTGATCTGGAACAGAGACTAGACAGAGTTAAAACAATAAAGTGGGTATTTATTGAGAGGCCTTTAAAGGATACACCTTGGGCAGTGCAAGAGACCCACCAGGGCTACACCCAGGATGGATTCAAGATGGATTTTTGAGTTTTTACACTTTTGGTTTTAAGTTTTGGTCCATTTCCATATTGGGGTTAATTGTCCAGTTACAGCTTCAGGTGATGAAGTCCCATCCTGCTGGTCTGCTCCCCTCAATTCACTGTGGTTTATGCTTTTTGGGTAATGGCTGTGCTTGATTCTCAAGCTGGAAAAGGACTCTTTTGTCTAACTGTTTGAAAACTAGATACAGTTTATATCAGAATATATTTTCATTAAGGTATTACCTATGTTTTAGTGGTATTATTTCCAGTATTTCTGTTTTGCTTTTTCAACTGTACTTTGGAGCATTTTCTGATTCTATTGGGCTATATTTTTCAGTTGAGTCTTATTTTGAAATAAATTAACATAAGTTATGTGAGGCTTCAGAAAGGACTATCAGGGGATCAGCCTGGCCAAGGAAGAGGAATTTGCTGCAATAATTTGTATAGACTGAAAAGGTGATGCATATGTAGTGAAAGCCAATGCAGATGATTCTGCAGTGATTAGGACAGAATATGAAGGAGATACTGGTTGAGAGAGAAAAGGATAGGTGATAGAAGTGTTGAGAAAAGGTCAGGAATTCTGAAGGAATTGAATGTGTCAGGCAGCAACTGACAGAATGAGAGGACGCAGTCTCCAGCTGCAACAAGAGAAATTTAAGTTGGATGTTAGGGAAAAGTTTTTTACAGAAAGGTGATAAAGTTCTGGAATGGCTGCCTGGGGAGGTGGTGGAGTCACCATCGCTGTGTTTAAAAAGAGACTGGATGTGGCACTGGGTGCCAGGGTTTAGTTGAGGTGTTGGGGCTGGGTTAGACTCAATGATCTTAAAGGTTTCTTCCAACCTGGTGATTCTATGAAGAGAACTTACAACACTTAGTACAAACTTCAGAGTCCCACACCAAGTCAGCACAGAACCTGAGAAACACGGAAGCTAAAACTTAAGGCACCACCTGTATTGGGCAGCCACTCCAAGGCACCAGCCCTGGCTCCCAGGGCACAGCCACAGCCCCCAGGGGCTGCTGGGCACGTACCTGCTTGCCCCGGGCTGACAGACCAGAGTCCCCACCAATCCTGCCCACGAGGTTGTACTCGCTCTCGCCGTGCCGGCAGAGGTAGATGGTGCGTGGCTGGACGTGGATGTTCATCAGGTAATAGACAATTTTACTCTGGATGTAGTCCTGGACTCGGTTGACCAGGAACCGCTGGCCCACGTTGATCACTTTAATGAAGGAAAGATCTCTGGAGTGGACACAAAGTAAGAACACCCACGTGGGTGGTTTGAAAAACAAGGCACAAGCACCTGCGGTGTCACCCAGCTACTGCTCCTCTAGGAAAGGCAGGACAGGCTCTGAACTGCTGGGCTTAAAAATCCTTCCCTGGGAGGGAGGGGAGGACCTGGCACAGGGTGGCTGCCCCTGGATGCCTGGAAGTGACCAAAGCCTGGCTGGACAGGGTTTGGAGCAGCCTGGGATAGTGGAAGGTGTCCCTGCCCATGGCTCTTAGAGATGGGCTTTGAGATCCCTTCCAACCTAAACCATCCTGTGATTCTGCAGCACACAGAGAAAAATCCCTTCAAATCTCCCTTGGGACCTGTGATTCACCTGCACACGGTCACACCTGGGGAGAGCAGAGGTGTTGGAGCATCCCGACAGCAAAGCAGCTCATGTGCCCAAGGACAAAGGGATGTGCCAAGGGATCTGCTTACTTGTCCTTAGCATCCGGGTCCAGAGGCTGGTAGGTGACCTTGTAGCACTCGATCCTCTTCAGGAAATCGTCCATCACATTCTCCCGGTGCCTCTCTGGGTAGTCAGGGCTGGAAACTTTCACCTCCTGCCCAACAGACAGCCGAGTTAAGCAAACTCAAGAGGGAACAAAAGCCACGATGAATAACATTCCCCTCTTTTGAAACAAATCCACATTGTTTGACGCTGCCCTGAGGAAAAACCTGCTCCTGGAGAGAAAACAAAGGGCGACTCTAAAGGCACTGAAGGGGTTGGCCCTGACAGACACCGCTGGCTCAGAGCTCTGCCCCTCCCTCCCTCGCCAGGACAGCGCTTCAAGGTCACCCATTCCCCGGCTCCACTTGATTTCCACATTCTCACATAACGGCATCTCTGGCTTTTAATAAACCTGCAAATCCCAGCTGCCTATTCCCCAGGTGAAACACGAGAGGGAGGCGTTTGCAGAGATCCCCACGAGCTCCCCGAGCCTGTGACCTGGCACTGAGAGCCCAAGCTGCCACGGCAGCCCAGCCTGGGAAGGGCAGCACGCACCAGGATATTGGCAGCGATGACCTCTGGATCATCACAGACAGACTCCACGAAAAACACCTGGGGAGGAGGCAAGGAAGCACATTTCAGTCAAAACTCCTGAGCTCCTGTGCCAGGGAGCCACAGCGACTGCAAACTGAACACACAATTAACCACACACACAATTAAAGCTCTACCTTGAAAGCATTTTCCTTAGCAAAATTTAAGATCAGGTCCCGCCGCTCCCGAGTCGTGTTGGTCGCATCAAACACCTGGCAGAAAACGAGGAATGAGCACTGGGCAAGCTTATCTTAAGACTTTTAAACTCCAGCCCCAAACCAGGTCCCCGAGCGCTCCAGGCAGCTTTGAACTGCCCTGATGTGAAACTATTTTTAGTGCAGAGGATCTTACAGCTATTTGCCCGCACTCCTCCAAGAGGTAAGACTTCACATCTTCCAGAGCCACCAGGGCACAGCGTCTGCAGGACAGAAATAGGGATGGTCACAGCTGATGGAAAGCATTCCCACAGCAAAGCTTCTGAGCCAGCAGGGAGGGATTCAAACACCTCCCTCGCACCCCTGCACCGTTCTAAGAGCCCCAGAGATCCTGGGGCACCTCCACTGTGACCTGACCCTGAGCTTTGTGGCAGCCCCAGACTCCCACGCCCATGCCTGGCAGGATCCCTGCACAGGCTGTGCTGTTCCTTCTTCCTTCCCCGGGCACTCGTGGTTATTCTCTGCTCCTCATTCCCACAGCCTGCCAAGACCCCAGCGTCCCCAGCCCTCCACGGAGCCACCCAGCCCGCGACAGGGACTCACTTGCGGATTTCCATGGCCTCTTTGTTGTCGTGCCTGAAGAAGTCGTAGGACTTGTAGGACTTCACCGCCTCGCGCCGATACACCCCTAAATTAAACACTTCACACACAGGAGAGGAGAGGGTCAGGGCATTCCAGTGGCAGGCGTCACAGCCCGGGCAGGGACGTCCCCAGACGTGCACACCCACCTTTGGTGGGCACCCCGATCCAGTTGAGGTAGCGGGTGAGCTTTTTGGACATGTAGGTCTTGCCCCTCGCAGGCAGCCCGATCATCACGATCAGCGTCGGGGAGTTGGTCATGTAGGAAGCCCATGCTGAAAAAAAAAAAAAAAACACCAACCCCAAAACCACCCCAAAACAGCATCAGGGGCGCTGCAGAGCATGAAGTGAGACCCAGCACAGCGTCATCCCATCTCCCGGTGGGTAAAGCACCTCCGCTCATCCCAGGACGGGCTCGCGTGGTGTCCTTGCCGTTAATGAGCTGCTGTGATCACCCTGTGGTCTCCCAGGTGTTTGCTAATGAGGCGGACCGGCAGCACCGCTGCCTAATGGGGCTTTTAGTGTTAAAAGCATTTACCGCCCGGGCAGGCGCCGTCAAGGGCGAACGAAAGATGTTTTTAACAAAACGGTCACGTTCTCGCAGCAAACAGCCCGAGCAAGCTCCGAAAGGGCCCGCGGAGAGGCGGATTTGGGGCGAAAAGCACGGGATGGGGATGGAGGCAGCAGCCGGGAGGTTGGGGACAGGGTAGCGGCGGGAGGGGACAGCCAGGGCAGGCAGCAGGACGGGATCCGCGCACAGAGGGACGCGAGGCTCGGGGCAAACCCGCGCAGCCTTCCCCCCCTCCCGCTGTTGATCCCGTTTCTTCGGGACACGGAACGCGCATCCTGCCCCGCACCGCCCGCGCCGGGGCTACTCACAGCACTGCTTCTCGCCGGCCCTGCCCCGCGGGGCCCCGGCGCAGCCCCGCGGCGCCGCCGACATGGCTCCGCGCCGCCGCTCCGCGCCCCGCCGTACGCAAATCGCATGCAAATGACCGGCGGAGCTCGCACACGGCGGAGCGGGGACGGAAACCGGGTCCCGGGGAGCGGACACGCGGGAAAAGGGGCGGGAAAACGGGCCCGCGTCACGCGCGCGGGGGCGCGCGCTGTATGCAAATGAGACCGGAAGGGGGGAGAGCCGCGCGCTGTATGCAAATGAGACCGAGTGGGCGGGGCAGCCGCGCGCCGTATGCAAATGAGACCGAGAGGGCGGGGCAGCCGCGCGCTGTATGCAAATAACACCGGGAGGGCGGGGCAGCCACGCGCTGTATGCAAATAACACCGGGAGGGCGGGACAGCCGCGCGCTGTATGCAAATGAGACCGGGAGGGCGGTGGGCGGGGCGAGAGGGGAACCGGAGCACGCGCGCCAGGCAAATGAGATGGACGGTGATGAAAGGGGAACGGAGCTCGCGCCTCTATGCAAATTCAGGCGGGCTATGCAAATCACATGGGAGGTGATCATCGGGGAAGGGAGGGGACAGCAACTCACGGCAACGCCTGGCGTTATGCAAATGAGATGGCAGGCGGTGTCCGGCTGCATGCAAACTAAGCGGGCGGGGTCGCCTGCTCTATGCAAATCAGGCGCCGCGCGTGCCGTGCCGATGACGCGGGCGCGGCGCCCGGCTCCATGCAAATGAGCCGCGCGCTATGCAAATGAAGGGGCGCCGCGCGCGCTCCGATTGGCCGCCGGCCGGGGAGGGGGTGGGACGCGGCGTGCTCTCGCGAGAGCGGGGCGGGCACGGGCCGGAAGCGGAAGCGGCGGCGGCCGGTGCGGCGGCGGCCCCGAGGATGCTGCGGCTGCGCTGCAAGGCCCGGAGCGGCTCGCACGCGCTGCCGGGGCTGTCGCCGCACTCCCGCCTCCGCGACATGCAGGCCGCGCTCGCCGCGCTCACCGGAGTGCCCGCGCCCGCGCAGCGCCTCCTGCACGGCTTCCCGCCGCGCAGCCTCGACCTCAGCGACGGCGAGCGGCGGCTCGGCGAGCTCGGCATCCACTCGGGTGAGGGCCCCGGCGGCAGGAGGGCGGGGGGCGGCGCTCTGCCGGCTCTGCCGCCGCGCCGGCTGCAATTACGTTAATTAAAGAGGCCGTGGCACACACGCCCCTCATCAGCCGGCGGTCGGGCCGGTTCCCGCTCCCGGGGGAGGCGGCGGCGCCCGGCTCGGCAGCGCTTCCTGCTCGCCGCAAGTGCCGCTGGTGCTTCGGCTGCGTCCCGGGGGTCCGGAGGGAGCAGCGCGCGGGGCTGGAGGGGACGGGGTCCGGGCCACGCCAGGTGAGTCCCGCGGGGACCGTTGTGGTGCCAGCGGCTGTTGGCTGAGGCTGTTTCCCGGCGGGATGCCGAGCTGGGGGAAACGGGCGGAGGCTGGACGGGGGCTTGGAGCAGCCTGGGCGAGTGGAAGGTGTCCCTGCCCCTGGCAGGGGTGGGACCGGGGGATGTTTCATACCCCAAACCGTTCCGCGGTTCTCCTCCGTGATCCTCAGCAGTGACAGCAGGGCCGTGTTGTTGCGTTTGAGGAGCAGCGTCCCCTTTAGGTCCCTCTCACCCGTCCCTCCTCCCGTCTGGCAGGTGACACTCTCATAGTGGAAGAGGACACATCCAAACCCGAGCCCGACTCGCCGGCGGTCGCCAAAAAAGCAATGTCCCAGCCTGTCAGGGAAGCCGTGCCTGTGCTGGCCAGGAGGGTGGTGCCAGCAGACAACTCCTGCCTGTTCACCAGCGTGTCCTACGTGGTGGAGGGCGGCGTGTACGACCCCGGCTGCGCCCCGGAGATGCGCAGCCTCATCGCCCAGATCGTGGCCAGCGACCCCGAGTCCTACTGCGAGGCCGTGCTGGGCAAAACCAACAGGGAATACTGTGACTGGATCCGCAGGGAGGAGACCTGGGGAGGAGCCATCGAGGTGTCCATCCTGTCCAAGTTCTACCAGTGCGAGATCTGCGTGGTGGACACGCAGACCGTGCGCATCGACCGCTTCGGCGAGGACGCGGGCTACAGCAAGCGCGTGCTGCTGATCTACGACGGCATCCACTACGACCCGCTGGAGCGGCGCCTGCCCGGCTCCGACCTTCCCCCCCAGACCATCTTCCCCAGCAGCGACGACGTGGTGCTGGCGCAGGCGCTGGAGCTGGCGGACGAGGCGCGCAGGAAGAGGCAGTTCACGGACGTGAATCGCTTCGCCCTGCGCTGCATGGTGTGCCAGAAGGGACTGACGGGGCAGCTGGAGGCCAGGGAGCACGCCAGGGAGACGGGACACACCAACTTCGGGGAGGTGTGAGCTCGGCAGCAGGAGGGTGCCATCGACTACCTCAGCGCTCCGGAATCAAATTCTGGAGTCTCAGATAAGCTGTTTGTAATCATAAAATTCCGTTCACAGAGCTTGAAAAGCGAATTAACTTCGTGGCGGCCAAGGCGCAGGTTTGGGAATAGGGGATTGGGAATAGGGATGGCACTTGGGCAGGTGGTGGACAGTGGCAGCCACACCTTGATTTCATCACCTTCTCTGTGTGTGTGTGTGTGTGATCTGAGCAGACAGACACAGCCAGGCTTGTCCAACACTGCTGTAAAATCCACCTCTGAGGTGCTGAATGTACATTTTCAGGGTAATTCAGTTAATCTGAGGCTTTGGGAAACACACAAATCAGCATCACTTACACTGAGAATTAGGCATTCACACTTATACTGAGAGTGAATTAGACATTCACTCTTACACTGAGAGTGAATTAGGCATTCACACTTACACTGAGAATTAGGCTGAGCAGCTCTCAGAGGTGAAACTGCTCGTGTGGTGCATGATTTGTAATGGAAATATCAAGTACAATAGCAAAATACAATTTGTAGTGGAAGGAGGATCTCTGAGCTGCCCTGTACCATCAGGAATAGACTGTGTAGTTTGTGTGCAGAGAACTTTAGGGAAAGCAATGGCCTCTAAGCTTTAAGGTAGCCTTTAAATTAATGAGTAGATGGATAAGTGTTGAATAAAACTTATTAATCCTCCGTAGGTAGTTTTTAGTTGCTTGAAAAATAACTCTCAACCCCCCGGTGTTTACACTGCATCAGAGCATAAGCATGTTTCCTGGAATACTTGGGATTCTTCTTCATAGTAGCATTGGAAATTCCTGCAAGAGGGAAGTGAGTAGTTAGGGAAGTGACTTAATTAGCATCTGTTAAATACATTGAATATTTTACTTGAGTAGAGCCAATCACGGCCATGGTGTTACTAAGCTGTTCCAGTTTCCAAATACTGTGAATGAGCACTTTAAGGTTGAGTTCTCACTCTTTGCTGGTAAAAAGTTTTGCCCTCTGGAGGCCAGAGCCAGAAGGGAGGCTTGAAATTCCATCTGCTTTCTGCCTTAATGTGTTTGATTTGCCACCGCTGACTGTGGAGTAGCAAGACTTTCATTGTGATAATGAAAGGTGCAGCTGAATATGCAGATGAAAATAAGCTGGGAAAAGTGCCCCACTCCTTGGACTGTTCAGAATCAGGGAAGGTGAAATTGGTTTAATTGGAATATCTTACCTCACAGTGGGGTTGTGAAGCTTAACAGCAAGTGCTTTCGAGGGCTTTTAAAAGGTGCTGTAAAGGTGCATATTACTGAAGGGGATTTATCTTGGGTTTTTTTTTTTCTTTGAAATGCCTGCAACACGTCCTTGTTTCTTGAATTTTAAAATATCCTTTGCCTGCCATTCTTCTGTTACTGTTTTGAGTGACCTTCCTTGCACTTTTAGACTGGGGAACAAGAAGGGGTGTCCTCGGGCTGAGGCAGAAATAAACCCACTTTCCACGTGGAACCTAAAACCCAGTTTGAAAGGGCTCTGTTCCCTCAGGCACCTGACCAAACTGGTGCAGCAACAACACCACTTTTTCTGCAAAAATCTTATTTCTAGTTCTCAGCAGAGGCTCCAGTTGGATCTTGAAATACAGGAGGGTTTTATTGAAGAAAGAACATAATTACTTAAGTGCTTTGCTGAATAATTAAACAGCCTAGGATCACTCAGAGCACTATGGACTGGGTTTGTTTTTAATTCAGTATTAAAACACACATTAGCACTGTTGGGAGTTCCCTATAGAAAGCCACTTAGCTTCCAGTATTAAACCCCACTCTGCTTTTAGCCTGTCATTAGGAAAAGAAGATAAAAACCCCCCAAAACCCAACATTAAACCCAGCCCTGTAGAAGCTGATGCTTAAAAACCTCCAGAAATACCTGACAGTTCAAAGGAACTTGAAGATTACACTGTGTTATAACTACTTGAGCTGAAATACTGGCTAGGAACGAGACCAAGAGACTGGCAAGCCCCAGGTGTGCTCTCAGCTTTCCCAGGGAAGCAGGGACATGCCTGGGACAAGGAGCTGATCCTCCCCTTTGCCATCTGTCACATGGACACAATACCTACCTCAGAGAGGTGCACGAGGTGTCTTTGAAACACAAGTGGAAGATCCATATTTATTGTCTGCCTTGACTTTGGGGAGCAACCCTTAGATTTTAGCTTTGTGCCCTGGATGGATTTCTCGAAGTGTGTAATTTTTTTTTTCTTGGTATTTCTCAGTTGCAGTATTTGAAAAATGAGCTTTATTTAATCCAGAGTGTTGAGCTTTGCTAGATCATGTTTGCATTGGGAATCTGCTAACAGAGAATCAGTTCCCTTGGAGGGAGATGTGTGTCACTATCACTGCTTGGATGTTCTCTTCTGTTGCCTAGAAAATAAAATCTCTTTGATTAAAAAAGATATACCTGTAATTCGTGGTTGTAAAAGTTGGGATTGTTACAGGCTGACAAAGAACAAGTCCTTGACTGCAAGAAAAATTTCTCCTTACTCCTAAATTTTCTCAAACAAAAAGTATCTCCATTATTTAAAATGTAAAGTCTGGATAGATTTAAAGTACAACTCTTTTTCTTTTTAAAAATTCTTATTAGAGTGTTTTTTAGTACTTTTTAACTAGGATTTTCCTGCCCTTAATGACACAGTTAGGGAATTATCCCAAAAATGGCATCCTTCTAGTGGTGGGATGAACTCTGAATGTCAGAATGGGATGAGATGAGCTTCAAGATCCTTTCCAAGCCAAATGATTGGAAATCTGGGATTCTGTGAAATATGGTACCTGAGATATCAGGACTCAGCTGTAAAGAGAGTTTTGCATCCCTCCAGAATCTTCTATGCATTGAAATATACAAATGATTAAGCTGGCTTCACAAACATTTGTGTCCAGCATTACACAGATCTACTCCATGGATGCAATAGACTGAAAGAGCAGGCTGGGGAGAAAATCAGTAATAACTGGAATTTCTGAAGGACAAACCTAATTCCAAAGTTCTGAGCAAACTCTACAAAAAGAGCAGTTTCTGTGGAGAGCACTGAGAAAAGGAAGATCCTGTGCCATGGCACATCTCAAATCAGCTCCTTTCCCTGAGCACAGTCACAGGGTGGCATTGTGACAGTTTGGGGACAGTGTCCTGTACCCATCCTGCTCTCCTGGAGACTATCCCAGCTCTGGAACTGGGATCTGTTCTGGGGCAGCCAGCCCCCAGTGAGGCTGAAACCTCTCTGAGCCTGCAGTGTTGGCTTTGCCCTTCACCTCTGGGGAGGGGCTGGGGCTGAATGAGGAGAGAGCAGAAGTTCTGCTGCTGCCTGGAGCACTGAGAGCCTCGGGCTGGGGGAGGTTCTGAGAAATCAGACTGACACACGGGTGCTGAATCATCTGTGTGTGGCTGATTTCACTGCAGAACCCACCCATGGGCCAGCCCTGGGAACATCTCTCTGCCAAGGAAACTCTCCAGAAGAGGAACTAAAAGTTGTCAGCTTGCTATTTGGAAAATTGCAGCTGCCATGCAATTAAATGTCTGCCTGCATTTTAAATCAACCTTTGCATCCAGCTCGAAAGCTGCTGTCAGGTTTGCTCCAAATAAAATTCCTTCAAATTGGGTGAAATCACTCCTGCTGTTTCAGCTGTCTGAGCACCAACTCCCCCCTGAAACAGGAATACAACAGAGGAATTAACAAAGTCAGGTTGTCCAAGATCGCAGCGCCCTTGTCTATTATTTTTAATTAAAGTCTTGAGGAAAATGTTGGGGAACTGTTAAAGCTTGAGAGCTGCCTTCTCACTTCTGGTGTTAATGGGAAGCAAGCTATGGGAACACTTCAGCTCCCTCCTCTAGCTCCTTTCTGTGCAACAGAGATAATAAATAGAGCTCCTTGGCCATAGGAAGGTTTAATGAGTGCTGTGCAACAGGAGGCATTAACTACGTGCTATTTGCCATAACTGAGCTGTCAGCACACAGGCTGCGCCTGCAATTTGGGTGAAGGAAAGTGCCCAAGAGTCCCACAGAGTCAAATAAACGTCCTTACCTCGACAGGAATCTTATCAGTGACGCCGTGTGGATGCTTTTCCTTTAGGGCCCAGGCCTGAGTCACTTGTGCCCTTGTGTTTAGGAACAGGGTGAGGCTCAGCAGGGCTGTGAAGCTGCCAAAGTCCTTCCAGGGCACTGGGAAGTCTTCTCTGCATCATTTGACTCCTCGCATATCCTTCATGCCATCTATGTGAAATCACACCTTATTTTGGGTTGGAGCTATTTATATTTGTTGGAGGGAGAGGAATGTGGAAAAAGAACAGGTTCTTTCTGGGCTCCTGATTCAGAGGAGCTCGAGATTTCTCCTAATGGATCCTGACACTTTCCTGACCCATACGGGGCTGCTGGCAGCCAGCTCTGCCTGTTGGACTGCCCAGACTGGAGTCCTGCTGCTGTCAGGACACCCCTGCCCCGTGCTGCTGCTCACTCACACCCTGCTGCCAGTGCAATAACAAAATTACTCCAGCTTTGGTTTCCTCCCTCTCTCAGAGCAGCCTCAGCACCGGGCACAACTCAACAAAACCCACACAGCTCTAAAGCTTCCACTTCAAATTGAAATGAATTCATTAATTTACAATCAGACCCACTTCATTAATTACTGCCACATTTAAACTCTGTCGATGCTGTGCCATCCAGCACAGCTCCTGAAGCACTGGCACCAATCCTGCCCTCAATCCCTGGTCGTAACAACGCTCCAGCAGCTCTGGCTGCATCCCCATCCCTCACCTGCTGCAGCTGGGGCTCTCAGCAGCCTCTGCTTTGTTGATCTGCTCTCCAGCACGTGTTCCCTTCTGGAACAGCACTTGGCTGGGCTCAGCATTGCCAGTGGGAGCCTCTGGCTCATCTGCTCTCCCTCCGTCTTCCCCTGGCTTTAATTAGCTGATGTTTCCACTTCCCCGTTCTGCGGAGCAGGGAACATGTGTGGCAACACAGCCTTTTGCTAAAAATACAAATTAAAGGAAAAAAAAAAAAAAGTCATTGGAGCGTGGAAATGTGAATGAATCCGGCAGCTGTGTCAGCCCTGGAAATTTCCTGCAGGGTGTTTGTAGATTTGCAGTGAGCGGCACCTTGTCAAGCAGGTACAAGTCCATGCTGTGCGTGGGGAATGGCCAAAGCATTGTTAATCAGCAGGAAAAGCTCCGATTTCAATAACAGAGCCCAAAGTCAGGGTAAGAAGGAGGCTCTGCTGTTCTCTGCCTGCCCCTGCAGCTCCACCCGGACTGGGGGTCGGTGTCACCCTGCACAGGGTGGGGACATCTGGGCCCCTCCGGCAGCAGAGGGTCCCGGGGGCTCAGAGCAGGAGATGCTGCTGGAGAAATGCCCCAGCAGAGGTTCTGAGAAGGTGTCGGTGTGAGGATGAGCCTGATGGGCATCTTGGGGGGCTTTAGCTTTCACCAGAGCTCCAGGAACTGACCTCAGGCTGCCTGGGGAAGGAGTCCCCAGCACGGGGAAGGAGCTTGCAGAGGGTTTTGGTGCCCACAGGGAACGGTGCCAACTGGGGCAAAAGCAGCTGCAGGTCGGGACAGGCAGAAGGAGCCTCGGAGCTGCGCAGACCTGGGCACCCCGTCCTGCAGCACGTAAATAAATCTGTGCCGAAGCTTCCCTCCCAAAACACTTTCTGCCTGTCCTTACAACCTTTGCAAGCAGCAAACCTTTGGCCTCTGGGAAGCTGTGGTGAAATGCAAGTACCAGCCTGTCCCAGCCCAGGCTGCTTTCAGAGCCGAGCAGGAACCAGCTCCCGGCATCCCCGCACAAACCACCCGAGAGAAGAAACCTGCTGCGGGTGACGCGCTCCTGGGTGCGAACGCCCAGCCTGGGACGTAATTATTGTGTGCAAGGCTCGGCTCGGGGCTCAGCCGGGCGCTCCGCTGTCAGCGAGCAGCTATGCGGCAGAACAGGATGTCGGATTAAGGAGTCTCCGGCCAAAGCCGTGCCCAGGACAGCAGGGGACAGCAGGGAAGTGAGCGAGCTGGGTGGCACCGAGCAGAGCTGCCCGCAGCTCCCGGGCGCTGCCAGCTCACAGCCAGCGCTCTGGGGCACGGCACGGCCGGCTTTTGGGGGCTCAGCCACGCCGGGACCCGGGCTGAAGCAGCAGGGAAGGTGCCTGGCAGGGCTGCAGGATGAATTCCACTCGCCCTGGCTGCAGGTGAGGGGCCAGGGATCACCTGTCAGGACGTACCTGAGAGCACCCACCTGGCCAGCGCAGCCTTATCTGCAGCGGGAGCAGAGTTAATGTGTAACCCGGCTGTGTTTGGTTAGCCCAGAAAAGCAAAGAAGTCCTGGGATAGGCACGGCCGGGACAAGGAATTGGGCAGCACGGAACGACAGACAGCCTGGTAAAACTGCAAAACAGATTAATAATAATTTCTGTTCCTGCTCGTCCTTTGCTCTCTGTGCTTTTCCTGCTGGACGGGCTGCGGGTGAGGGGTGGGGGGCTCTGGGTACCTGCAGGGCTCTGCTTTGCAAGGGTGAAATGCGGTGGGGGATTCACCAGCCAAGCTGGACGAGGTGGTTTGGAGGTGCTGGTGGAGTTGGAGGTGGTGGTGGAGGGAGGAAAGCTGGGGAAACCTGTGCTCGGGACAGCAAACTGCTCAGGCAGCTGCTGTGGTGCTTCGTTTACCTGTTGAGACAGGAGGAAATTCAGATTTGCCCCTGAGCTGGGATCCGTCCCCCTGGGCTGCTCAGAGCTGGGCCGGTGCCTGCAGAGGGGGGTTTGCTTTGGGTTGTGTTTGGGGCTGGCCAGGACAAAGCCTTTCCCCGGCAGGAGGGGTCTGGCTGCTCTGCCCCAGACAGCAAAACCGAGGTGCTCTAACCGGGGATGAAGAGCTTGGAGTGGTGCTGGCTGAAAGAAAGTAGCCTCTTCTCTAAAGCAATTAGCATTAATTGCTAGCCGGCACCTCTTTGATGGCTTTTAAAGGACAGTTATGGCAACGGCCACAAGAGCTGAGGGACCTGGCCTTTGGATTTGGGTAAAAAATAGCTTCTTCCAAATATGTTTTCAGTTGGGGAAGAGAGCTGCACCACTGAAACCCAGCTCTAAAACAGCTTTTGGAGTCCCCTGTCTTTTAAATCAAACGCTCAGTCGCATTTTTAGTTTGTGGCTGTTACTCACCACAAAGAAGGAACTAAAATCCTTCTGAATCATTAAAACTGGGGGTTTCAACACTGATTTTTCCCCTTTCCCGAGCTGGATGAGTGTGCTGGAGCTCTAATCACATCGGAGAACTAATGGGCAGGAAAAGGAACTTCTTGTTTCGGTGCAGATCCTCTGCAGCGCCCAGCGGGCTCGGGCTGGACTTTGCCTCCCGTGAGCTGGGGCTCAGTGGGTGCCAAAGCCATGGCAGCTGCTTGAGGTCCCTGCAAATGCTGTTTGAATGAGAGAAGGTGATTTCTTGAGTGGACTGGTGGTGGGGGGATCCTCATGGAGAAAATGCCTCCCTGCTGGCCCCAACCAGCTGCACACTCAAGTTCCAGCAAGGCTTTCACTTCCCCAGGAGGGTTCTGCTGTCTGAAATTTGGGAGGGAGGCAGCCAGGAGCAGCACAACAACCATGGCCAAGCCTCCTCTTACTGAGGAGTCGATGTAAATCTAGAAATCTATATCTCTAGTTTTGATATCAATCTAAATTTCACGTTGTGGATGCTCCAGCTCACAGCAAAACCCTGCAGAGGCCTGAAGTCCGCCAAGCTCAGCTCTGCTTCCTGACAGCTCAAATCCCTGGCTACGAAGAGATCTGAATTCAAAGAATCCAGGGAACTGCTGTTCCAAAGCAACCACTTACTTCAACGTCACTTAAGCAGTAAATAATGCAAAGCTGAGACTGAAATATTAAACTCCTCCTGCGTGGAGGGATTAGACCTGTCAGGGCGTGGGTGTTGCAATCTGATTTTTGCGGCGTATTCCAATTACAAAGGAATTCTTTCAGGGTCTAACGCTCTGAACAAGCAGCCAGTTCTGCTCACTTATCGCTGGATCTAATTCCCTGATCCTGCTACAAGAAAAAAAAGCAGCAGTGTGTTCCTGCCTGCAGGTTACAGCACAAAGGGCTCCTCTGTCTCCCGAGGAGCAAATCCTCTCGCGTGGGTCCGTGTGTCTTGCAGGGGGTGTTGGTGTTTGTTTTGCTGCTCCCTCTCGCCCCCACGGCCCAGTTCCCTTCCCAAGAACAGGGTGGTGCATGTGGAGGAGACTTAATTGGTGGTGCCAGGAATTTTGGAAGCTCGGTGCTTTGCATCCATCAGTAATGACACCTTCTGTGGGTGCTCAGCAGAGCTCTGGGCAGGGATAACTGTCCCCTCTGCCACCTGGCACCCTGCCCCAGTGTGGGAAGCCCAAATCCAGGCTCTTTGTCGGGCAGCTGCCGCCACACTGGGGTCCCACTGGTGATGGGAGGTCTGGGCTGCATCAGGGGGACACTGCTGTGAGCAGAGGGGACATTGGGGTGCTGCTTGAACCCCCCTGGGCACAGCCCCAGCCTGCCCTGCTCCCCACAGGCTGTGCCAGCCGTGTGCCCAAACACACCCAGGCGTGCCCCAAAGGCCCGGGGGCACCTCCCTGGGGACACCTCCCTGGGGACACCTCCCCGGGGCCCCCAAGGAAGGGTGGCAGAGGCAGCTCCTTGCCAGGAGGAAGCTCCTGACAGAGCGAGGATGTGAGTAACCAGCAGCATTTTGGGCCAGCACGTTCACAAGTTCAAGCTGCAGGGCTGGCACGGGGTGTGGCAGAGGAAAGAGGTCCCATGAGTCGGGGCTGGGGCTGTGCTGGGATTTCTGAGCTGGGCTTACAGCTTTTCTTATCCACCCCTCTGAGGTGAGCAGGGAGCCACCAACACGAGCTGGCTGTGCAGAGATTACCCCATTCCCAATTATTTTGAGGAAAACTTCAAAGACGATGTTTAAAAGCCCAGCTGTGCCTTCTCCTGGGGACAGCAGCTGAAGATGGAGCACAGTTCCTCCATCCAGCAGCTTCAGAGCCTGCCTGTCCTCCCTCCCAGCGTGCTTGAGTCACCCCCGGGGGAGCCTCACAACTTAATGCTTCTCCTTTCTCCTGCTCCAGCCGGGATATTCCCGCCGTGCCCGCCTCCAGGGCAGCCCGTGCTATGCCTAGGAAGGAGCTGGGGATGGCTGGCTGCAACTCTGGCAGCTGTGACAGCATGGTCAGCACGGCCTCCAACCACTCGCAGCGGGTGAGTAACCCCGGGGTGCCCAGCCCAACTCGCCCCTCTGAGCTGGAGGAGGATTTTGGGCAGATGTCAGCCCAAATCTGCTCTCTGGCCGTGCTTTGGAGGCAGCTGGAGGTCCTGAGAGAGCAGCAGGACCAGGTGAATTCCTGAATTCCTGCCCCAGAGTACTCCCAGCCTTCCCATCCTGCCATGTGTGTGGAGAGCCCTTGGTGCTGCAGGGGCTGCTCTGGGCCAGGACAGATCCCTGGAGAGGGGATCCCTGGAGAGGGGATCCCATCCCTGGAGAGGGGATCCTGTCCCTGGAGAGGGGATCCTGTCCCTGGAGAGGGGATCTGTGGAGAGGGGATCTGGTCCCTGGAGAGGGGATCCCGTTCTTGGAGAGGGGATCTGTGGAGAGGGGATCTGTGTAGAGGGGATCTGGTCCCTGGAGAGGAGATCCGTGGAGAGGGGATCCATGGAGAGGGGATCTGTGGAGAGAGGATCCCATCCCTGGAGAGGGGATCCTGTCCCTGCAGAGGGGATCTGTGGAGAGGGGATCTGTGGAGAGAGGATCCCGTCCCTGGAGAGGGGATCCTGTCCCTGCAGAGGGGATCTGTGGAGAGGGGATCCTGTCCCTGCAGAGGGGATCTGTGGAGAGGGGATCCTGTCCCTGCAGAGGGGATCCCTGCAGAGGGGACCCTCTCCCTGGAGAGGCTCCTGTGCTGCCGGGGCCGCAGGGATCAGACCAGTTGGGTAACTGGGTCACGCTGGCTCCAAGCAGAGTGACAACACCTGGAGGAGACAGCGAGCTGAGCTCCTCCTGCCTGGCACCAGATGAATTCCCCAGTTAAGGCAGGGATGAGTTTGGACCATGGGTGTAGATGTGTAATTTTTCACTATCTCTCCATTAAAGTTGTTTGTCTCCCAACACCGATCCCAAGATTGATGGGTTAATTACATCCTGCCTGACTTGGAGCATAATTGATACGTGTGAGAGCAGCTCAGTCCTGGCAGCTTTTCCATTTGATGTATTGCAAACCAGAACCAAACCCTCTGAGTTTAATGGGGATGGAAGAACTGGTTGTGATACTGCCCAGTAAAAGATTTGGATAAGGTGTCTCTGCCAAACAACTCCACCTGGGATAATTCCTGCCCCATGCTTGTTGATCTGATGCACATTCCATCCTGTCCTGCGCTTCATTTTGTTCATGACAGATTGCAGGAATCACCTTGATATCTGATATTGCAATTGCACATCTCCTGGTGCTCCAAATATAACAAAAATTAAACAACTCTGGCTCAGGGATGAATGGGAGAACAAGGAGAGTTCATCACATGCACAGAAACCTTCAGTGTTTGTGGAGTTTTCTAAGATTCAGCATTGCTGAGCAGGACAGGTGTCTGTACCTACAGATTTGTTACCCATCTGCTCACATTTCAATTTAAAGAACTGAAAGTTAGAGGCCAAGTTCCCAAGTTCAGAATAATCCACCTTCTGACCCACAGAGTAGGGTAATATAAAAAAGGCTTTAAGTATATATATATATATATATATATATATTTCTTATTTTTAGAGGAGGTTGTCTAGATTTCTGGAGCTCTAAATACTCATTATTGAACAGCCACTGGCCAAGCAGCTGTCACAGGCTCTCTAAACTACTTGGACATTAAATATAAACATATAAACTATTAAAATTATATATATTAAAATATATATCGTATTTATATATCTATATATAAAGTTATATATAAAAAGTTATAAATATGTGTAGTATAATGTAAACTTCTCATATATAGAGTATAAAGTAAACCTCTTTTTCGTAGATATCTATTTATATACACATATATTTTATAAATATATACATATATTTTAATCCATATTTATATATACTAGATATATACGACATAGATATTTATATATGTATATATATAGTATGTATGTAGTATAAGGTAAACCTCTCTTATATATATTTATATATAAATAATAAATATATACATATACTTATATATTTATATATAATATATACCACATAGATATATTTTTATAGATACTACATATATGTTTTGTATATGTTTATATATATATATTTATATATAAATATATAAAATATATTTTAATATAAATATATTTTTTAAAATATATTTTATGTATATATATAAATATATAACATATAAAAATATATATGTAGTATATATCTTCTTTTATCTATCTATCTCTATCTATATCTGTATCTATATATCTATATATCTATATAACTATATAACTATATATATATATATATATATATATATTCTTTTATCTTTATCTTCCTTTTTGCAGAGTGACAACAGCTATGATTATTTATCTGTGGAAGAGAAAGAGTGTTTGATGTTCCTGGAGGAAACCATTGGCTCCCTGGATGCAGAGGGGGACAGTGGGGTGTCCACGGATGACACCGACTACGGGGAGCCCTCCAAGCCCAGGAAAGGCCCTGTGCCCCGGGGTGAGCTGGAAACCCTTCTGCAGATAAGATTTTAATATAAAATATAAAAATCGATTTATACAGGCCATGTTCTCAAGTACAGATATGTACAATACACGTCCTATCTAGGCATGAATATTTTACAGAATTTTCTGACACCACAACTCAATGGCTTCAAAATTCTACAATATCTAAATACCTTGCAGGGATCATGCTTGGTGTCAGTAACCACACGGATTAACGAGGCTTTGTCAGGCCCAAAGGATCCCATTTCCCCAGCAGTGATGGATCAGAGGAGCGGGGGGAGCCTTGTGCTGGCCCAGAAGGGGTGAGCACTTTGAGTGCTGTGTCCAGTTCTGGCCCCTCAGTTTGGGAAGGACACTGAGATGCTTGAGAGCATCCAGAGGAGGCAACAAGGCTGGTGAGGGGCTTGGAACACAAACCCTGTGAGGAACGTTTGAAGGAGCTGGGGTTGTTCAGCCTGGAGAAGAGGAGGCTCAGAGGTGACCTCGTTGCTCTCCACAACTCCCTGAAGGGAGGTGCAGACAGGTGGGGTCGGTCTCTTCCACCGGGCAGCTCTGACAGAACAAGAGGACACAGCCTCCAGCTACGTCAGGGGAGGTACAGGTTGGATATTAGGAAAAAAAATTTCACTAAAAGAATAATAAAGTACTGGAATTGTCTTCCCAGGGAGGTGGTGGAATCACCACCTCTGGATGTGTTAAAAAAAGACTGGACATGGCACTTGGTGCTGTAGTCTAGTTGAGGTGTCAGGGCACGGGTTGGACTTGATGACCTTAGAGGTCTTTTCCAACCTCATTATTCTGTGATTCTGTGATTCTGAGGGGTGTTCTGTGTCCAGAGCATGACTTCAACTCCCTCTCTTCCCAGATTTGGGGAACGGGACTCCCCCTCCAAGCAGAGATCAGCAGCGTGGGGCTGAACAGAGGAGTGGTAGAAGCATCTCTGCCCCGTCCGGCTCGGCCCCGGCAGCTGCTCCAGGCCCAGGTTGTTCCAGCCTTCCGAGGAGCATCCCTGCAGCCAACGGAGCTTCTGGCAGCACAGGAGGTGTCCACACTGTGCCAGCAGGAAAAACTGCACAGGAGGTGCCCAAGGAGGGCAGGCTGGACCAAGGCAGCGCAGGAAGCCACACCAAGTCCGTGATGATCCATCCTCCAGACCCCTTCCAGGATGACCTGGAGTGGTCGCGCAGCCATCGCTCAGATGCCAAGGGGGAGGCGGCCAAGGAGACCAAGATTCGGACTGCGTGGGGCCAACCGGAGAAATCCACACTGGAAGAGGCCCCTCAGGAGCCCGATGCCAAGCGTGGGCCTCCAACCGCCCCCAAACCGCGGAAATTGCCACCAAACATCATCCTGAAAACCAGCAGGAACAGCCCCGTGCCGGAGCACAACCAGAAGGTAAAAGCAGCACCTCCAGCCTCAGCCACCTCCCACCCCAGCCCTGCCAGCGACAGCACTGCTGAAAAGGGGAATTCAGGCCACCTCGACCCCAAGGAGAAGGAGAAAGCCCGACGGGAGGCCCTGGAGAAGCTGGGACTGTCCCAGGACAGGAGGGAGCCCAGCGCCCACCTCCATCCCCACCCCAGGGAGCCGCCGCTCCCCGTCCCTGGGCAGCCTGGGGAGGGCTCCGTGCCGGGGATCCGGCAGATGACCTTCAAATCCAACACCCTGGAGCGCTCCGGGGTGGGGCTGGGCAGCTCCATGGGCAGCACCAAGGAGCAGAACGCCCGGAGCAGCAGCAGCTCCCTGGGCAAGATGTCCTTCATCGAGCGCCTGGCCCCCAGCTTCCTCCGCAGCCGCCCCCGGCCCGCCTCCCTCGGGGCAGGGAAGGACTTTGCCGGCCTGAAGGAGCAGGAGGAGAAGGACAAGAGCAGCAAGAGGAGGTCCCACCCTCTGCCCAGCTTCCCCAGGCCGCCGCGCTCCGCCGTGAGCGTGAAGATCTCCCCGAAGGGCGCGGCCGACGAGAACCGGCGCGAGGCGCTCAAGAAGTTGGGGCTGCTGAAGGAATAGCTCGTGGGGCTGCTGGAAAAGGGGCTTTTCACCCCAAACGCAGCGGCCTGCACTGCCTGGGGCCTTGGGCACGAGCATCTGCTGCCAGCTCCTGCCCCGGCGGCTCGGGAGGGGTGCTGGGAGCTTCACCAAACGGAGGAACGCCGCGTGTACAGAATATTTTGTATATAGCAGATGTACATGAGCTATTTATACAAATCACCTCAGCACGGACCGGGTGTGCTCTCCTGCAAGGGCTTTAATGCATTTGGGGATTCATCAAAACAGGGAAGCCATGGAATTAGGGGCTTGGCTTGTTTTCAAAGGGGTTGCCTGTGGATAAAGTGTCTCTGGGAAGAACTGCTGGACTTTGCTGCTCCTTTAGGATTTTTCTGGGTTCTTTTTTGTTCATTTTATCACAGCCTCTGAGGCCTGAGCACTCACCTGCCACATGGAAGTGCCTCGCAAAACCACCACTGCCTGCTGGGTGGGCTGGAGGGCTGCACAGACATCCCACTGCCACACTCTGCTCTCCCACCCAGCCCTGACCACCTGCATCCAGCACCTGGAAGAGGCTTGAACTGCAGGAAGTGCCAGCTGAGGAGGCCAGAGGCTGTGCTGGTGTCAGATCCAGAAGTGCTGCCCAAAGTGGGGCAGATGCAAGGCTGGGACAGCTCCAACTCATCCCTTCCGAGCTGTCCTGGCACCTCTCAGGCCCAGCTGGTGCTGCCAGCACCTTGCTGCTCACCTTGGGGAACAGAGGTGGTTGATGTCCCTAATAAACCTGTTTGTGATCAGAAAGTGCCATGTGGTACAGATTTATGTGGTAAATAATACATACCCCTAATTAGGGGGGTTTAAAACAAAGAGTTCTGAGAGAAAGGATGAGCCAGGTCAGGTCTGTCCCACCTAGAAAATGGAATTATTTGATCAGCACAGGCAAAGTCTTCCATGGAGCAACCTGGGATGGTGGAAGGTGGCCCTGCCTGTGAGAAGGGGAGGAACAAGGAGAGCTTTAAGGTCCCTTCCAACCCAAAGTGTTCCATGGTTCTGTAATTCCCGGCTCTCCCTGCAAGCACAAAGAGGGAATGTGGAATTCCTGGTGCTCCCGTGTTTGCTGGCAGGCTTGAGGCAGCCCCGTGTGCAGCCAGGCAGCAGCAGAGGTTCCACCCAGCCCCAGCTGCTCGCCTGGGGACTTCCACGTGCAAATGTTCGACTTTAAAGGCAGCAAGAGCACCGTGAGGAGAGGAGGGGGAGATAAAAGGGTCAGCCAAGCCCTGCCTGGGTTAAAGCTGCGTGTTCATCCCTGTGCTCCTCTCCTCTGACCACTGTGTCCCAGCCAGGGCTGATTCCAGCTGTTCACTGCTCTGACTGCTCAGCACCTGCATGGTGCAAGTCCCAAGGGAAATCTCACCTTGTTCATCTAATGAGAAAGGAGGAGAGCATTAAGGACTCTCTCAAAGCATTTTTGCCCTGAAACAGAACCTAGACATCTCTTAAAACCAGATTGTTTTGGAAACAAAAGGCTTTTCTTCCAATCCTTGGCTTTAGTCAGAACCATTGTGTGCTGGTGTCATGAAAGCTGAGTTTTGTTCAGATTTCCAAGGAGAAATCTCACTCCCAAAGATCCCTTATCAATCTGTGATGTGGTGATGCTCACAAACAGGAGCTGGTATGAAATGGGAACAAAAGAGAACAAATTAAAACAACAACCAGAGAGCAGCAGGGTCATTCCTCCGGGAATGAGCTCCACATTTCTGTGCCTTTCCTGGAGCTGCCAGATGCTCTGGGCTGGCAGAGCATCACTCACCACGGGCAGGCACTGCTGTTTCATCCTGCCAGGGGAATATGGAATTTTACCTGCTGGATCTGTTTGTAGCCCTTAGAAACGGAGCTGTTTATGCCCCAGGGCTGGGACCTTATGCAAGAGCAGGCCCATGACTGTGCCTGGTGCCACCCAGAGCTGAGCCCTGCTGCTGGCAGAGACATCCTGCTCCTGCTCCTTCTCCTGCTCCTACTCCTGCCCTACTCCTGCTCCTGCTGCTGGCAGAGACATCCTGCTCCTGCTGCTGGCAGAGACATCCTGCTCCTGCTGCTGGCAGAGGGATCCTGCTCCTGCTGCTGGCAGAGGGATCCTGCTCCTGCTCCTTCTCCTGCTCCTACTCCTGCCCTACTTCTGCTCCTGCTGCTGGCAGAGACATCCTGCTCCTGCTGCTGGCAGAGGGATCCTGCTCCCGCTCCTACTCCTATTCCTGGTCTTACTCCTACTCCTGGCAGAGGGATCCTGCCCCTGCTCCTTCTCCTGCTCCTGCCCTACTCTTGCCCTACTCCTGCTCCTGCAGGGAGCGAGGCCACCTCAGCTCCACCTGGAGCACCTGCAGGTGCCTTCCTGCTGCCCCCTCTGCCTCCTGCTGCTGCAGAGTTCTCTCCTCCTGATGCACAGGTTTGCATCGGGCTGGCCAGCCCCAGGACAACTCGAGGAACTGCTCAAAACCCAGCATTTCCCTGCTTCTTTCCGTGCCTCAGTGCCTCGCATTCCTTGGATTCCTTCTGAGGGCCAGCACCTCGTGCACACCTTTCCTGTGGTGCAGCTCTTCAGGAGGATGCCCTGCCCTTCTCGCCATGCAGAGCAGCTCCAGGGGTGTTTGCAGAGGGATTGAAAGCCTGGCTGTGGACTGTGCCAGCCTGAGCCTGTTTGGTATTCACAGACTGTCCTGGAAAGGTGCAGCTGCTGCAAGGTCAGGGATGGAAAGGATTGAGTGCAGCTTAGTGCTGCAAGCAGTTAATTAACATCAGCAAATTGTTCAGTGCAATTGCCTCCACGGGTCAGCCCCTCTCTCCAAAGAAAGCCTGCATTAGTTTGGAAATTAAATTGCCTGTAAGGAACAAAGGCTCTTGCTTTGTCATTATCATAAAATCATGGAATGGTTTGGGTTGGAAGGGACCTTAAAGCTCCTCCAGTTTCATCCCCCTTTCACTATCCCAGCCTGCTCCAAGTCTGGGTGGGAGCAGCACAAACAAAATCTACCCCCAGGTTCAGGCAGAGCCCAGCAGAACTCCTGGGTTCTTGTCTGGGGACCCCTGAAATCAAAATCAGGCTTCATACTCTGGCAGGGGGTGGAATGAGATGAGCTTTAATGGCCCTCCCAACCCAAACCATTCTGTGAGTCTGTGAATCTAATTCTGGGCATATTTAACTTGATTTGTGCCCGGAAGGCAAAATCCCAGCAGAGCCCAGACACAACAGCCACGAAGAGAGATCACAGCCTTGCAGAAGCAGCAAGCCTCCGAAGGGTTGGTAAATGCACCCTCAGTGTCTTCATGCAGATTATCCAGACTGAGTTTATGTGGTAACAATGTTAAAAACAACAAAGAAAACACCCAGCTTTGCATTTTGCACAGAATATTCATCTAATTCCTAACCATCAGTCCCACCCTGGCTCAGACCTGTCATTTCCATGTCTACATGAGCCCGTCAAGACCTCCTGTGTCAATTAAAAACATCCTCGTGCACATCTTTCATTACAAACATCAAATTCAGGAGCAGTGGCTGGTGGCATTCTGGCAGTGTCAGGGAGCAGCAGCTGCACCAGGCCACAGCAGAAAACTGAAATAATTTGTGTTCATAACAGCTCTTGTGCCTCTGGGGTGGCATCAGGGGAGCCTTGGGGCTGAGAGTGGGGAAGGAGTCTTGGATGCTGCTGAGCCAAGCTGGGAAACCCCAAACTGGGCTCCAGGATCGAGCTGGGCTCACTGCAGGATCGAGCTGGGCTCACTCCAGGATCAAGCTGGGCTCACTGCAGGATCGAGCTGGGCTCCAGGATCGAGCTGGGCTCACTGCAGGATCGAGCTGGGCTCACTGCAGGATCGAGCTGGGCTCCCTCCAGGATCGAGCTGGGCTCACTGCAGGATCGAGCTGGGCTCACTGCGGGATCGAGCTGGGCTCACTGCAGGATCGAGCTGGGCTCACTGCAGGATCGAGCTGGGCTCACTGCGGGATCGAGCTGGGCTCACTGCAGGATCGAGCTGGGCTCCCTCCAGGATCGAGCTGGGCTCACTGCGGGATTGAGCTGGGCTCACTGCAGGATCGAGCTGGGCTCCAGGATCGAGCTGGGCTCACTGCAGGATCGAGCTGGGCTCCAGGATCGAGCTGGGCTCCAGGATCGAGCTGGGCTCACTACAGGATTGAGCTGGGCTCACTGCAGGATTGAGCTGGGCTCACTCCAGGATCGAGCTGGGCTCACTGCGGGATTGAGCTGGGCTCACTGCAGGATCGAGCTGGGCTCCAGGATCGAGCTGGGCTCACTGCGGGATCGAGCTGGGCTCCAGGATCGAGCTGGGCTCACTGCAGGATCGAGCTGGGCTCACTCCAGGATCGAGCTGGGCTCACTGCAGGATTGAGCTGGGCTCCAGGATCGAGCTGGGCTCACTGCAGGATCGAGCTGGGCTCACTCCAGGATTGAGCTGGGCTCCAGGATCGAGCTGGGCTCACTGCAGGATCGAGCTGGGCTCACTGCAGGATCGAGCTGGGCTCACTCCAGGATTGAGCTGGGCTCCAGGATCGAGCTGGGCTCACTCCAGGATTGAGCTGGGCTCACTCCAGGATCGAGCTGGGCTCACTGCAGGATCGAGCTGGGCTCACTGCAGGATCGAGCTGGGCTCCAGGATCGAGCTGGGCTCACTGCGGGATCGAGCTGGGCTCACTGCAGGATCGAGCTGGGCTCACTGCAGGATTGAGCTGGGCTCACTGCAGGATTGAGCTGGGCTCACTCCAGGATTGAGCTGGGCTCACTGCAGGATCGAGCTGGGCTCACTGCAGGATTGAGCTGGGCTCACTGCAGCTCTGGGGAAGATGCTGGTGATATCCGAGGCTTTTTAACCCCATTCCAGCATGGTTTGAGCAATAACCAGGAGCTGAGGCTCTGCCCTTTCCCTGCTCACAAGGAGACAAGGACCCTCTCCAAGCCCACCATGCTTCTCTCTGTTATATTTTTTTTCTTTTTGTGCCCCTGTTCTTTGTTCCTAATGGAACTGCAAATGAAAAAAGGCCCAACCTCGTTGCTGCAGCTCCCACCCATGCCCTGCTTGGCCCCACAGAACCAACAACCTGCAAAGAGGAGCCCCACCAGGGGCATTGCAGCCTTTTGCTGCTAAGTTAAAGCAGCCAGGCTTTATTGCTTTGGGTTTTGCATTCCTCCACTTGCCAGTGATGCCAATTTACCTGATAATACCTTAAACCAGAGCTAGACCCGGTGTTCCTGCTCTTAAACCCCCGTGGGTTTGGGATCACCCTGCAGGGCAGGGTGAGGGTCTCCACCTCCCCGAGATCTCAGCTCTTTTCTTCCAGCTCGGATTTGGAAGTCCAGGAAGAGACAGACAGGGGCAGTGTTGTTCCTTGCAGAGGGGTTTGTGTGCACCAAAACCATCCCTGGCTGGCCCCAAGCAGGAGTTTAATCATTAATCAGGCACTTAGGAGCGGCCAGGGGTTGTTCTCATTAATTAATTACAGCTCTGAGCACAGCCAGGCTGGGCTGAGGCGCTGGCAGCAACCTCCACATCTGCCCAGGGATGGAGCTCGTGGGATGGAGCCTCTGCCTGTCCTGGTGCTGCTCCCAGGGAGGAGATTCCCCCTCCAGCACCTTTGTCAGAGGAAGGAAGAGGAATTTCCTTTACAAGCACAGCCCAGGAGAATTTAACTCTCCTTTAATTAACTGCATTAAATTTAATTTTAAACTTAAAATTAAGTTTTTAAATTAAATATAACTTTTAAACTTTTTAAACTTTAATTAAATTTAACTCTCCTTTAGGTGCGAGGCAGTGGTACTGCCCAGGAGGCTCTCCTGTAATTCCATTTTTTTATGATTTTCTGAAATAACACTGAGTATTCCCAGGGGGTTCCCACCAGCACTTGTATCCCATTTTATTGCTCACACAAAGCCAATCCTGGTGCTTTGCTGCTCTCAGGGCAAAAAACTGCCCTCAGTTCTGCTGGAGCCCAGCCAAGAGTGGGGAATTTATGGCACAGGTTTGGTACAAAACACAATTACTGCAATACAAAATTAATCATATCACCATTAACGGCACAAAACTGCTCCTTGGAGATTTATCCCCAGCCAGGGAGATTCCAAAGTGTCTCAGGGATTGTTTTACACACCAAACAATCTGCTCTTCACACCCTGGCTGACCCCGGAGCGGGAGATCAAGGCCCTGGACCCCAGAGGACTGAGAAGAAAATAATTCCCTAAATCTCCCTCTGAAGCCTTGACACTCCTCAGCCAGGGAATGTTATCCTGCAGATCCTGGGGACGCTCAGGGGGCTGGAGCCAGCCCAGGGCCTCTCAGAGGAGCCACAGGTGGGTTTTTAATCAATCATTTTGAATGGAAGGCAAAGCAGCCCCAAGCCCCTGGCAGTAGCTGAAAAGCCTCCGTAGCTTTGGAGCTGTCAGCACTTCCAAAGTCCTCTCAATTCTTTGGTTCGTGCAAAAGAGGAATTGTGTTTATGAACAAACTGCCCTGAGTTTGTTCTTCAGACCCTGTTTGTTCTTCAGACCTTCACACCCTGTGGCCTGAACCCACCTTGTTCACATTGCAGGGACTGGTTTAGGGCCAAAATGGAAGCAGAAATCATCTTTTTGACCCCAAAACAGGATCAAAACACAGACATGAGCTCAGTGAAGGGCCAGTCAAACCACAGGTGTCTGAGGAACCTTTCACAAAGTTCTTGATGTGAAGTTCTGCCTGGAAGTGGCTCACAGCAAACACCATCTCATGGCATACTCCGTGTTTTATATTAAAGCATTTTGTCTGTAGAGCAGGGGAATTCCTCTCAAACTCTGCAATTTCTGCTCCTGGCCTCTTCACCCCTTTTTTTCCCCCTTCTATGACATCATCACATCCCTAGATAGCTAAAAAAGACCATTTTGAGTCTTTTTGATGACATCTCTGCCACTCCTCTGAGCATTTTGACCATCTCCTCTTTGCTCAGCAACCCACAGCAAGACCTCAGAAGATTTTTTGTGCGCCCATTTGAAGATCTACACGTCAATATATGAGAAAAAGAATTAGACATCAAGAGAAAAGCAAAGACTAACTGAGCTGCAAGCTGCAAAAACAACTTTATTAAACAAAATCCGAGCTGGAGGTGGAGGAAGAGAAAATTTCCAGCACCAGAAGTATCACAATCGAAGGTAGGTGAGTCTCAATTTGCCCTCAAAATACTGTTTTTTTGAGAACAGTGCTGTTGTAGAGTGATTACAGGAGAGAGATTTCACCTACAGGATGTAACAGTTCTGAAATTCAACATAATTATTTCTATAAAAATAAAGGTAGTGACTTATGATGATTTTTCTCCCCACTGTGCCCTTATTTATTTTTTTTTTCCTTTTAAAGCTATAAATTGAATTACTGCCCTTTTTGGCCAAGAGCAACCAAAAAAATGACATGGACAAGGTAAAATGCACCCCAGTTCTGGATGGTGGCAGGACAATGGTTTAATCAGGTGCCAAAAATGGATCCTATAAACATTTTCACAATATAAGACTGAAATAAAGACAGGAAAAACCCAGCCACACATGGTTTTACTCCAGGGATTTCTCTGGCCCTTCCTTGTCTCTTTCTGCTTTATATTGAATGCCTATTTGTGGGTCAGCATTAAAAAACAACTCCTTGCCTAAAAACTAACATTAAATGAGATTAAAATGGAGCTGAGGGCTCTGTCCTGCAGAGCAGAAATAAGGAAAAGAGGGCTTGCACTGCTGGACATCAGAAAAGATGAAATAAGCATAGGAATCACATTTTTACTGGGTTTTTTTTTTTAATTAAAAAAAAAGCCATTCAGCTCTTTCAGCTCTTTACAGGGCATTTTTTGTTAGCTCCTCACTGCTCCAAGTCCTCCATTCTGGTGGGAATTGTGACTTTGAGTGAAAATCCTCATTTTTTACCTATTCTGTCTCTGTTGGCTCCAGTGAGGGAACTGCTGAGGCTTTGCTCTAGTGAGCAGAGCTGGGGGGACTGGAGCTGTGCCCAGTGCCCCAAACCAGCCCAAACTGGGGACACTGGAGCTGTGCCCACTGCCCCAAACCAGCCCAAACTGGGGACACTGGAGCTGTGCCCTCTGCCCCAAACCAGCCCAAACTGGGGACACTGGAGCTGTGCCCACTGCCCCAAACCAGCCCAAACTGGGAGCACTGGAGCTGTGCCCACTGCCCCAAACCAGCCCAAACTGGGGACACTGGAGCTGTGCCCACTGCCCCAAACCAGCCCAAACTGGGGGGACTGGAGCTGTGCCCACTGCCCCAAACCAGCCCAAACTGGGGACACTGGAGCTGTGCCCACTGCCCCAAACCAGCCCAAACTGGGGACACTGGAGCTGTGCCCTCTCCCATAGAACAAACATCCAAATTTGATTAATAGCACTGAGATGACAAGTGTGTAGTTAATTAGAAGCGTGTGATATCACAAAGCAGAAAACTTAAAGTTTAGAGTTTTAAAATATAATAAGTTATCAAGATAACAAAGAGTTTTAAAATACAGCAAGATAAAAATTTTAAGGCAGAAGCAATTATTCTTCTTTACCTTCTTCCTCCTTCTTCACTTTCTTCCTCCTTCTTCTTTGTAAGTTTGAATATTATTTTCTAATTAGACAGACAAGTCCACACTGCGGACTTCAAAGAATTAATTACTGAGTTAAAAGTGAAAATAATTTAAGTGTCATTTCTTAATTAGATAGTTTAACCTTAAAAAAACCTTCTAACAAGAGATGGTTGACCATTTTGTACCTCGTTAATGAAGGACTACAAAGAGTTCTGTGTCCCACCAGCTCGGGGTGGAGGGGACCAGCAGTGGGGTTTGTGGCACCCAGCCCGGGACTCAGCAGGAATCAGGCTCCTGATGGCCTTTGGGGTGTCCTTGTTCCCCTTTCCTGAGGGCTTGAAGAGCTTCCAGTGCATGGCCAAGTGTGAAATGAACCACGGGAGGTTTGAGCAGCACCGGGGCTCAGGCAAAGCTCAGGCAAAGAATTTCAGGTGAAACACTGCAGCAACCCAAAGTTTTGAACTCAAACAAGGAAATAATCCCTGTCTTAAACAGGAACGTGCAGGCACTGTTTGTGGCCAGATCTGGAAAGGGGCAGCAACAATCTGTGCAAAGATAAATGGCAGGGAATAGAAATAGAAATAGAAATAGAAATAGAAATAGAAATAGAAATAGAAATAGAAATAGAAATAGAAGGAGATGATTGGAGGGTGGCAGGAATTGTTAAAGGGTGTTGGCACCCCTGAGATCTGCAGCTTCTCCTGTAGTTTCTTGAGATGAAAAAAAAAGAGAAGAGAAGGGAAAAGGGAGAAGGAGAAGGAAAAAGGGAGAAGGGAGAAGGGAAAAGGGAGAAGGGAGAAGGGAGAAGGGAAAAGGGAGAAGGGAGAAGGGAAAAGGGAGAAGGAGAAGGAAAAAGGGAGAAGGGAGAAGGGAGAAGGGAGAAGGGAGAAGGGAGAAGGGAGAAGGGAGAAGGGGAGGTCTGATGCCACAGCAGGTCCCTCACACCTTTTGGTTGTCACTGACCCCTCATTGCCAGCGATGCCTTCACCAGCCCCCCATCCCCACAGCACAGGGTTCAGAGCAGGAGTGGGATCTGCAGAGCACCATTAGCACCTTTTTTCCTTTTAAAATTCCCTTCTTTTTGACCCAGAACAGGTCAGAGCCGCGGGGCCAGCAGGGAGGCAGCGCCCTGCCCTGAGTGGCCAGCGGAGCATTCCAGCGGTTGCCACAATCTCTCTCTTTTGCTTGATAACACAGAAATCAGCAAAATCCCCTCCCCGGCGTGAGATTTGTGAGGATTGCCGAGAGAACACTCGGGAGGGCTGGACATGGTGCTTCTGTTCCTTTTAGCAGCTCTGCTGCCAGGTGAGTCAGCAAGACACGAGTCCCAGCCCCTGAGAGGAGCAGGTAGAGCTGGAACTGGGGACACGGCTGAACCCTCCCCTGGACACCCCACACCTCCACCAGCGTTGTGGGACCCCCCACACCTCCACCTGTGTCAGGGTTTGCCTGCTTGGAATGACCCCAAAATTCTAAAAGTCCTTGTTCCCCTAGCCCAGCAGCTGAAGAAGAGGTCTGGAATGCGTGAAGTCGAGTTTTCGAGGTTATTTATTTTTTCTTATCTAAAACTTTCTCTCTCTGACCCGCCGAGGTCCGCCTGGTACAGAAGCCACAGCAGTCTCCCCCAGGTCCCGGGTGTCTGCCACATTATAAACTCAAAATTACATGTTGCCTGTTTACAGATCTGTGCCAATGCCCACCACCTATGTCAGACAGTGAATCTCTACCTTAAACCAATAGAAAAGTGTCACCATCACAGCAAGACATGGAGGACAAGAAGAAGGGAAAGAAGGCTAGGACACGCCCAGATTCCTCCATCTTGTGCCCCTGAATCACATTCTAAAAACCCCAAAATTCTACTTTTCCACCCTGTGTCAATTCACCTATCACACTACTCAAACCCTTTTGGCTTGTAATTCCTCATACAGAGTTGGCAGCCTCTCCCACGGGCTAGAATCGAAGCCACAGGTGTTTTTGACTTCTTGCCAAGGTCCCCGAGCCCCCTGCCAGGGTCTGGAGACAGCCAGGGCAGCCAGAGGGGTGTCCTGGACTCTGACACAGCTGCAGGTGTGGGAGCCAGTCCCACCTCCCCCTGTCTGCAGAGAGCAGCAAGGTCTGGGAGAGCTGGGAGCAGAGCCCCAGCAGCATCCCCAGGGAGAAGGATGCTGCCAGGTCAGGCAGAGTTTGCAAATGCCAAAGGGATTTTCCATTTATTTCTGCCCTTGACCTTTAACTCCAGGCTGGGGGGCTCCTGTAAGGGGCAGTGAGGGGTCCCCCCCATCTGTGCCAGGGGCTCTGTGGCACCAGGGGCACTCAGTGGGGGAAACACCACATCCAAAATAGACTTTCTGTGACACCAGGGGCACTCAGGTCAAATCTGGAAAGGGGCAGCAACAATATGTGTAAAGATAAATGGCAGGGAATAAAAATAAAAAAGTAAAAAAAAAAAAAAAAAAAAAAAAAAAGAGATGATTGGGGGTGGTAGGAGATGTTTAAGGGTGTTGAAAACACCACATCCAAAATAGACTTTCTGTGACACCCGGGGCACTCAGGTCAGATCTGGAAAAGGCCAGCAACAATCTCTGCAAAGATGAATGGCAGGGAACAAAAATTTAATTTTTTTTTTTTTTTAATTTTAAAAATGGAGATGATTGGGGGTGGTTGGAGATGTTTAAGGGTGTTGGAAACACCACACCCCAAGTAGATTTTCTGTGGCACCAGGGGCACTGAGGGAGAGGAAACACCACACCCAAAGCAGATTTTCTGAGCCCTGTGTCCCCTGGTGCCCCTCAGAAGCACAGCCCTGCCTCGAAGGAGCCGTGCTGGGCTCTGCTGGCTGGCTGGGAGTAACCAAACCCTTCTGTGTGTGTCCCTCAGAGCCCGCTGCCAGCAGCCTCTACAGCTCCAGGTTTGTGGCAGGAGGCCTCGGAGGGTCCATCACCCACCAGTGCTTCTACTCCACCACCCCGGCCAACAAACACGGGCGGAAATATTGGTGCAAAGTAGCGGCAGACGGGCTCTGCTCCACCATCATCTCCAGCAGCTTCACCTCCAGCGAGTACCAGGGCAGGGTGGCCCTGGGGGATGTCCCCCAGAACGGCACCTTCATGGCGACAATGACAGGGCTGAGGAGCAGCGACTCGGGCACCTACAGGTGTGGCATTGGCAGCACCAACGAAGGGCTCTACGCCAGCCTCAACCTGACTGTTTTGGCAGGTAGGATTTTGGGAGAGGTTTGGCATCAGGTGCCTCAGCTTTTTTCTGTTAGCCAGATATTTATAATTTTGGGGTGTAAAAGCACGCAGGTTTGGCCAAATCAGCTGTTCAGAAATGTGAAAGGATTCTCCTTCTCCTGCCTGTTGGAAACACAGGTTTTAGAGGTTCTGGGGAAGGGCACAGGGGAAATGTCTGAGTGAATCGGTTTTGGAGAAGTAGAGGAAATAACTGATGGAGTTGCAGAGTGTGAACTATATGTGTGGATATTTTTAAGTTATTATAAGCTAAAAAGATGAATATTTCTTATCCTAGAGCAGAACTCAGGAGCACGGTCTGAGATAACTTGTAGAGCCAAAAGGATGGGGCAGGTTTTGGGGGGGTCTGTGTGCTGAGAGTCCCTGTCCTGCTCTCTCCCTACAGACGCCACGGTGTCGAGGCCAACCCAGCTCATCCGAGGGGAGCTCCATGGCTCTGTCACAGTCCTGTGCCCCTCTGGGGACACCCAAAGTGACCAGAAGAGGTTCTGGTGCAAAGTGGGCAGAAGCAGCTGCGCTCTCATTGCCAGCTCTGATGGCTTTGTGGGCAGGAGGTACCAAGGACGGATCGTTATCACCCCTCCGGAGAGCTCTGGAGCTTTCAAAGTCCTGATAAATGACTTAAAGGAGGAGGATTCGGGGCTGTATCTGTGTGGGACGCAAGGATTGAGGGGTCAGGACAACCCACAGGAGGTGGTTCTGCAGGTGGCCACAGGTAGGACAGGGCATGGGGGGCTCAGTGCTGGGTGAGGGGCATGAAACGCTGACTCTGTGCCCTCCCCTGCAGCCTCTGCCCTTCCCAGGAGACCCAAACTCCTCAGCGGCACGGTCGGGGGCTCGCTGTCCTTCCAGTGCCACCATGACCCCAAGGGAACCTACGAGAGGAAGTACCTGTGCAGGTGGAGGGGAGGGAGCTGCCCGGTGCTGCTGGACGACGAGGGATTTGTGCTGGAGTCCCACCGGGGGCGGGCGCGGATGTCCAGCAGCCAGCCCGGGCTCGGCAGCTCCACGGTGGTGCTGGGGCAGCTGAGGGAGGAGGACGCAGGCTGGTACTGGTGTGGGGCCAGCAGTGGGGACACTGAGCTCACGGCCTCCCTGAAGCTGCTCGTCCGCAAGGGTAGGTGGTGGCATGGCCTGGTGTCTTGGTTTGAACAGACAGGTGTCTGGTAAGGAAGGCAGGAGCCTCCCCTGAAATGGAAAAAAAAAAAAAAAACCAACAAAACCAAACCAAACCAAAAAAAAAAAAAAAACAAAAAACAAACAAAAAAAAAAAAAAAACCACAAAAAAACCCACAAAAAACCCACCAAAACATGTAGACCTCCTCCCTCCAAATTGTTATAAATTTGAAATTAAGGGGGGCTCTCAGGCAAAAATATGGGAGCAGGAATAACAGTTCTTTATTAGGGAAGGAAATAAAAAGATAAAATAAACAATGCAGTGAAGCAAAACAACACTGCCAGAGGCAGAATACAACCTGACACCCTGTTGGTCAGGGTGTTGGTGGCAGTCCAGTTGGGAATTGTGGCTGCAGGTGTGGTTCTGTTGGATCAGGGATCCTGTAGGAAAGGGTGTAGTTCCTGTAGAGAGGGTGTAGTTCCTGCAGAAAAAGGTGTAAATCCTGTAGGAAAAGGTGTAGCTCCTGTAGGAAAGGGTGCAGTTTCTGGAGAATACAAAAGGGTGCAGTTCCTGTAGAAAGGGTGTAATTCCTGTAGAAGGGTGCAGTTCCTGTAGCGGGGTGCAGTTCCTGCGGTGGAAGAGGCAGCTGTTCCTCTGGGAAATGCAGTGCAGGAAAAGCCGTGCTGGTGTCCCAGAGCCCAGATTATATCCAGGCAGGAATGCTCGGCTCCTCCCCCTGGGCGCAGCATTCCCCATGGGATGTTCTCGCTCTTAGCAGTCACTTTATCAGCAGATGGCTCCCCTGAGGGAGGATGGGTTGTGGAAGTTAAGGAAAGCTGCTCACTGAACAGAAAACAGCTGCCCTACAGATGGAAATGGAATTCATCGTGCCCTGCAGTCTGGGACACCTGGGTGGTCCCCAAACTGTTCTGCATTTTCCTTTCGTTATCAGCAAGCAGCTGGGGTGATGGTGAAGGCTTTCAGGGGTGAGAGAGCTGAGCTTTCCAAAGAAATGTAATAGGTTTGGGTGATATTATTGATTAGTTATGATGCAAACCCTCAGGATGTGACATCCTGGTCCTGCCAAGTGCAGCACAGGGAGGTGTTTGGCTCTGAAGATAAGCTGAAGGTTATCTTGCAATTTGAGAAACTGCAGAGTGTAAACAGACAGATCCATGGAACTGCTCCTCTGGCAGAGGCAGAACGAGTGGGGTTAGAGCAGGCATGTTTGCCAGGTATCCAGGTTTTCATTAGTGCTTTTACAGCACTCCAGGGAGAGCAGGAACGCCTCACTCTGGTGTTTTTTCACACAAGATACCAGGCGAAATGTGTAAATCTGTGCTAAATCTAACAAACACATTGCCCCTGCCAAAGGCTGGGTAGTAAAGCCTCAAATTAATGTTCTCTGTAGAAACCTGCTCCTCACGGGGCCCTGGAGCAGCCACTCCTGTGAGAGCCACGGCGCCACGTCCTGCTGCCCACGGCACAGCCAGGCACCGCGGCACGGCACACGAGATGGGCACTGTCCCCAGGGACACCACAACAGGCACTGTCACCTATGGCACCACCATGGGCACTGTCCCCAAGGGCAGCGTGATGGGCACTGTCCCCAAGGACACCACAACAGGCACTGTCCCCAAGGGCACCAGCTCCCTGCTGCTCACTGCCACCCCTGGCACCTCTGCAGCCTCCCCAGGTGACACCTTTCAGGAGAGGTGAGTGCACAGCCACACCCCTGGTGTTTCACAGCCTGTCTGCCCCGTTCCCAGGGCCCTGTGGAACTTGTGCACAGCTGAAAACACCTCCAGGAGACACGAGGAGGGAGAGAAGGTGGTGAGATCACCTCATGTCTGTGCACACTTGGAGCTTGGCTCTGACCCTCCTGGTGCTGGCTGCTCCTGTGGAGCAGATGCCAGAGTCAACAGCCGTGCTCCTGCCTGATTCCCTGTGCTCAGGTCGCTGCCAGGACCTTGGGGAACGTTGCTGAGGTTTGAGCAAGAGCCCTGGTGAACGTGTGGCTGCTGCACAGCCCAGGGCAGCCCTCCCCAAGCCCTGCAGCAGCCAGGAGCCCACGGGCACTGCTGGGAGCTCGCTGTTGAACCAGGAGTGAGTTTTGGGCAAGGCTCATCCAAAGGCTGGGAGGGTTTTGGCCAGGAATTATTCCCTGGTCATACTCCAGGGACATTATTCAGGGCATTCTGGACATATCCCTGGACATTCTCCAGGGTCATTCTCCAGGGAATTATTCCCTGGTCATTCTCCACGCCAGTTCCTGTGTCTCACCCCAGTGCAAGTGGCTTCCCAGTGGATTTCCCTCCTGTGAGCAGCTCCAACTTCTCCCCGAGGCGTGGCCACCAGCCAGCCCGGCTGGAGGGATCAGGTGCACCAGGAATTGCAGGGCCAGCCAGAACCCAGCTGGGCAAAGTCCACAAATCCAGTTCAGTACCGAGCTGGGCACCTCGGATTCTCATCCACCCTCATCCTCCCCATCCCCAGCTTCCCCCAAGCCACAGCATCCTGGCAGAAAGAGGGAAGACACCTTCCAAACATGTGAGGGTTGTAACAACTCACCAAAAGGATGTATTGCTTGTGAATTGTGCTTGTGAATTTGTGTTGTGTAAACAGCTCATTTTCCCTTTGGAGGGGCTAATTCAGCTGGCAGCAGAAACCCCACACAGCAGCTGTAGAAATCACTTCCTCATAAGCCAAACTCCAGATCAAATGATTTCAACGCTCCTTGACTCTGTTGACTTTGCTTTGATTCAGAGTTTACAGCTCCTTGGTACTCTTCAGTGTGAAAACAACCACATGCACCACAAAGGTGACTCCAAACCTAATTTAATCCTGGTGCTTCATCTTCCCAGCTCCTCAGGTGAACCACAGCTGCTCCCAGTTGTGTTACCAGCTCTGCTTTTGCTGATTTGCATCACCATCACCATCCTCACCCTGGCCAAAATCAAGCTTCAAAAGCAGACAGGTAAATTGGCCAGGCAACGCCTTTTGGGGCTGCAGTGGTTGTTTTGCAAGGGCTTTGCTTGTGATTTCCAAGGGCTGGAGTCTGACCCGTGCAGTATTTCCATCTCCCAGACACGTGTCCGTTCTGCAGCCCCAGAGCGTGGCTGGACCTGCAAGCAAAGTCCTCGAGAGGTTGTTTGGTTTTGTTCTAAACCTGCTCAAAGGCAAAGCAAATGAAGGAAATGGAAATCCTGGAGACCTGCTGAAAGCAAGGCTGGGTTTTTGTGTATAGAGGATTTGTGGCTCCGTGGGTGATAGAAAATCCTGGAGGGAGGGACCTGTGCGGTGTGAGTGGCTTCACTCTGGGCAGCTTCTGGGGCCAAATCCAGCTCATTCCATGCAAAGCTGGCAAGGACAGGCCCAAAAAATCCCTTCTAAGAACTAATCTGCAAAGATTCATGCATCTATCTTAATCCAGACCATGTTATATCCATTGAAATAAATTTAGGGACAGAAAACCTTCGGCCATGGCAGCGGTGAGGGGAAACACGTCATTCACAAGAAGGGAACTGTGAAATAATGGCCTAATTTGGTGTCTGACACGCTGGAATACTTCAAGAGGTGCTAGTGGGGGTGTTCCCTGCAGTGCATCCATGTGTTTTGTTTTAAAGGAGGGGAAAGAAGCCCCACGGGGAGCCTGGAGCCAGCTTTGGCCCGTGCTGGGCTGAGCCCTGGAAAGGAGGAAAGGATGGAGGAGAACCCGAGCCCAGGAGAGGAGCAGGAATTCAGGATGGGCTCTGGCAAATGTAGGTGGGTGTTTGCTGAAACTGGCACTGCAAGTGTCGTCTCCCTTGATAAAAGAGAATAAACTCACATTTTAAGCAGGGAATTTGTGGCTTAGTGAGGAAAACACCTCCACAGGAGAGGCACCAGGTCTGAAGTCCAGGAATTACAGCCCACAGCCCAAGAATCACATTCTGCTGCCAAACTCCTGCCTTTACTCCTTACCAAGAAACCTTAAGCCATGGATTTCATAAGACTTGGATTAAATCCTACATCAAGATTATATATTTATTGTAGGGCCGATTATAATTTTTGATTGCAAGCAGTAAAGCTGTTATCTCACTTCCTGCCTCTTTCAGTAAATTCTGATTTCTTATCACCTTTCTCAGCATTACACAGAAGTAATTATTGTTCACTGTGTTGCAACCATGTCATTCTCTTTTGTTCTGTTGTGCAGGGCAATCTCTGCTATCCTTGGAAATATCAGCATGACCAGCTTCTATGTAAGAGTCTCAGAATGTTGATGCTTTTTAGAGAAAAGCTGCAAAAATCATCTGAGCAAATATTGTAAAGGGTATCTAATCTGTAGGATTTTGTACCAGTGAGAAGGACTCCACTGAAAAAAAAATTAGTGGAATAGTGGCTCAGAAATTTGGTGATTTCATGTTCTCACTCCAATGCACTCAGAGCCAACAGGGTCCTAAATATAAATAATAGAAAGAAAAATTACACTTCCCCTAAAACCTTGAAAATCAACTAAACTATCAACATTCTGTGAAAAACTCCAAAAAGGGAGAATGAAACCCAGAAATTATTTGTGCCTTTTCTTCCCAGATGTCTGGGCTGGGGTAAAGCCTGGGATAATTCTCTAAGCCAAGCAGGAGGTTGACTCCAGAAGTCCCCTCTGGACCCAGGTTTTTCCACCTTTCTGTTCTCAAAACTCCTTAAAATATCATTTTAAATACCAAGTTTGGCATAAACCCAGAAATACCTATGAAATTACTTCTACAAATGCCACAGAGAGCCTACGCCAGATCACAGCTTCTCTCTGTTTCATTATTTTACAGTTACCCTATGAGGAAAAATTACTTTTCAAGGTGCCTGATGAAGACTTGAGCCAGAACCTTCTGTGAAAGCCCCTGGGTACCTGAGCTGGGAATTTTCTTTGTGGAAAGCCAAGCCCCCAACACCTCCCACTGCACTCCTCAGAACCCAAATCCCCTTTACTGAGAGCTGAACCCCCACGCTGCCCAAATTGCTCCGTGTTTTGCAGAAGAGAGAATAAAATAACACCCCTGACCTATTTGTGGGTTGTTTCTCTGAGGGAAAAGTAAAGCTGGGGAAGAAAGGACCTTTGTGGCTTCAGGGTTGCTCATATCAGAGAATCACAGAATTGAAAAGGATCAGGCTGCTCAAAAAATAAGGATTTTCTGTGGTTTTATTTATTTATTTATTTATTTAAATCCTGATCCATGGAGTCATTTCCCAACACATAAAGCACGTCTCATTTCAGTTTCCCAGACACCCACATTCCCAAAGTGCTATTTTTCCTTCACCTCTCCTGCAGGGATGTCCACAGCTGAAATTCAGCTGAAATTCAGCCCAAACGCAGCCCAGCCCCGAGCTGCAGCGTTGGTTTCACGCTCAGATCGGGGCCCATGCTGCAATCTGCACTCCCCAAATAAAAGCAATCCGAAGGTTGTTTGTTTTCTGGGGATGCCAAAATGCTTTGGAACCTGTGACTTGGCAGGGAAACGCTTCCTCGTGTGCCGAAGCAAGGAAACACATTTCAAATATATTTGCATGAGGCAAGGGGTTGGTTTTACTGGAAACCTTGAGGGTGAAAAGGGGGGTTTGGTTAAAAAAAAAACCTCTTCATTCACCTTGGATTAATTTTTGCTCCTTGAGATGCACCAGCAGGTAGAGGTTCCCATATTTCTGCCAGGTTTTCCTCTGCCCGTGGCCATCCCACCTTCCTCTGCAAGGTCTTAAAACCACATTTCCATCCCTGTGCAGGATCCAGCAGGGCAGCTGATCCCCAGGGATCCGTGCCTGCGGGAGTGGGAGCTCCAGGAGAGCAAACACAGCTGTGTCCACCCTGGCCCAAGCAGCACAACTGGTGGCCATGAGCAAGTGAAGTCCTGCCAGCGTTACCTGGGGAATGTTTGGAATGCCCAGGGAAGCAGCACTGGTGGGAATTGGAGGGGATCAGGGCTTGTTCCCATCGAGGAGAGGTGGGGGAGGCTGCTCTCTCAGGCCAAGATCCCCGCCAAGCACAGCGGCAGCCAAGAGCTCCTTCATCACCCCAAGAGCTCCTTCATCACCCCAAGAGATCCTTCATCACCCCAAGAGCTCCTTCATCACCCCAAGAGCTCCTTCCTCACCCCAAAAGCTCCTTCATCACCCCAAGAGATCCTTCATCACCCCAAGAGCTCCTTCCTCACCCCAAGAGCTCCTTCATCACCCCAAAAGCTCCTTCCTCACCCCAAGATCTCCTTTCTCATCCCAAGAGCTCCTTCCTCACTCCGAAAGCTCCTTCCTCATCCCAAGAGCTCTTCCCTCACCCCAAAAGATCCTTCCTCACCCCAAAAGCTCCTTCATCACCCCAAGAGATCCTTCCTCACCTCAAAAGCACCTTCCTCACCCCAAGAGCTCCTTCCTCACCCCAAAAGATCCTTCCTCACCCCAAGAGCTGCACATTCATGGAAAAAATGGAGCTCAACACCTTCAGCTAAATGAAAGGTACTTCCAAAGCTGGCTTTAGAATGTGACAAATCTGTTGAAGATCCCAATTCTGGATGAGGCTCTTGCTTCTCCCAGACAATGCAGGAGCTGCCATCCTGTTCAAACACATCAGTTTGCACTGAGTGGATGAGAACAGCTCCAGTCAGAAGGAATTCCTGCTTTTGCATCATTAAAATGGGGCAAAGCAAGGAATCACAGCTGCCCTGGCTCCTCGGGTCCTGCCCAGGCAAAAAGCTGGCACAGAGGTACCCAAAAGACTCTCCATGGATTTGACCCCACAGAGCCACCAAGCTCCTTCCCAAAGGAGGAGGATGAGGAGCCCTGGACCTTTCCTGGGAGTCCTCCAGCCCTGGGGTGGCTGTGATCAGGAGGGGACACCCTGGAGGGCCAGCAGAGCTGGGCTGGGCATTGACCGGGCATTGGCTGGGCAGTGGCTGGGAAGTGGCTGGGCAGTGGCTGGGCATGGGCTGGGCAGTGGTTGGGCTTTGGCTGGGCATGGGCTGGGCATTGGCTGAGCTTTGGCTGGGCAGTGGCTGGAGAGTGGCTGGGCATGGGCTGGGCATGGGCTGGGCTTTGGCTGGACAGTGGCTGGACAATGGCTGGGCAGTGGCTGGGCTTTGGCTGGGCAGTAGCTGGGCATGGGCTGGACAGTGGCTGGGCAGTGGCTGGGCAGTGGCTGGGCTTTGGCTGGGCAGTAGCTGGAGAGTGGCTGGGCAGTGGCTGGGCAGTGGCTGGGCAGTGGCCGGGCAGTAGCTGGGCATGGGCTGGACAGTGGCTGGGCAGTGGCTGGGCAGTGGCTGGGCAGTGGCTGGGCAGTGGCTGGGCAGTAGCTGGAGAGTGGCTGGGCAGTGGCTGGGCAGTGGCTGGGCAGTAGCTGGAGAGTGGCTGGGCAGTGGCTGGGCAGTGGCTGGGCAGTAGCTGGGCATGGGCTGGACAGTGGCTGGGCAGTGGCTGGGCAGTGGCTGGGCAGTGGCTGAGCTTTGGCTGGGCAGGGGCTGGGCAGTGGCTGGGCATTGGCTGGGCAGTGGCTGGGCAGTGGCTGGGCTTTGGCTGGGCATTGGCCGGGCAGTGGCTGGGCAGTGGCTGGGCTTTGGCTGGGCAGTGGCTGGGCAGTGGCTGGGCAGTGGCTGGGCTTTGGCTGGGCAGTGGCTGGGCTTTGGCAGGGCAGTGGCTGGAGAGTGGCTGGGCTTTGGCTGGGCAGTGGCTGGGCAGTGGCCGGGCAGTGGCTGGGCATTGGCCGGGCAGTGGCTGGGCTTTGGCTGGGCAGTGGCTGGGCAGTGCCCGGGCAGTGGCTGGGCATTGGCCGGGCAGTGGCTGGGCTTTGGCTGGGCAGTGGCTGGGCAGTGGCTGGGCAGTGGCTGGGCAGTGGCTGGGCTTTGGCTGGGCAGTGGCTGGGCAGTGGCTGGGCAGTGGCTGGGCTTTGGCTGGGCAGTGGCTGGACAGTGGCTGGGCAGTGGCTGGGCTTTGGCTGGGCAGTGGCTGGGCATGGGCTGGGCATGGGCTGGGCTTTGGCTGGACAGTGGCTGGACAATGGCTGGGCAGTGGCTGGGCTTTGGCTGGGCAGTAGCTGGGCATGGGCTGGACAGTGGCTGGGCAGTGGCTGGGCATGGGCTGGAGAGTGGCTGGGCAGTGGCTGGGCATGGGCTGGACAGTGGCTGGGCATGGGCTGGGCAGTAGCTGGAGAGTGGCTGGGCAGTGGCTGGGCAGTGGCTGGGCAGTAGCTGGGCAGTGGCTGGGCAGTGGCTGGGCAGTGGCTGGGCAGTGGCTGGGCTTTGGCTGGGCAGTAGCTGGAGAGTGGCTGGGCAGTGGCTGGGCAGTGGCTGGGCATTGGCTGGGCATGGGCTGGACAGTGGCTGGGCAGTGGCTGGGCAGTGGCTGGGCTTTGGCTGGGCAGTGGCTGGGCTTTGGCTGGGCAGTAGCTGGAGAGTGGCTGGGCAGTGGCTGGGCAGTGGCTGGGCAGTAGCTGGGCATGGGCTGGACAGTGGCTGGGCAGTGGCTGGGCAGTGGCTGGGCAGTGGCTGGGCAGTGGCTGAGCTTTGGCTGGGCAGGGGCAGGGCAGTGGCTGGGCATTGGCTGGGCAGTGGCTGGGCAGTGGCTGGGCTTTGGCTGGGCATTGGCCGGGCAGTGGCTGGGCAGTGGCTGGGCTTTGGCTGGGCAGTGGCTGGGCAGTGGCTGGGCAGTGGCTGGGCATTGGCCGGGCAGTGGCTGGGCTTTGGCTGGGCAGTAGCTGGGCATGGGCTGGACAGTGGCTGGGCAGTGGCTGCGCAGTGGCTGGGCATGGGCTGGAGAGTGGCTGGGCAGTGGCTGGGCATGGGCTGGACAGTGGCTGGGCATGGGCTGGGCAGTAGCTGGAGAGTGGCTGGGCAGTGGCTGGGCAGTGGCTGGGCAGTAGCTGGGCATGGGCTGGACAGTGGCTGGGCAGTGGCTGGGCAGTGGCTGGGCAGTGGCTGGGCAGTGGCTGAGCTTTGGCTGGGCAGGGGCTGGGCAGTGGCTGGGCATTGGCTGGGCAGTGGCTGGGCAGTGGCTGGGCTTTGGCTGGGCAGTGGCTGGGCAGTGGCTGGGCAGTGGCTGGGCAGTGGCTGGGCTTTGGCCGGGCAGTGTCTGGGCATTTGCCGGGCAGTGGCTGGGCTTTGGCTGGGCAGTGGCTGGGCAGTGGCTGGGCTTTGGCTGGGCTTTGGCCGGGCAGTGGCTGGGCAGTGGCTGGGCAGTGGCTGGGCTTTGGCTGGGCAGTGGCTGGGCATTGGCCGGGCAGTGGCTGGGCATGGGCCGGGCAGTGGCTGGGCTTTGGCTGGGCAGTGGCTGGGCAGTGGCTGGGCAGTGGCTGGGCTTTGGCTGGGCAGTGGCTGGGCATTGGCCGGGCAGTGGCTGGGCAGTGGCCGGGCAGTGGCTGGGCAGTGGCTGGGCAGTGGCTGGGCAGTGGCTGGGCAGTGGCTGGGCTTTGGCTGGGCAGTGGCTGGGCAGTGGCTGGGCAGTGGCTGGGCATGGGCCGGGCAGTGGCTGGGCAGTGGCTGGGCAGTGGCTGGGCTTTGGCCGGGCAGTGGCTGGGCAGTGGCTGGGCTTTGGCTGGGCTTTGGCTCCCAGCCCCACGTGTGCAGAGCTCACCTGGCAGCGCTGCTGGATGTTGTTCCTTTAAGGCACAACAGGTGGAAAGGCAGGGCTGAAGGTGCAGGGAGTATTTAAACAGGCTGGCACTGCCACAGCCCCACGGGGACACGGGACAGCAGCTCCTGGGCCGGCCTGAGAGGGAAACAGAGAAGTGCCAGGAGGAACCTGGAGTGTAAGTAAAGCTGCTTTGGCATCTCTGGGAATGCACAACCTTTTGTAGGGCCATGCTGGGATGGGGAAGAAGAAGAACACGAGTCTTGAGCCACTTTTGAGGAGCCTTCCTCACATGGGAGGGAAGCAGCGATTTGGAGCCATTTCATGTTCAGAGCTCACTGGTGGGAGGCTGATTTCTTCTGAAAGAACCATGGGAACAGGCTTGTGGCAGTTATGGTTTCTTCTCCACCGCGGATTTTTAATATTTAATTTCTGAAAAATAAAAACCCAACATTAATTATCCTTACAATATTTGCATTAAGTTTTAATATAGGAAATAAAAGTTAGTAATTATTACTGTAGTAATCTAAATTTTGCGACTCAGCCTGAGGTCGTTACTGGCTTTTGAACCCCTACAGGCAGATTTTGAAATTTTAGAAGAGAATTGTTGCAGTTGTGTCCTAAAGGAGCTGCTTTAGAAGCTCCCTGAGAAGTTTGTACAGTTACAGGAGGATAAGTAGAACCTGAAGCTTCAACGAATGGACTGGATGTGGTGTCCTAAAAGTGCAATCAGAGGAGCCTGGCAGAGCCCTGTCCCTCTCAGGCCCGTGAAGGTGTGGGTCCCACACACCTGAATTCCTGCTCTGCAGAGGGAACATCCCTATAGATTTAATACATTTCTGAAGTACAAATGAACATCATCTAATTGCAATTGTTAATGAATCCACAGTGGCACCATCCATCCCTCCAGACTGAGGTGAACATGTGCTCTTGGCCCATGGGATGTTCCTGCCCCTTGCAGGCAGAGGAGAATGAAACGAAAATAATTTACTGGTGCTGAAGTTGGTTTCATTTTCCAGCCCAATGAACAAATGAACCGTGAAGGTCTGATCTGAAAAGCAACAAGTGGGTGCATGGAGGATCTGAAAGGAACATAAAATCAGGTCTCAGGTTAGTGTAGAGTGGATCCAACAGCTGAAAGGAGCATAAAATGGAGGTTGGGCCAGCAGCACAACCTCAGCTGGGATTTCAGTCACTGCCATGAGAGCTGCCTGCTCATTCTACCTCATTTCTTTTCTGAAATATGTTGCTCATATGTTTAACTGACACAAACATTCTTAGTCCAGAGGGTCCCAAGCACTGCAGGCATTCCTAAAAGCTGCTGATTTCTTGGTAAATCCTGATAATCTTCAGCAAGTTCTACCTAAGTGTTTCTGCTCGCTGCATCACCAGACGAGCCCCTCTTATTTATTCTCTCATTATTGTAAAGGAGGCATCTGCTTGGAACTGGAAAAGTTTGTTTTCTGCACGTGTTTGGGTCAGCTCGATCTTATATCTGGAAGTTGATTACTCATTCTTAACCCCATGGAAATGGCTTTTCCCCATTCCACTGCAGCAAATAAAACCCCTGGCAAGGCAAGATCAGCAGTGACCTTGATGGGCAGCTGAAGATGTGAATAATCCAGGATGAAATTTGTTGCTGTGCCCCTTTTCTGGGCACAGAAGCCTCCAGCACCTCCTCACAGCACAACTCTCTCTACAGCAATTTGCATCTGCACAGTTTCCCCATGGGTCAAAAGGATTTGAGGGAGAAAATATTACCTATATATAAAAATATATAGAATATATGCAATATATTACATCTGTGTTGTTATCTCTCAAGTATTTGAATAGCAGCAAACATTCCACAAAAAGCCAGAAGGGATCCCGGGCTGGAGTGACAAATGTCACAATTAAACCTTGGTGTTTTGTCCATCCCACGGCACGGCCTTGACGCTGGTCATTGTCAGGAGCAGTAGTTAATATCTAATGGGCTGGACTGGGCTGATCTCTGGCAATTCCTGCAGCAGGAATTCAGCCAAATTTGGGGATTGAACTCTGGTGTTCCATACCCAGACAGAGCAGCTGCAGGCTCAGGTTTATACAATTTGGGTGTCAGGTCCTGGTCTCTTCCAAATCATCATAAATGTGAAGATAATTCTCGCTAGGACTGACAGGATCCCAAAAGCACAACAGAAACATGGGGAAAGTCTTGTAATGGATGAGATTTGGAAGAGCCAGCCTGGCCACAGTGCACTGCTGCTGGAAACCTGGAAGATACTAAAATGTAGGCATAAAATAGCGCTGGAGAGGAAGGCAATGGTCCCAGGCCAGGTCCAGAGAAGTGTCCTGGAAATGACCATCAGCCAGTTTTAAGGGTAAAGACATTAAAAACACATCTATAAAGAGGGACTGGCTGAGGGGGGTCTGCCCTCCCCAGGGCTTTACACACAGCACTCAAATGTCCTTGTCACCCAGTGGAGCTGCAGTGAGGTTTAGAGCCCACCACCAAATCAAAAGAGTGTTATTGATTCTCAGAACCACACAAAGACAACAACAACAACAACAAAATTATCTGTCCTGAGTTGAAAAGCAAGAGGAAAGGTCATTATGTTGTAATTTTTCCATTTACATGTTAAGAGTGTCTGAGAAAACAGGGCTGGAGGTAACTCTGAGCTGTAGGTGTTGGTGGTGCAAGAGCACAGGAACCACTGGTTTGGGTGGGCAGAGATCTCGGTAACCCTTCCAGACCTGACAGAACAACGTGGGCTGTACCCCAAAACCAGCTGAACTTTTTGAAAGAAATCAGAATAAGAGATTATTTCAGCTTTGCCAAAATGGGCAAGGCTGAGCTGGGTCCTGCTTTGCACCACAGGCTGGAGGGCAGTGAGGTGACCATCAGGCAGAGGAGCTGCTGTCAGCCAGGGGCAAACATCAAGGCCCTCTTTGTACCACGTTGTTTGCTTTCTGCAGAATTTGTTATGTTTGCCTTGCTGGCTACCCCTGGGATGTGTTTGAAAGAGAATTTTTCATGCTCAGCAAGTTAATTATTAGCCATGGACAAGTGGCCATTGAGCAAAGAAAAATCACAACACAAGGAAGAGGCAAAACAGAGCACCTTTCATCTTAACAGGGAAATAAAAGCTTTTTTCTTCTGCCGGGAATTACCCTTAATAAAATTGTGTCACTTGATGCCCTGAAATCAAATTCCTCTGATTGTTTATAAGGGTTTTCCTTGGCACCCCTCATCAGCTCCTGTGGGTGTCTTCTATGAACTTGGAACAGGCAGGGAGATCAAGATGTGTGCTCAGGAAATGCATATAAAATCTGATTTTTGGAGGAGCAGAGCTGAGGTAAATCCCTACAGCTCACTCAATTACTCGGCAGCTGAGGAAAGAATTAAAAAGTAGAGGTGAAAATATCATCCTTTTTCTCTTTCGTGTGTCCTTGGAGAGGCCAGGGAAACAAAGAGAGTCAGTAAATACAGGCTGCAGTCAGGAATTCTGTGACAGAGGGAATATTGGGGTACTGGGATGAGATCCATGGGCAGTCCTGTTCCTGTGCAGCAACCCAGGCAAGAACAGAGACACCAACTCCCTCTCTCCCATCCAATTCCTCAACAGGAGCAATTAAAAACCATATTTCTCTCTACTTCACGTAGCCACAACCCTCATATCCTCCAAGCACGAAGATTATTAGATGATTAACATTTTGCAAATGCGATTATTCAAGATCTTCCACGTGTTTTCCAGGGAATGCAAGAAAAATGACTTTACTGGCGTTCCTCCTCCTGCTCGCCGTGGTCCCAGCTGAGTCTGCAAGAGGCAGACACCTCCCCAAGGCAGCCAGTGAGTGTCACCTGCCTGGGGCACAGGTTTTGGGGTGGCCAAGGACCAGAGGTGGCCCTGGGAAGGGAGGAGGAGGGTCTGGGTCTGGTCTGCAACAGGCTTAAAAAGATAAAAAGATAAAGTTAAAAATATAAAAGTGGATATATTTAATGAAGGGCCTTCAGGTACATTGAGGGCAGATGAAGCCTCCCACGAGGCTACACCCAAAACAGACAGTGGTCACATTTTTCTCAAAAACAGAGGCCAGACAAAAAGTTAAAAGGTAAAAGTGGATGTATTTAATGAAGGGCCTTCAGGAACGCTGAGGGCAGACAAAGCCTCCCACAAGGCTACACCCTAAATGGACAATGGTCACAAGTTTCTCAGACTGAAATAAGTTTGGTCCGTTTGCACATCAGGGGTTAATTCTGCAATTCCAGCTTCAGGTAATGAAGGCAGATACCCCCAGAATGCTCCCCCAGAATTCACTTTTGTTGATACTTTTGGGGCCTGAGGCAGAGGGTGTCCTTGAGCTGCAGGCCCAGAGGGATTGTTTTATCTGACCAAAATGTGAAGAGAGCTTCTAACACTCCGTGTGGAGCTCAGAGTTCCACACCAGCGCAGTGCAGGGTCTGAAAAATAGAAAAGCTAAAACCCGAAGGCATCGTGGGGAGCACCTTTACCTCCCAGGTGCCCCTCGCTGCCACGGGACCTCGCGGGCACGCGCTGGCACAGAGCCCTGGGGGCACACAGGGCACTGACCCAGCCTGTTCTCCCCGCAGTCTCCAGCCCCGTGTTCGGCCCCCGGCAGGTCTACGGCGTGCTGGGCGGCTCGGTCACCGTGAAATGCTTCTACCCACCCACCCCGGTGAACAGACACGACAGGAAGTACTGGTGCAGGCAGGCGGGCTCCGGCTGTCCCACCGTGGTGTCCACCCAGTACGTGGCTCCTGGCTACCAGGGCAGAATCGCCCTCACCGACCACCCCGAGGCAGAACACTTCCAGATCAACATCTCAGCGCTGGAGCTGGGGGATGCTGGCACCTTCCAGTGCGGCGTGGGGGTCAATGGCAGAGGGCTCTCCTACACAGTCACTCTCAGTGTTGCTGAAGGTAATTACAGCCTTGGGACTCCCTAAAATACCATTTTCTTTGAGTTTTCCCCCCTCTCCCTTCTAAACAAAGCTCCACCGCTGGCCTGTCCGGTGTGTGAGAGCTGCAGGTGCTTTCAGGGAGAATCACAGAATCACAGAATCATGAGGTTGGAAGAGACCTCTAAGATCATCAGGTCCAACCTATGCCCTCACACCTCAACTAGACTACAGCACCAAGTGCCATGTCCAGTCTTTTTTTAACACATCCAGAGATGGTGATTCCAACACCTCCCTGGGAAGATAATTCCAGTACTTTATTATTCTTTTGGTTAATTTTTTTCCTAATATCCAACCTGTACCTTCCCTGACGCAGCTTGAGGCTGTGTCCTCTTGTTCTGTTAGTGCTGCCCGGTGGAAGAGACCGACCCCACCTGTCTGCACCTCCCTTCAGGGAGTTGTGGAGAACAACGAGGTCACCTCTGAGCCTCCTCTTCCCCAGGCTGAACAACCCCAGCTCCTTCAAATGTTCCTCACAGGGTTTGTGTTCCAAGCCCCTCACCAGCCTTGTTGCCCTAAAGGTTCATTTCAGCCCCTGACTGTCTCTGTGCACAGCCCCACCTGTTCCTGAGACACCTGAGCTCTTCTACGTGAAGCTCCGCAGCACCTGGACCGTGACCTGCGGCTTTGGGGAGGACACAGCCGACATGAAGAAATACCTGTGCAAGAAGGAGAAGGACGGCTGCCGGAACATTATTAACAGCTATCAGGAGTTAGGGAGGATTCTGCTGACTTTTGAGGAACCTCCAGGCTCGTTCCGTGTCACGATGACTCAGATGGACTGGGAAGATGCAGGCGTGTACTACTGTGGGGCCGGTGAATATGGGAAGGACAAAACAAGCAAGGAACTGGACGTGTTTATCTACGAGGGTGAGCTGTTTTCCCCTTCCTCTCTCCTGCTTTTCAGAAGCATCACCAGCACTGTCATTTTATTTAGCAAGAATTTGAATTTCTCTTTGCTATTATCCTATTCTCTCATCTATAGACTTCTTTCAATTCATTTAGCCACTTGTAACGTACTAAACCATTACCAAATAAAGCTTGTGTCCAGACTTCACCTTCCCAGAAGTGGATAGCTCTGTTCCCCAGCCCAGGAGACAAATTCCACTCCCCCAGTCTGAGGCAAGCAAGCTGTCTCTTCAAGCCCCCAGTTCCTTAAATCTCAAACTGACAGAGGTAGATGGTCCCTCTAGCAAAGGGAACAAAGCTTTGGAATATCTGTCCACAAAGCCAACAACACTCAGTGAATTTGGGAAAAAGCAAGGCCTGACTGACCCTTTAGGATGAATTCCCACCAGTGCCAGGACAATCTCCTGATGTTTGCACCCCTGAGCTTTGCCTGGCCTTCCTTTAGCCACAGCAACTTTGTTTGATCTGATAATGTTGATTTTCTTGGGTGGGTGCCCCGTGGACACGAGTGAGACTCTTATAACTGCTCATTTCATTCTTACCAACAGACAAAAACTTCCCTCACTTAAAGACCAACATAACTGCAAAAACTGGAAGTTCAGCAACCTTCGAGTGCCCCTATGAACCTCTAATTAATTCTGCCACGAGGTTCTGGTGCAAGCGGAATGGCAGGAAATGTACCAGGATCATAGACAACACTGGCTTTGTGGACGAACCCTATAAAGGAAGAGTGGCCACGTTCGAGAACCCCAAAAACAAAACCGTCACTGTCGTCCTGAACCAGCTGCAGTACCAGGACGAGGGCATTTACTGGTGCATGTCAAATGAGCTGAGGGAGCAGCAGTCATCAGCAGAACTGAGGGTTGTCGCAGGTAAGAGCCGTGCACTGGCAGCTCTCTGTCTGCTCAGGAGGCACAGAACCACCCTAAGCGAGAGGTCTGGCTTTTTGGGAACAGACGTGAGCTCCAAGCCTGGACTCACCCCAGCAGCTTTAAAACTGCAACAGAAAGTTTCAGTTTTGTGGGAATGCGTTCACAGAAAATTCTCATGAAGTATTGCTTAAGCCTTGCAAGAAAAGAACCATAAACAGCATCTTTAATTTTAATTTAGCAACGCAAGGAGCACTTTCCCTCCAAGCTCCATCCCCACCTGCTGACTGCCACCCCTGAAACCTCTGCCAGCAGCCCTGATGTCCTGTTTGCCCCTGCAGGAGAACCTGCTCTGACGGGAAAGAAGGAAGTGGAGGCACAAGTGGGCTCGCGGGTGAATTTAACCTGCTGCTACCCCTGCACGTACATCTCCTACGAGAAGTACTGGTGCAAGTGGAACGACACGGGCTGTGCCATGCTGCCAGCGCAGCAGCAGGGGCTGCCAGAGCCGGGTGACACCTGCGACCCAACCACCAGGACGGTGGTGCTGAGCTTGGGCCCGCTGACGGAGGAAGATGAAGGCTGGTACTGGTGCGGGCTGAAGCGCAACGGGGTCTTCGGGGAATCCATGGCCGTGGAGCTGCGGGTGAGCGCAGGTGAGCTCCGGGCAGGGCTGTCCCTGCTCGTCCTTGTGCCGAGGGAGGGCTCTCCATCACCGCTAGGCTGCAGCAGCTCAAAACAGGAGCGCTGTCCCCGCGCAGCCTCCCGGCGAGGGGCCGGCAGCGCCCCGCTTCGCACCCTTTGCCTTCAGCGTCTTCCTTCACTCCGTTCTGATTTCCCACTCATAAAAAAACCTCTTTCAGTCTAAACCTCACCTCTTTCCACAGCAGTTTTACTGATTAATTGTTCATCAGTTTTACTGATGAATTTACACCCCGTGCTGATGAATTGTTCCTATTACAATGTAATATCTTATTTTATAATATTTTATTTTTAATAAATAATAATACTTAGCATATCGTTATATATTATATGCTATTATATATAATTATATATAATTATTATAGTATTATATATAATTATTATATAATTAATTATAATAAAATAATCTCTAATTATAATTATATAATTAATTATATATAATTATTGCTATATTATTGTTTAACAATTATTATTGATATTATTTTATAATAATATAATCTATACTACTATAATAATTTATTATAATATTTTATTTATTTTATAATATATTTATTTAGTTTAGGCAACATCTGGCACCTTTCAGGTGAAGAACTGATCAAGTTCAGAGCTCTTGCTCCAGGGACTTATTTTAATAAACATGAAACCAGTAAGGAGCAGGAGAGGCTGACACCGACAGCAAGGGGCTTAGTCTCAGCTTTGGTGGAGTATTTTGGAATGGAAATGGTTTTGGGGGGGAATATTGTTAGAAGCAAAGAAAGAGTAGAGCCTTGGGTATCTGATATTTACCCACCCTAAGTGGGTGATGGCCAAAGTGAAAACAGGGTAAACCAGCCCCATTTCATTGCCTTTGGTGGGCAAAGAGCCAGGAATAAAAGCACAGCAAGGAGGCAAGATTTGAAATGGAAATATTCGAGGCAGAACTTAGAAACGCAAGAGTTTTCCAAAAGTTCATAGGCAGAGAGATCCTACTTGAGATTTTTGCAGTAAATTATTTGCTGTGAGAGCATTTCAGGCCTCCTTTTGAAGAGCCTCTCATGGAAAGCCAAAACCCACAGCAGCTCCATGTCCACCAAACACATCCCGGCAGTTTTTGTGTGCAGTTCTCATGCTGCTGCTCTCTAACCCCCCTCCTTCCCTGGGACACACAGGGAGAGATGCCAAGCTCAGCCCGGAGTTCCTGGATGTTGATTCCAGCCGTGACCCCGGAGCTGTTCCCCCAGGAGGAGCCCACAGCGATGCTGAGGTGCGAAAAGGAGCTGCCCCAGAAAGGTTGGTTCTCTCCATCCCCTGCCATTTCTCATTTCTGTGGGGTTTATATGAACCCGTTGTGTTTCTACACCCTGTGTGTGTTGTTTAGCAACACACAAAAAAAAATCTTGTCCCCAAAGAACTTTGCTCTAAATGTCAGAGAAGATAAAAAATGACAGCAAAGGGCAAGATGACTCACAATTAATCTCCAATTCAAGAAAATAGTATCAGAAGGAAATTATTAGAAATTCCAGGTACAAAATAACTATTTGAAAGTACTTCTGTTAATATCAGAGAATTTTCCTTCACATATTTATAACTCAGCTGCTGATGTAGTTGTTTCAGCCCAACCTCAAGCCTATATTTTTATTTGGGTTTTGTTTTATTCTGTGTGCTGGAATCCAGTTAATTGATTGAATTGCATCATGCTCACTCAGAATTACCATCCTACCCAAATTTAGCCTGCTGCATTTTCACGTGCATCATTCTCAGTGAGATCTCTCTCCCTCTGTTCCAGCTCTGATGAAAGCCATGGCTCCAACACTCTGGCCTTAGTGCTGGGCCCTCTTGCTGGCCTGATCCTGGTTGTTGTGACAGCTTTTGCCATTGTCAAATACAGGCAGCTGAAGAGATCTGGTGAGTCCCTGCCTCTCTGGGCTCTCAAGAAACAGCAGCAGCATTGAGTTAAAGGTGCTGGGCTGAGCTGCTCTCCTGGTAACACACCAGGATGGGCAGGGAGGTCCCTGCTCCTCCTGTGACCCATCCACAGAGCTCCAACCCCTGCTCCTCCTGTGACCCATCCTGAGATCTCCAACCCCTGCTCCTCACCCAGACCCACCCAGAGAGCTCCAACCCCTGCTCCTCCTGTGACCCATCCAGAGATCTCCAACCCCTGCTCCTCCTGTGACCCATCCAGAGATCTCCAACCCCTGCTCCTCACACTGACCCATCCAGAGATCTCCAACCCCTGCTCCTCACACTGACCCATCCAGAGATCTCCAACCCCTGCTCCTCACACTGACCCATCCAGAGATCTCCAACCCCTGCTCCTCACACTGACCCACCCAGAGAGCTCCAACCCCTGCTCCTCACACTGACCCATCCAGAGATCTCCAACCCCTGCTCCTCACACTGACCCATCCAGAGATCTCCAACCCCTGCTCCTCACACTGACCCATCCAGAGATCTCCAACCCCTGCTCCTCACCCAGACCCACCCAGAGAGCTCCAACCCCTGCTCCTCACACTGACCCATCCAGAGAGCTCCAACCCCTGCTCCTCACCCAGACCCACCCAGAGAGTTCCATCCCAGAGTGTCCAGGCTGGGACAGAGCCCAGCCCTCCGTGGGCTTTGCCCATGGTGCCACAGCATCACCTGGCACAGAGGGTTTGGTCCTTAATGTGCTCCCACCCACTCTGAGCGAGACCTGAGGGATTTTCCTCCTCCCTCTCACCAGACCTGGTGTCCGTGGGGAGCTACAGGACAAACATCAGCATGTCAGACTTTGAGAGCGTGAGGGACTTCAGTGCCAGCAACAGCGTGAAGGAGAGCCAGGAGACCGCCATGGGAGGGGACGGTGAGTGGCTGACCCCAGCCCAGCCCCGGGGTCAGGGGCAGCCCTTCCTTGCTGAAATACCCCACAAAAGCCACAGAAGCACCTGCCAGCCACTGCCCCTCCCCAACACCTTCCTTTCTCTGCCTGCAGAGTTCATCACCACCACGGACACTCCGGAAAGTGCTGCTGACACAACGAAGGCAAAAAGGGTAAGGGGAGGCAGGAGAGAGGCCACTGACCTGGGAAATGTGGCCACAGCCCTGCACTCTGCCCCAGAGGGGCTGTCTCCTCCCAGGGGCTTTATTTATACCCAGGTGCTCTCCATTTTACCCAGATCCAGCCCCTGTGGGTGGGGGGGCCTCACCCCTGTCCTCACTCCCTGTTTTAGCAGAGACATTAGCAGCCACTTTGCTTCAAGAAATAAACCAAGGCAGCCCCAGGCAGCGTCAGGAAGATTGGGTTTGTTACCAGAAATATGAATCACTGGGATAAGCAGATGGCTGGAAAACATCACACCCCACTTCTCAGTGGTTCAGGGGCACAGGGAGGCAGGGAGGGCTCTGCCATTGCAGGGGCCAAGATTTGCTGTGATCTCTGCCTTTCCCCAATTTTTTCTGCCTGCCTTTGGGTAAGATCGTGGTGCAGTGGCCCCATTTGGCAGTACCTGCAGGTGCCAGATTCAAGCCTGTGCTTTTCTAAGTCCCTACCAACAGGAGAGGCGTGGGTGCTGTAAGTGCCAGGGGCTGAGCTGGAGCGATCAAGGAAACTCTCAGGACACCAGTGAAGCCCAGCAGCTTTAGGACAGGGGAGCTGGATGCCGACACCCAGGGACAGGCTTGCCAAGGAATCCCAAAGCTAAAAGCTTTTGGGGTCTCCCCAGGCTGATGCTCACATCAGCACCAGTGTGAGCCGCTGGATTGTCCCACTCCTGCAGTGTCCCTGTTTTATCCTGGGGCATCCACAAAGTGCTGACTTTCCCCTGCTGCCCATCCCCGCCCCCTGACTGTGTCCTCCTGTCCTTCCCAGAGCTCCAAGGAGGACGCTGAGCTCGCCTACTCCTCCTTCCTCGTCACCTCCAGCAGCATCGCCCCGGGCAGCTCCGGGGGGGACAGCGCTGTCCTGGACCTGTCCCCACCCCCGGAGCGGGACTGAGGGGAGGTGGCAGCGCCTGGGACTGGCTCTACCTTGAGGATCACAGTGTCAGCAAACACTGCTCATTGCTCCAACAATTTGCTAAAGCTTCACCTGTTTTTTTGCTTAAATTCAGCTTCGAGTGGTGATTTAGGAGGAATGGTTCGATGCCAAAGGGGGCTGGAAGTGCAGGTCGGAGTGAGGAGGTGGTGCTGGGAAACAGCAGGAGCTCGAGTGGCTCATCTGACCAGCAGCCCCAGTTCCTACACTGGGCTCTCAGAGGCCAGAAGGAGCATTGTGAAAAAAAAAAAAAAAAATCCCATTTTCTTTTAAAGGCAGCTGGAAAACCCTTTAGAACAGCATCTGATGCTTTTGATTCCTCTAAGCTTTCCCGACCTGAGGGCAACACCTGCAAGCCAGACATGTCTGGAGTGTTTGTGTGCACAAACAATAAAGAATCCAGTGGCTTTCAGCAGACTGGGGAATTCAGGGTCTGTGGAATATCACAGGAGAGCCCACCCAGAGAGGCACAGAAAGGGTGGGAAAAGTTGAATATTCCACAGATAAAGCAGTGTAGGAAGAGGTGACAATGGCAGGCTGGGTTATCTGGCTGACGCTGAATTTCAGTGAGGATAAACACAAATTATTCCCGAATTCTGCATTCCAGAATTTCCCCGAGGATGAAACACAAATATTTCCTGAATTGTGGACTTTTGGTGCTGGGATGAGCAGGGCAGCATCTCCCTCCTGCTCACAAGCTCTCACATTGCACCTTCCTGCCAGCCCTCCAAGGGAGTGAGGGCTCACCTGCCGCATCCCCAGGGCTGCACCCCCTCAGCAGCGCCGTGGGAAGGGTTTGGGTCTTGGGAAAGGCGTGGAGGGGCCGGCACAGGTCTGGAGGAGTCGGGACAGGTCCGGAGGAGTCGGGACAGGTCTGTGCTGGGCCAGGGACAGGTCCGTGAAAGGGCCGGGACAGGTCCATACTGGGACAGGGACAGGTCCATAATGGGACAGGGACAGGTCCAAAGGGGCTGGGACAGGTCCAGAGGAGTCGGGACAGGTCCGTGCTGGGACATGGACAGGTCCCTGAAGGGGCCGGGACAGGTGTCCGTGAAAGGGACCAGGACAGGTCCATAATGGGACAAGGACAGGTCCATGAAAGGGTCAGGACAGGTCTGTGAGGGGCCGGGAGAGGTCCGTGCTGGGACAGGGACAGGTCCGGAGGGGCTGGGACAGGTCCATGAAAGGGGCCGGGACAGGTCTGTGAAAGGGCCAGGAGAGGTCTGTGCTGGGACCAGGACAGGTCCGTGCTGGGACAGGGACAGGTCCGTGTAGGGACAGGGACAGGTCTGTGTAGGGACAGGGACAGGTCCGTGTAGGGACAGGGACAGGTCCGTGCTGGGACCGGGACAGGTCCGTGCTGGGACCGGGACAGGTCCGTGCTGGGACAGGGACAGGTCCGTGCTGGGACCGGGACAGGTCCGTGCTGGGACAGGGACAGGTCCGTGCTGGGACAGGGACAGGTCCATGCTGGGACAAGGACAGGTCCGTGCTGGGACAAGGACAGGTCCGCGCCCGCCCGGAGCCGCTGGAAGGGAGGGAATGCCTGACTCAGGTGCACCAGGAAAGGCGTGAGCCTGGAAAGCATCCCCGGCGGGAGGAGAACGCTCGTGTTTGGAAATTTCTGAGAGGAGAAAACCCCTTTCGCTCTCCCTTTGTAAATCCTCTTCCTCCTCAGCCTGCCCCACGGCATCCTTTCCCCAGCTCTGCTCCTCCCTCACTGCCCTGGGAGCAGCTGGGATGAGCTGAACCCCGGCAGAGGAGCAGGGGCTGGCAGACGGGGTGGGCTGAGCATCCTGCAGCCCTCACTGCCTGCTGTGCCCCCCTCCTTCCCACTGCTGCCACTTACTTCATTGTTCCTATTACAATGTGTGGCATCATTTAGTTTAGGCAACATCTGGCACCTTCCAGGTGAAGAACTGATCTGTCGGAGCCTGCTTGCCCCAAAATTCTAAAAGTCCTTGTTCCCCTAGCCCGGCAGCCAAAGCAGAGGTCTGGAATGTGTGAAGTCGAGTTTTCGAGGTTGTTTATTTTTTCTTATCTAAAACTTTCTCTCTCTGACCCACCGAGGTCCGCCTGGTACAGAAGCCACAGCAGTCTCCCCCAGGTCCCGGGTGTCTCCCACATTATAAACTCAAAATTACATGTTGCCTGTTTACAGATCTGTGCCAATGCCCACCACCTATGTTAGACAGTGAATCTCTACCTTAAACCAACAGAAAAGTGTCACCATCACAGCAAGACATGGAGGACAAGAAGAAGGGAAAGAAGGCTAGGACACACCCAGATTCCTCCATCTTGTACCCCTGAATCACATTCTAAAAACCCCAAAATTCTACTTTTCCACCCTGTGTCAATTCACCTATCACACTACTCAAACCCTTTTGGCTTGTAATTCCTCATACAGAGTTGGCAGCCTCTCCCACGGGCTAGAATCGAAGCCACAGGTGTTTTTGACTTATTGCCAAGGTCCCCGAGCCCCCTGCCAGGGTCTGGAGACAGCCAGGGCAGCCAGAGGGGTGTCCTGGACTCTGACACTGATCAAGTTCAGAGCTCTTGCTCCAGGGACTTATCTTAATAAGCAGGAAACCAGTACAGAACAGGAGAGGCTGACACCGACAGCAATGGGCTTACTCTCAGCTTTGGTGGAGTATTTTGGAATGGAAATGGTTTTGAGGGGAGGAATATTGTTAGAAGCAGAGAATAGAGCCTTGGGTATCTGATATTTACCCATCCCAAGTGGGTGATGGCTCTGGGCTGCTGCCGTGCCCTGCAGTGGGGACAGAAGTGTAAAATGCCTGGTTTAGGTGAACCACTGAGGCAGGCATGGACTGGGGGCTGCAGCACACAGGGTGAGGTCGATGGATGGGATGAGCTGTAATGATTGTGACGTGAGCTGAAGGTGTGGAATAAAACCTCAAGCTGTCATCCAGAGCCCACAAAGATCCACGAGGAACTCACCAAGCAGCTCCTGCTCCTTCAGTGGGTGCCAGCTGATTTCCTGTGCCCAGGGACGAGCTGTGGCACCTCACTGCATCCCAGCGTCATTCCCAGGGGTTGTTCTTCAACAGAGAATCCTGGAATGTCCCAGACACCTGTCATTCCTGAAAGAGTGATGGAGCTGAGCAATCAGCTCTCCTGGGCACTGCCAGAGCGTGGCGAGATGTGTTCACCTGTCTGTGCCCTGACACCTGGACAAATGAAACCCATGGGAAAGTGAATTAACAGGTTCAAAGCCCTGAGAAGCTTTCCTTTGGCATCAGCAAATATCTGAGGGAGGACAGTGAGCAGAGATCTTTCCTTTGAAAGTGAATCACCAAATGTCACCCAGTCTGACACTTGTGCCACAGGGAAATGCTGGTGCTGTCCCCCAGCTGGGATTTTGGGCACACGGTGGCTACCAGCAACACCCAAAATGGGAGAGAACAGACCAGAGCTATAAATAATGCACAGTTTGGGGGACAAACTGAGGGGATTTAGCAGCACTGAGGTCTGAGTTTGGTGGTTCTGGCATGCCCAGGAGGATGCATCAGCCCTGGCATGCTGGAGTGACAGCATCTGCTGTAAGAGGACACCACAGATAATTCAGAAAGTTTCACCAGCAAGAATCATACAATTCCTCAGAATTTTGACAGACAGACTCAGCACAGTTTCAAGTTGGGTTTATTTATGGTCATCACAACCAATTTCCACAAAACTCACTACTGAGTATCAGTAAATTGCTCAATACACTCAAGAACCTTTTTCTATTCAGCAACCACATATCTTGCACAGAAACTTTTTTACTGATAAGGCAGAAAATATCATCTCAAAAGGAAACACAGATTTCTGAGGCCTGACATACCTGCTAGGACCTATTCTTGGAAGCATTTCCCACACTGTGCTTCTCATTTCAGATAGATCCATCGGTGGCAGCAGCACTGAGACCGAGCCCAGGTTTATGCAACATCAGCTGCACCAGAGTCCTCCCAGCCAGCTCTCAGCACTCATTCCCCACATTCCCTAGACAAAACATCTGTAATTTAGACAATAATTTTATGACATTATCACAGCTTATGTCTGCCAGCAATATAAACCCTTGTGGGTTTTCCCTGGGAGCATCCTTTGGTAGCAGCGAGGGCGATGCCGATTTAATCAAACTCGTTATTTCCGTCTTAATGAAGACTCTGCTGATGTCCCTGGCTGGCAAAGCTCTCCACGCTTGCCTGAATGCAGCTGGAACTGCTGGGGAGCTGCACTGATGCAGTGATTTATTGTCCCTCTCATCTCTGCAAAGCCCCTGCAGCTCCTCAGCACCAGCCCGTGGGTAATTAACGCCGCCCGCTAACGAGATTTCTCCATCCAGTCCAGGAGGATGTCCAGCTCCCCCAGGGATTTCATGGCTGCAGATGTGACATTCAGCTGAAATTACATACAAAGGAATGAGCTGTAAGGAGACACCGTCAGTACAAGGCAACATAAAGAGAATTTAAATACCTGTGCTAATTAGCGGGCTCAGTCACCAACTCACCCCTTCATAGTTTGCGAGTATTTGCTTGAATTTCTCCGTGGATTCCTCCCCACACAGGCAATTATTCTGCTCACGCTGGAAAAACAAGATTCACTCATTTGTCTGGGTAGTTAGTTTTAAAAAATAAGATTTCAGTTTCTGATTTTGCTGGGCATCATAGACTGAGACACAGTGGAACTGTGGGAAAGGCTGCAGGTCCCTACATCAGGCTTTAGCTCACTTGACAGACACAGGGACAGGATAAATTTTGGGCTTTAGGACCAACGGGAGAGTTTGCTGGTGAGTGGGCAAATATAAAACTCTCTCAGTGGACAGAATGCTCTTCACACCACTCTGCTTCGTATTCTCATTAAAAACCATTTATAGAAATAGAGATTTTGCAGCTTTATAAATCTCCCAGGTTGGTTTATAGGTGAAATATTAAGAGATGCACACTGGAGCAGAAGCCAGCACTTACACACTGCCCGAGCTTCCTCCTCGTGCTGAGGAAGGAGTTGGCGATGCTGCTGATTTTCCTGTTCACAAACGAGTCCTCGGTCCTGCAGTGCTTGAAAACCTTGTCCACGTAGAAGGTGAAGAGCTGATAAGTGATGCAGCATCTGTCTGAAGACTTAGAAAATTAATTGAATGATTAAAAGTTCTTCCAAAGGGGTGTAACCTGCAGTCGCTCTCTGGGATAAAGCATCTCTGACAGGAAACTTGTGGTAGCTGAACACAGCAAGACAGTTTGACTCAGAGAAAGCTTCTACAGTGGTGCTTGATTGAAGCTGATAAAATAGATGGGAAATCATTTTAGGCTGATTTTCCAGGAGATCCATCCTCAGCAAGTCTCACAAAATAAAACCAACTGATTTTGCAGCTGCGTATCAGAGGCTGAGACCCAGACAGTGGCTCCTGCCCAGGGCTTTGCGGTGTGAGAAAGCTGAAAATTACTGATTTATGATAGATTGCACTTCTCAAAGTCACATTCACCTGCTTTTGGATCCTGGGAGGGCTCCCCAGCCAGGGCCACCTACCTTGACCTTGTGGAGGGAGTGAGGGTGGGACAGGATGCTCAGGGTCCGGATGGGGTCTCTGGATTGCTGCGGAGAGGACGGAGATGGGCGTGGAGCTGCTGCTTCCAGAGGGGCTCCAGGAGCTGCCAGGGCTCCCCCAGCCCCCCAGGAGCCTGGGAAATACTCACAATATTGGTTTTAATTGCTGTGAAGCCAGCCCTGATCTCTGTCATGCTTATGGAAACCCTGCAGGTTCCAAAGTGGAAGATTTTGTCCCCAGCTGTCGGCATCAAATTGACCCAGCAGGACACGGAGAAGAGGCAGAGGAACAGGGGGGATCCTCTCATGTTGGCTGCCTGGGAGACCTGCCCAAGCAAGAGAATATTCCTCCTTATTTTCCTAAATAACACAACTCCATATGATCCATAAGAAAATACACATATTTTATTTAAAACTTGTACACCTGTATTAGAAACCCCATATTCATTGCTATCTCTTACCCACTTCTTTTTGCTCCCCATGAGCAAGAGAAAAAAAAATTCAAATATTTAACTGAAGAGCTCAAAAAGAAAAGGAAAAATAAATATCAGTTTAAAATGCATCTAAATAAACAGAGATCTTCTGAAAAGATGTTATCAGAAAAACAAATACAGTGAAATTAAATTTTTAAGTCTAATGACACAGAAGCAACAGGAGGCAACTGACTGAAAGTAACAGATCCCCAAGTTTTATCCCAAAAGAAACCAGCTTCCCTCTGGAATAGCATAAGTCAAACACAAGTTTTGTAAGCACTGAAAATTAAGGTCGCTAATGAAAAAAATATTTCAGAGATAGGAATGCAAGGGAAAACCCAAAAGGACATAGAGCAAAGGGATAAATTCAGTATCTTACCTTGCTCTTTGGTGTGGGTTCACCTCTCTCACCAACATCTGGCCTGGAGAGCTCCGAAGGAGGCGTTTTTATCCCGTACCAGGAGGAAATAACTCTTGGATTAACTTTTGGGATTTTTCTTGCTTTTCCCAGCACGTATTTCCCTTTGCAATTTGCTGAATTAATGAGCTCGTGCAAGGGACCAGCTCTCTCTCCCACAGGTGTTTCCCTCACCTACGGAGGCGGGAACTCTGGCATCACTGCGTGGGTTTTGTTTTGGGAAGAGGGATGTGAAATCCCAAAATTAGGGACCGTCCTTGGGGTCACATCCCCAAAACGCCCCAACATGGAGCAATGCTGGCAATCCCCTCCTGGAGAGGGGCCATTCCCAGCTCCTCACAGAGGTGTTGGGATGTGGGAAGCTCAGTGGCATCACCCCACAAGATGCCAGTGGTCCCAACACTCCAGGACTTCTGGCAAGTGAAACTCAAGTCCATCATCGTCCTGGCACAAGTGGCCTTCCTCTGCCACTTTCAGGGAATCCTGGTCCCAGATTCAAGGAATCCTACTACCAGGTTCAGGGAATGCTGTTCCCAATCTCCTCGGTTCCTGGACACTTCTCTATCATCTCCACAGAAACACGAGGTCAGGGGTTTTGGAGGACACAGCTCCCACCCTGCTGGCAGAAGAGGTGGTTTCCAGGGTCAGAGGGGATTCAGGTGATCAGTCCACATCTGTCACCCTGCAGAAGGACAGAAATTCCACTGACACCTTCCCGAGCCCCCTGCCCAGTGGCACAGTGACGTCCGTGACCACCTCACCACGAGCTTTCCCTGCTGAGCAAAACTGGTGCAGCCAAGGAGCAGACACGTTCTCCTCCCAGCATTTCAGCCCCAGGCTGTCCCCAGGGAGCCAGGCTTTGTCAGCTGGGGCACGCTGTCACACGGATGTGGCAGTGCTGGTGCAAACCCCAGGCCCCTGTGCCGTCGGCTCCGAGGTTGGTTTGGATGTTCCTGCAGCCCCTTTTTGGAGAGAGCTTCACTCAGTCTACAAGCAAAAATGTGCAGCTAAATAAACTCCCTGGAGTTTCTGGGACCAGGAGGGATGGCCAGCTGGACTTGGAGGGCACTGGGGTGGCAAAGTCACCCCTCTAATGCCAGAGGCAGCCTCTGGAGCAGGCTCCTGGAGCAGCAGCCCCAGCGTGTCCCTGCTGCAGTGCAGGTGTACCTTGTGCCTGTGGGCCAGGGCTGTCCTGCACGCATCTGCTGGGTGACTAATTAATTTATTGATAACCAAGCTCAGTCTTGAGCAGAGATCTGTCACTAGGCAAATGGATTTTCTGCCCAGGCTAGTCAGGCTGTTGCACACAGGGTTGCTGGAAGTGCCTCAGATGTGCCCACCGTGCCTCCCTCACCCCGCTGGAAATCGGCCAGAGGGCAGGGCCCACGCTGCAGCAGGCTGGATTTGCCCTGGCTGAGGTGTTGGAGGGGTCTGGGCTGTTAATCCTCCCCCAAATCCCTGGAGCTGCTGCCTGGAATTGCAGCAAAAGTTTTGCTGGAAGCAGAGGAAGTGGTAGAATTCCCGGGAGCCCGGTGCACACCCAGCAGGGTGAGGAAACAATGGAAGAGGCAGTGAGTTCTTACTTCATTATGTAAATGGCAGATGACATGAAAGGATTTCTTTCTGTTTTTTTTTTCCTTTTGGTAACTGAACTGACGCCCAGGATGGGTCAGCCAAGTGCCAGAAGGCAAGGAGGAGACGTGGCTGTGGGGGAGGTGGAGGAGAGATGCTGGGATGATACAGGAGCAGGAGGGAAATTTTGGATTATCAGGGTCCAGGGCCTTGTACAGGTCTCTGCATGTGTCCCTCAGCCTCTCTATTCTGTCACCGACCTTCTGCAAAGCAAAAGAAACAGCAGGACCCTCAGCACAAGGGCAAGGAGGAGGAAAACCCCATCGGGGTGGGGAACAACCCAGGGAGATTTTAGTTTTGGGATTTTACTGGGTGTGAAATGGTGGTGATGGAGCACCCCAAGTGCTGGACGTGGGGGATGTCCAAAGGCCTCTCATTTCAGAGCAGAGGGGGTGCAACCAGCAGGGTTCCCAGAATGGTTTGGGTTGTGAGGGACATCACAGACCATCTCATGTCCCATGGCAGGGACACCTCCCACTGTCCCAGGCTGCTCCAAGCCCTGTCCAGCCTGGCCTTGGACACTGCCAGGGATCCAGAGGCAGCCACAGCTGCTCTGGGCACCCTGTGCCAGGGCCTGACCACCCTCACAGGGAAGAACTCCTTCCCAAAATCCCATCCATCCCTGCCCTCTGGCAGTTTGAAGCCATCAGAACACGTTGGACCAAACCCAGATGGAAGCAAATTCCCCCAGCGTGGATCTCCCCAGGCTTTCATCAACCCGCCAGCTCCAGCAGCATGAAAACACCCTCAATAAAACAGCAACTCATCCCTCTTTTGCTCTGGGAAGGAAGAGGGAAAGAAGGAACAGGGATTTCTGAAACTCGGCAGTGTGACGCTGCAGATGAGCTCAGTAAAATGGGAAGTGATTCCCGCAGGCACTGAGTTAAACCTTTGGGGCACTGCAGCGCTGGGAATGGGGCAGGGAAGGCGCTCCTCTCCCCAGGAACGCTTCCAGCTCCTCCCTCGGGGTTTTATGGCAGGCACGTTGTGACAGGGCACTCCAAGGCTAGTGATGGCCCAACTAACAAGCGAAGGCAGCAGAAAGAGTTGTGAGCCAGCTGTCCTGGTGCTCGGGAATTAAAACTCAGCCCTGGGTGTCATTAACTCATCAGAGAAATCACCTACGCAAAGTCCGCGGCGAGCAGCGCATCCCACATCACAGAGGCACAGAAAGGGCTGAGTCAGGACCAGGGAGGGAATATCCCCAGAGCAGCTGGAGAATAACGCTGGGAGGAAGGAAGGAGCCTTTGGAGCTCGCTGTGTCCCCACAGCGCCGCGGGGACGATGCTCAGCCCTGCCCGGCACCGCTGTCACCGTCACTGCTGCGGTGACAAAACATCTCCAGGGCGGCAGAAAGCACCAGGCTGCGGCAGACACAGGGCTTGGGGCAGTGACTAACACAGGACACGGTCCTGGAGAGCCCTGGAGCGTGACAGGGACCAGACACTCGGAGGGGACAAGGCACTGACTCACCCCCGGCTGGTTACGCTGGGAAACTCAGCCCTGCTCCGTCCCCTGTGGTGCTGCTGGGAGTAACTGCACTCCTGAGCCTGCCCTCACCCAGCTTAATTAATGCCCAATAATTCATTTCAAATCATCATTTCATCCTAAAAAAAAAAAAAAAAAACCTTCAAGAAATTGCCATCGAGCTGCTCTGATGCGAAGGCGCCCCGCTCTCAAGGGCTGCTCCCAGCTCACATTTAACATCAGGTTTCCAGTAAAGTGTCTGGGGGTGATAAGGCAGTTTCAATAGTGCCTTTCAAGGCACTTTTTGTGCTCTAAGAAGTTCTGATAACACTCAACAGCCCACCTTTGGTTTGACATTCTTTGTCATCGCCCCTATTTCACAGCAGCTTTAGGTAAACCATCATTTCAGATATGAGCCTGATAATGGTTTTTCTCAGGTCCCCAGAGCCAGAGAACATGAGTGAGAGAAATGCTCCTAGAAGTTTTCATCAAGGAAGAATTGAGCCTTAATAACAGCATCCAGCAGCAATATCTGGGCTCAGGAACCCTCCCTGATCTCCTGCAGGAGAAGAGCTGCGAAAACCAACTCAGCCACCTGAAATAAAAATGGTTGTGGGGTGTTACACCTGCCCTGATAATGCTGTAGCTCACCAAAACCCCTGTCAAATTCTGTTTTCAGCAGCAGAAGAAAATGTTTCTGTGTGTTTTTTTTTGTTGAGGTATTTGTCCAACAGGTTTTCTGCACTGGAGTAATTTCTTTGGCACCTGAAGTGATGCAATTTTTGAGCCAGCCCTGCCCTCTGCATAGCTGGATGCCAATGAAAATGTGAAATGCAGTTCTCAGCTCCTTAAAAATCAATATTTAATTGTCAAGAAATCCCTGTCCCTCCAATCCAAAGCCAAAACCTCGTCTGAAGGAGTGCTGATCTGGCACTGTCCTCCTGAACCAGGCACAGCCTGGACAGCAGCACCCTACAGGTGCCACCCCTGATGTCACCCTTTCCGTGAGCTTGGCACTCTCTGTCATGGAAACGCCCTCTGCCAGCCCTGACCATCAGACTGCTCTTCTCTCTCTTAATTAGTGCAGCTCGTTATGGGCAGAAAGCCTGGCCAGGGCCAGCTTCAGCCCTGCCCTCACCCAGCCCCAGCTCTGCAGTGCTGCTGACAGAAGTAAAAAAAAAAAAAAAAAAAAAAAAAAAAAAAAAAAAAAAAAAAAAAAAAATTGTTTTTCTCGGTAAACTCGACAAATGAGTCAGAAAACACTCAGAGAGGAGGTTCTGCCAGAGAGGAGAGAGGTACATCGTGTTCCCTCTCCTCAGTCACGTTTTGAGCCTCAACCCCGTGAATAATTCTGAAAATCAAACGCTGGCGCTGCCTCGTAGGGAGCAACAGGCTGAGCATGGCTTAGGGAAATGCGGATTTATTCAGCCAAGCTCCAAGAGACATCCAGAGCAAAGGTTCAGCTGCTTTCCAGGGTTCCTCCCGAGAGGTTCACACTGCCCAGGGCTCTCAGCAGCTTTAGGATGGGCAGAGCAGCTCCTTTCCCAGCTCTGGGGGCTCAGGGACCTTTGGAGAGCCTGGGACAGTGTCCCTCACCCCAAGACAATGTCCCTCACCCAGGGCAATGTCCCTCATCCCAAAACAATGTCCTTCACCCCAAGACAATGTCCCTCATCCAAGACAATGTTCCTCATCCAAGACAGTGTCCCTCACTCCAAGAAAATGTCCCTCATCCCAAAACAATGTCCCTCATCCAGGGCAATGTCCCTCATCCAGGGCAATGTCCCTCATCCAAGACAGTGTCCCTCATCCAAGACAATGTCCTTCACCCCAAGACAATGTCCCTCACCCCAAGAAAATGTCCCTCACTCCAAAACAACGTCCCTCATCCAAGACAATGTCCCTCATCCAAGACAATGTCCCTCATCCAGGACAATGTCCCTCATCCAGGGCAATGTCCCTTACTCCAGTGTCCAACTCCTCCTGATTTAGGGCATCACCCATGGTTGTCCCTCTGGGGCTCTTCCTGCCATCGTCAGACACCAACAGCCCAGGCCAGGGTGTCCCCAGTGCAGCAGGAAGGGGACAGTGCCACGTCCCCCAGGGAGCATCACCCCAGTGCTGGGGTGACCCTGGGCTCCCCCTGTCCTGGCTGGACATCCTTGGCCAGGTCAGGGCCACGTCCCAGCAGTGCCACCACCTGTGCCACCTCCTGCCCAGCACAGATGTGACACTTGCCCAGTGACTCACCGAGGGCGCTGCCGCTGCTGCTGAGGCAGGATTTCACCCTGAAAGCGGAAAGAAATTGCAAAAAAAAAATTATTAAAAATAAAAGGAAATGTTCTTTTTTTTTTTTTTCCCCTCCTCTTCTAAGATTCACCTTTGAGGAAGAGGAAAAGCGTGGTGGAGGATCTCGAGCATCAACAGCTGTTCTGCAGAAAATTCATTTAGTCACCAGGGTGGGGGGTGTGGAAGGTTAGATAATTGTTTCCCCTGCTCTGGCAAAACGTGAGCTCATATTTTGGTTATCATAAATGGCATCTTCCCCACAGGGAAATGCATATTTCAGGTTTTTAGAGTTAAATAACTCAGCTCAAAAAGCTTTTTTTTTTTTTCAACTATCCAGCACTTGGGTTTCAGCTGCCACCTCTGTGTCCATGTGAGTCCACCCAAAGTGCCCCTGGGCCCAAAGCCAGGCTGTTCATTCTCCCTGAGGTGCCAAGGACCAGCCCATGGGAGCCCAGCTCACCCCTGCCCAGCTCAGGCACCACTGGAGAATCAAATTACCCTTGGGAAATTCTCATCCCAAAATTGCAACAGCTCAGGAGTTGCCCAAAAAGGGGAGGGAATCATCCATCACATTCCAAGAGCGGTGCCACCAGCAGCACCAACACCACTGGGACCAGCACTGGGCTCTGGGCCAGGGTCTGCTGGGATTCCCAAACCCATCTCCAGCTCTCTTATTGCCCAAACCCAGCTCTCCTATTCCTCCCATCCTTATTCCTGGAGAACTAAAAGCTGCTGTGACAGCAGAAGTCACACGGGGCACTTCACAGAAATGCAGAATCACCCAGGCTGGAGGAGGCTTTCGAGATCATCTAGTCCAACAGTCAACCCCAGCACCCCCATAACCACCCCTAAAGCATATTCCCAAAAGAGTCTTTTGATGGAAAACCAGGTTTGGCAGCGTGGAGCAGCCAATGGACCCGACAGTCCCACACAGCCCCCGGGTTTGCCCCGAGGGTGAAATGTGCTGACAGTGCAGGGAATAAATGACACCTAATAAAGGAGAAACTGAGAGCTGGCTGCTATCAGCTCCGTTTTTGAACAATCCAGGGAGCAAATGAATCACTCCAATAGCCAGCCAGGTTCAGCTTTCACCAAAACTGAAAGCTGTGTTTCAGTAAATTCGCTGTTGGCTCTGTACGCAAGCGGCTCGCGGCGCCGGGTTTCGGTTTTGGGTTAATATTGCCCCTCTCAATTTCACAACCCCGAGCAGCCAAGGCTGGTTTCGGGATGGATGCACGTGAGCCTGGGGAGTTCTGCTCCAGCTCTGGCCCCAGGGCACAGAGATGGCAGTCAGGGACAAGCAGGGAAGGCTGGCACGTCACAGCCGCTGGGCTCCACCGAATTATATAACTCTCTTCCTGCCCGATTTGATAAAAAAACCAGAAAAGTTGGGCACTGTTTGTTTGCCTCTAGGTGTAAATTCCTGGAAAATCATGTTCTGGTGCAAGGTTGATTTTTCCAGAAGATTCTCCAATTCCCCTGGATAGCTCTGCCTGATCCTGGCACACACGGGGAGACCAGCTTGGCCTTCTGTCCCCTGACCTCGGAGGACACTGAAAGCTCTGGAAAATCCAGAGCATTTCCTCCCTGCACAACCCCTTTTAGCCATCAATATAAATCAGGGGCACTGTGAAGATTTTGGCTCTTCATTTGACTTTGTATTTTCAGCAGACACTGCTGGACACTGCTGAGGAGTGGGGATGAAGTTCCCTCCTTTCCCGACAGCAGAGGAACTTTGCTTCAGATCTTGTTCTTTCTTCTTTTTTTTTTTTTTCTTTTGTCTTCTTATTTTTAAATAGTGAGAGGGGTTTTCCACCATTCAACTTCATCTTCCACTTCCTAGTTACAGTCCTCAAAAGCCACAGGGAGAGCAATAACCAAACAGAGACAAAAATGCCTGATGCTGTTAAATGGAGTAAATCTTCCTCAAGCTTCCCCAGAAAGATAAATCCCAGGGAAAATGTTGAAGAAGCTCGAGGAGAGAAGCTCTGAGCAGGAGTGGAGCTGACACCAGAGCTCCCATGGGGAGCAGCAGGATTTCAGTTGAACTTTTATAGCTTCTGCCCCCATGGCAGGGGCTTGGAAATAAATGAACTTCACAGTCCTTTCCAACTCACAGCACTCCAGGATTCCATGATTTTCTTTGGGTCTCCATATTAAGATATCTGTCAGGAGAAGGAGGTTGGGTCACCTGTTCCCTCTGTAAAAAAAAGACAAAACAGAAGGGGGATTTGAACACTTTAAAAGCCTCTATAACCTCCAAAAAGTTCATCTGGTGGACCATTTTTTAATCAAAAAACCACAGCAAAGCTTTTGGAGAAGAAAGACACAGGGGGAGCACATGGAAAATCCCCTGGCAGCTCTGGGGATGCTGCAGCATCCCTCGAGCTTCGAGATTGAGCCACCATCCCCACCCCGGCCAGAGCTGATCCGCACTTTGTGGGGTGACAGAGAAAACCCAGGATTTCCAAACCTTCTCCGTGATCACCACACAAAAACCACCCCAAAACCCCACGGTGGGGGTTGCCAGGCCAGTGTTGGCTGCAGGGCCTGGTGCTGCTGTGGAAAGTGAGTGAAGCTGGCTCTGAAATTCACCCTGGAGCTTCCGAGCAGCAGCTTGGGCTGATCTGATTTCTCAAACCGTGATAAGGAGTTTCTGTCTTATGACCCCTCAGCGCTATAAATAGGCTGGGCTTGTGTTATTGGTCAGAGTTTTGGTGATAAATCGTGACAAAGTCAATATTCTCCAGAAGATCCACACGTTCCTCCCCTCGCCCCCACCCAAGTAATACCAGAACTAGAGAAAAGAAACTCAAAGCAGCACTTGTGCAATGAGCTGCTCAGGGCAGGAGTTGCTCGAAATTGCTTCTGTAGAAGGATCAAAAAAAAGGCAGTGCAAGTGATGTTTGAGCCAATGGATTATATATTAAGTTTGTTTTGTTTTGGTTTGTTTGTTTGTTTGTTTTTGCATACTTTTACACTTTTTAGTTGTCTGTAAAGAAACTCATTTAAAACCTCACTTGGAGCACACAGTCCCCACTCCTCAGACTCCAGTGCCAAGATCCTGTTGGTTTCTCTAAGGACAGTGCTGTGAGCATCATAAAATTCCTGTCAGCAGCTGATTTCAGGGGAAATAAAAGAGAGAAAAATGTAACAACACCTCTGTTTTCTTTGTGGAGTGGGAAAAGCCCCATGGGGATGATGGCAGCATCACTGACCTCACCCACGACTCCTCACACACCTCAGAGAAGGGCTCAAAGTGGCAAAACCCACGGAAAATAGGGAATAAAGCACAGCTCGCTCCTCCAGGTTGGCAGAGGGCACCCTGGAATTCCAGGGGGGATATTAAATTTGGATATTATTCAATCTCTGCCTTAGGCTGCAACAGAATTGCAAATATTGGGGGGTTTATGTGTGCGATTAAAAAGTACAAATATTTCTCCGTTAAGTTTATCACCAAAACTGCATCTGCAGAGGGGAGAAAGTCTCCTTCACTTGACTCTTTCATGTGGCAATTCCAGACACTTCCAGCTTAATTTAGATCACGTGGAAGTTCTGGACCTTCTAAGAACTTCTTATGTAACGTTCTCTCTGTGTCACATTAGAAGTCACATCAAAGTCCAGTGATACTAATTCATGATTAATAACCCATTTCTGGACAAGATAAACCAGTGACATTGGTTAAATTTCCAAAGAGCAATTTGGGATTTACCTGTTGAGGTCGACGTGAGTCACGAGGTCTGACCAGGTTTCCACATTTGACATATCCAACGTCACGCCTCGCCAGCAGGAAAAAAATCTTGAAAAAAACACAAAGCAGAGCACTTGGTGCTTCACCAGGAACTGTTAGTCATCAGCACTGGGCTGCTGAAAGAGCAGTGCCATCGCTTCAAACACGGGGTGAAGGAAAGGCCACCATGTCCCTGCTTCCCCCACGAGCGTCACCAGCAGCGGATCGTCTAGATCTGCAGGGATGAGAAATGAGGAATTTCTGAAAAGGAAAGAAAGAGCAACACCACTGTGACAGCCTTGAAATGGAGGGGATACTCCAAGTTATGCCTAGAATAGACAGTGCAGAAAATCACAGAATGACAAATCACTGAGGCTCTGAGATCATTGAGTTCAACCTGTGACTCATCCCTGCCTTGTCACCAGACCAGAGCACGGAATGCCACGTCCAGGCATTCCTTGGACACCTCCAGGGATGGTAAAACCCCTTCAGGGATGGTGAAAGCCCTCCAGGGATGGTGAAACCCTTCCAGGGATAGTGAAACCCCTCCAGGGATGGTGAAACCCCTCCAGGGATGGTGCTACACCACGTCCTTCTGTCTAAAAGCAATGGAGAAACCAAGAGGGCAAAAAAAGGTAAAAATTTGTGGCATCAAACCTTGCCAAGATAAGAAAAGGCTCTTCAATTCTCAGGGTGAGGAGGAGCCACCCTGCTCCAGTGGTGGACCCTGAGGACATCAGACCCCAAACCCTGCCCAGACCATGTCTGGGACCAACCTTTCCTCTTGGCACATGGTGGGAGAACGCGTTTGCCCACGGGCCTGTGTTCCAGTGCAGAAGCAGCGTTTGCTGCCCCGCTGTTTCTTGTGAACCTGCCGCTGTCAGAGGTTTGGGGGAGGTGGGGTAAAAGCACACGAATGGCTTTTGAGGAACGCGCTCTCCTTCCTGAAGCGATTCTCTTGGCAAAGAAGAAAGCTGTTTCCTAAAGGTTCAGCGCTACACCCACGGCCCCCGGACACTCTTTAGGAAAAGGTGTTTTCTTCATTCATGAAGCTCGCTGTAGTAGTGCAGCCACCGCCTTTCCACAGCGCTCAGCAGGGCTGAGTCACAGCGAAACTGCACCGTCAAGATCTCTGACGAGGCAGAGGAAACGCAGGTAAACACAGCAGAGAATCGCCCTGCGCACGCCAGAGTTTCCTCTGCGGAACGGGCACGGCTGCCTGACGCTGCTGCCAGCCCCAAAACACAGCCCAGGCTTCCACAACGGGCTGGAGGGAACTGCACAAGAGCCAGAGCACGCTCGGGATGTCAGATGTGACTTCATGGAGAGCCAGGGTGGCTCGAAACAAGAGAAGTTTGGAAATGAGCACTCAGCTGCTGGGCAGGGCGGAAGGAGGCTCCCAACGCCGTGGGGCTGCTCCATCTCCTGTTGCTGCCTAGGCTGGATGTTAAGAAAAAGGTTTTATTGAAAGAGTGATAAAGTTCTGGAATGGTCTGCCCGGGGAGGTGGTGGAGTCACCACCCCTGGGTGTGTTTAACAAAGCCTGGCTGTGGCACTGGGTGCCAGGGTTTAGTTGAGGTGTTGGGGCTGGGTTGGACTCGATTATTTTAAAGGTCTCTTCCAACCTGGTGATCTCTTCTCTTCTCTTCTCTTCTCTTCTCTTCTCTTCTCTTCTCTTCTCTTCTCTTCTCTTCTCTTCTCTTCTCTTCTCTTCTCTTCTCTTCTCTTCTCTTCTCTTCTCTTCTCTTCTCTTCTCTTCTCTTCTCTTCTCTTCTCTTCTCTTCTCTTCTCTTCTCTCTTCTGTTCAAAGCCCCTCTGCCACGTACCCCATAAAAACACCGGCTCCTAAACCCACAGCTGAGGCTGAGCAGCCCTTCCACTGCAGGGGAGAGCCTGGGGCTGCATCCTTCCCCGAAGGGATTGGGATTAGCTCCAGGATTTGAGGATCCAGGAGTACATGAACCAACCTCACACATCAGCTTCCATGCCCGGGTGAAGCCTCAGCAGCCTTCCAGGTCTTGGCACTGAAGATGTATTGACCCCTGGCAGGTTCAAATTAATGCAAAAGAAGCAAAAACGTGTGTGGGATCCCAGGGAAAGGTGGGATTCTGCCTGTGGGAACTGAGTTTAAGACTAATTTGGTCCGAGCTTTCAGCCCTTCTCCTTTCAGATGGATTCTGCTGACAGTCAAGGGGAAAAGCCCCACGGCTGATTTAGAGCAGGGGAACAAAAATGGGTCACCAAAAACATGACCCAGGCCATGACTCAGCTGCACTGATTCCCCAGGAGCAGCTTCCCCATCACCGCTGGAAGAGGCAACACCAACAGAAAAAAGGAAAACAAATCACAAAATCCCACACTTTCCCTGCCTCAGGCTCTCCAGTTGCTGATATTTCCTCCCCTTTGCTCTTATGGTGCATGCCAACCATCCCTCTCTCCTGCTCCTAAAAATAAAGTGGGAAAACTCTCAGTATGCAGGAACAAACAACACTTTGTATTTTTCCAGTGTTTTTCCAGCAAAAAATTCCCCTCTCAGAGGTTCACAAATTCAACTTCAAAGAAGATCAGTGTGATGAAGGAGATGAGAATTTAAGGGATTTGTTCCCTAATGGAGGAAGGCTTCCCTACTGGGAAGAATGAGCTCTTTTAAAATAACATGAGGGATTTCAAAGAAAATCCCCTGATTTCCAAAAAGCCAAATTTATCTCTGCTCTCACTTTCTTGGATGCCAAATTCCTGAATAAATAAGTGAAATCTTTATCCCAAGGAAGCAGGGGGCTTGGGCTAAAATAGATATAGAAAGAGAGGAGAAAAGAGAGGGAAACGGAAAATGGGGAGACGTCACAGGAATTTTCTGTGGCTCCGAAGGGACAATTTTATCACAGCTGGGACAATAAGTCCCAGCTAAGACAGGACATGCTGCTGCTTGGATGGGGCTGATGTCCATTTATAGGAAACAAAATAAGATTTAAAAGCCTGGAAAATGAATTTTTATCACCCGCTCATGCACTTTAACACCAGGCATCGAAGTAGTGGCACAAATCCTGATCCTGCCCTGGAGGATCCACAAGGGACCAGAGCAGGGCTGGGATCCTCCCCTGGGATCCACTTGGCATCCAGCTGATATTTGGGAGCACAAACTGAGCTTGCTGAGCAGTGAAAATTCACATTGGCTTCAGCTGGCATGTGCATTAACTGGAAAAAAAAAAAAGAAAGAACCCAATGAATGAAAAATGAAGATTTCAGGTGATGATGTGTGTTTGCAGATTAGAATGCCAAAGGAAGAGACAGAGAATTTGTACAATTCATGAAAAGCAATTCTGCTGAGTGATGCTCTCTGCAGGTTTGATACTGAGATTTAAAGGTAGCAACACTTTTTTTTCCCCCCCTAACAATACAACATTGATCTAAAAATAAAAAATGGAACTGTGAGAATAAATCCACATCACGCAGCACCTTGGCTTCGTGTGTCTCTGCAGCTTTCCTCCTCAGCCACAGATAAATTTACAAGAAACAAGCAATGTAAAAAAAAAATGCAGAGTCTAAGCACAAAAAAATTGATGGGGTGTGAGGAGAGGACAGGAAACCCAAGTTGACGGGAAACCCAAGTGACATTTGGGCTTAATACTGACTTAAAACCCCAATATTGCTCGTCAGGAAATGGGGAGAGGAAATGGAGTGATGTATAAATTAGGGGCTCCATCAAGGTGAAAGCTGCAGATCTGCTTTGGACCCTCCCGTGGGATCCACCCGAGAGCTGCAGCACAGGGGAGCAGCCCTGCCCCACAGCATGAGGACCTGCCCCAGGGGCACAGCCGTGCCCATCCTGCTCCTGCTGCTGCTGGGCACCGCGCCCGCCCGCGCCCAGCCCTCCTGCCTGCACTTCCCCGAGCTCCTGCCCGCCAAGCTCAAAGAGCTGAGGATCAAGTTTGAGGAAATTAAGGATTATTTTGTAAGTATCGTTGTTTTGTCTTCTGGTTTTTACCTTTCCTGCAAGGCTCTGGGATCTGGAGGAGGGGGAAGAGTTTCCTCAAAGCAGAAATGATTTGGCTGTGTTGCGTTAAGGGCAGCTCGGTTTCGTTGCTCACTGAGAGAAAATCTGTCAGGCTTTTCTTCCTATTTTTTTTCATTAACAATGAACTCGAGGTTTCATAATGAACCTCTGCAAACCTTTCTAGCCAAGCTTCCCCCGAAATATTGCAAACTAAGTTAATCACTGAATTAATAGGAAGGAAATAGTTTTTTCTTCAGGGCAACCAGGTCCAGCCCTGCTGAAGTCAGTGCCAGGTGAAAAGGGAAATCTATTGCTGCAGATTTTTTTCTTTGAAAGATCCACAAAACCTGCACAAGGTGTTTTATCAGGGGAGCAGCACAACCCCTGCACTGGTGCCTGTGCAAGGTCCCTGCCCTGCATCTCAGGAGCCTCAGGGCTGCTGAGCAGACAGCACACGATGCCCTCAGAGCATCTGCCGTGGCTGACAGAGGTGCTTGCTCACAGCCCTGTTGCTGTTTTAGCCCATGTCAATGTGTTTTAGCAATAAAACAAGGTAATTCTCCAGCTCAAATCTCAAGCTAATGTCACGGCTCGTCTTTGTCATCAAACGAACACAGGCAAGATTTCAGATGTTCAGCTGGCTGGGAATCTCCCAGATAATGCTGGGGAGGAATAATTTTAACCTCTCAGGACAGCTTTTAAGGCTTTGGGTGGTGCCAGCCCACCCCACTGCAGCCGGTGCCACAGAGGCACCACAAGAACAAAACCCCCTTTTTCCCATCAACAGGAGGCTCACAGGGGTACCCAAAGCAGGGGGATTGAACCCTCCTGCCCTGGCAGAGAGGCTGGGCTGGCTCCCAGGGGCTGCCAGGGCTCTGACACCTCTGGAGAGCTTTGCTGTGTGCAGCAGCACCCTCAGACAGCACCGCCCCGTGCAGCTGAGGAGAGAGAGCGGCTCCAGCTCAGCCCGGGGAGTTTCACATTGACAAATTCAGTGGCACCAAAGGCTGGGATTTCATTTTCTTGCTGGCCTGACCCGACAGTCCTTGTGCTGCCAGGCTGAGGAGCAGAGTGACCCCTCTGCCTGGTGTCACTGTGCTCTGCTCACACGAGCACTGGGTGCCCTCTGCCTCTGCTGCAGGGAAACCCTAAATGCAAACAAGGGAAGGATCATTTGTCAGGGCAAATGGGAAGAGTTGACCGCCTGCCTGAAAAAGCTCATTTTTCCATTCCACCCTCCCCCAGCAATCCAAAGATGACGACCTCAGCATCCAACTGCTCAGCTCTGACCTGCTGGAGGAAATCAAGGTAAGAATCTCATTCCCTTGCGGGTTCCTCCTCCTTCCCCGTCCTTGGGCAGGCGTTTCATAAGAAGGGAAGCCGGCTGGAAACGGGGGCGTGTGCTGCTGTCACGCCGGGCTGGCCGTGCCACCCTGCAGGGACACGTGTGGCTGTGGCGGGGCTGGCACGAGGTTGCCCCGTGGCCAGCGTGGCTCCCAGCCCAGCTCTGGTTTGTAGAAGCCCAGCCCCGGTGCTGGTGGCCATCCCCAAGCAGGCTTCCCCCTCGTGTCCCCCAGGGGAGGCTCGGCTGCCAGTCGGTGTCGGAGATGATGGGCTTCTACATGGAGGAGGTGCTGCCCCGCGCCATGAGGACCAGCGCTGAGCACCAGCACAGCATGGGCGACCTGGGCAACCTCCTGCTGAGCCTGAGAGCCATGATGAGGCGCTGTGTGAGTGGCGTTCAGCGGCTCGGGGACGCTGCCCGGGAGCAGGGCAGGTCTGGGGGGTGGGATGGGGTGGAGGAGCGGGGGTCCAGGCAGGCAGGGTTTGTGGGGTCCGGGGATCCAGGATGGGGTTTGTGCTCACAGCAGCTCAGGGATGATGGTGCAGGAGTGCTTGGTGCAGCCAGCCCTGCAAATCAGAGCCTGGCAGGAGAGACAAAGGGCGGGCAGGAGGGGATCTGTCCCTTACCTGGATGCGGGAGCTGCTGGAATCACACCTGGAGTGGCCGCGAGCCCACCACTGGGGTCAGGTGCGACCATCCCTGTCCCACACAGGGAGCTGCTGTCCCCAGGGACTGGCAGCAGGGACACGGGGCTGGGGACAGGCTGGGAGCCCGGGCTGGGCTCACTGCGGGCTCCTTCCAGCAGGGCACGGTGCAAACCAGCTGGAATTGCTGCGGGCGCACGGGGCACGGGGAAGGTGGGGAGCAGCAGTGACAAGGGACAGGAGGGGGGGACAGCCACCCCCAGAGCCCTGGGGAGGACTCCCCGGGGCTGAGGCCGTGCTGGTGTCCCTCTGCAGCACAGATTCTTCACCTGTGAGGAGAGGAGCAGGAGCATGGAGCACATCAAGGAGACCTTCAGCAGGGTAAGGCCATGCCCGGGCTGGGCTGGGCTGGGCTGGGAGGAACCTGCTGCCACGGCAGGGCAGGCAGCTTCGAGGGGAGAACAGAGCCCAGAAAAGGCTTTAATCACACAAATTCTTGCAGCAGAGGAATCCAGAGAGCGATGATTGAAGGGTGGGAATTCTGCAGTTCCCAGGGGATTGGGCAGAGGAGCTGGAGGTGGCCGTGGGAGGAGAATTTGTGCAGGCATTGTACATCACATGTCTGTGACAGCCACACTAAACACACCTGGCTTTCCCCTGCAGATGGACAAGAACGGAATCTACAAGGCCATGGGAGAGTTTGACATCTTCATCAACTACATTGAAAAATACTTAACAATGAAGAGAAGGAACTGAGAGCACCCCTGAGTCTGCACACCCCTGAGTCTGATTTTCCACACCAAATCCTGTTACGTGTTTAAAAATCACTTTAGGCTGCAAGAGCTCAAATTAAGTTATCTCAAGGTTCAGGTTAAGGGTTACAATAATTTCCAGCTTAATATTGTATTTAAGAGCTGGGTTTTTTTTTTTTTTAAGAGTTGAATTTATTATTTATTACTTCTAATACCTCAGTGTTGATGTTTACAGTATGTTTTGAAGAAAGGAGTGATGAGCTTGTAAATTACTATTTATTGGTTAATATTTTAATATTGTTTATTGTAGTGCTATTTTATTCATAGCTTCAAAACGTCCAAAGCAGTGTTTTTCTGGAGGGCAGACAATAAGCTGAGCTTATCCTGAGTGAATTAGGAGCAAGGCCAGCTCTGAGTTCAACAAATTTTTATTTTAGGCAAATGGCCCTCTCCTCATATCTCTATTATTTATCTATCTCTATTTATTTATGCAATCAGGTGGTTTTATGTTTAGGAGGAGAAAAAGCCACAGCAACAGCTTGGCTGACTCCACTTTAGACTTCAGCCTGGAGATTAGTCCAGACTAAATTTTTAAAAATTAGGAAAAGGAATTAAATATTTGGTTCTAATAGAACTTGATTTAAATATTGCTCAGTATCTGCCCTCCAGAGCTGCTGGATCAGCCACCCTGCACTTTCCAAAGTTAACCTTACTATTTCCCAGTCTCTGACTGGGTTTTACTCACTGTTTTACTGCTGTTCATTTTCTTTTAGAAGTTAGAGGGTATTTAATTAACCACCATTTTAAGGTGGCTCGGGTAATTTGCATTCAAATCCGTGGGGCTGCTCCCAGCACTGCCAATGGTGGGATTGGATTTTTAATCCCCACGAGCAGGGGGAGCAGCTTCAGTGCCCCCAGAAGTGGCTGATTTTAGGGCTCAGCTTCCTCCTCACCCCAGTGGACCCTGAGCCAGAGGAAAATGCCACAACCCCAAGAGAGGCTTTTACTTCTAATATTTAGAAGTTTAAGGGCCCCCAGCTGATGAAACACTGCCAGTTTGGTGTTTGCTGTGCAAGTCCCAGCTGAGGAGAGGTTATTTATGCCGGATTTATTCTTTGTGGATGTTTCTGGTGGCAGCAGGGGATTCCTGCTGGCAGCCTGCCCACAAGGGAATTGGATATTCCAGAGCAGGGCAGGAATGCTGCTCCATGGGTCGCTCCTCCTGCTGAAAGCTCAGGCTCAAGGGCAGCCAAAGACTGTAAAACTTAAATTAAGCTTCTTACAAAGCACATTAAGCTCCCGCTGAGCCAATTCTGAGCTTGTTTATCCCTCCAAACACCTTCGATGCTGTGGGAGAAGCAAGGACAGCCCTGGAGGCAAGGACAACATCAGCACGGCTTCTGTCACTGGGTGAACTTTCACCTATTTATCTGAAATGATATGAGAAATCCTTTATTTTTGCTAATAAAGAGTCCCTGATGAATGCAGCCTCTCTCCTGTTCTTGCGGGCTGTTAGCGGGGCTGTAAATCAGCTCCAGCCGTGGATGCTGTGCCCGGTGTCCCCGGGCTGGGAGAGAGCCCAGCGGGCACAGAGCCAGCTGGGAAGGACCCCCAGGGACACCTCGCTCGTGTTGACGACCAGGGAAGCCAGAAAACCTGAGCTCGTCACATTTAAAAGCGAATTTCTCACCGAGTACCTGGCACTGATCCCTCGAGCAGGGGAGGAGCAGGGGGGGGGGAGCAGTGGCTGTGGATCATGCACACCGTGTGCTCCAGCAGCGTTTTGCCATTGCTGAGCTCTGTCCACAGCAGGGCCAGGGTGCACTGCTTAAAAGTAACAGGGAGAACACCCAAACGGCAGCCTGGAGAGCTGGCAGAGCCAGGGCACCATCACAAGTCATGCAGGTGACCTAATTCCAGCCAGAATCCTGGCAGCAGCATCACCCAGTGTCCCTCCAGGCTGCACCCTGACCTGTGCTGGGTGTGGGCAGCGGCTCTGCAGAGCCCCCAGGTCCCAGCATCAACTAAGCCCAAAATATCAGTCTTTGGGGGAAAAAAACACCACAACCCCCAGCCTTTTGCTCCTCCTTCCTCCCCAAAAGCTGCTGTGAGCCCCGGCAGGGCTCCTTAGCCCCAGTGCTGATGTAGTTCCTGCCAATCTCAGTGGCAGTCTGGGTGTTACAGTAAGAGCACGAAGCCGTGGCAGAGATCAAAGGTGGTGGTTTCTGGTTTTGTTATCCCACAGAAGTTGGGTTTCCTTGCTGGGTATCCTCCCCCTGAGAGCGCTGCCTGCTCAGCAGCCCCAGTCCTGAGAACCTAAATCACCTCCAGACCTGCTCCTGCCCTGCCCCAGGGCTGAGCTTTCCCCCAGCCCAAATTCTGCATCTCCACCTGGGGCTGCCTCGGAGCTTTCTGCTGCCTGGGGGGAGCTGCTGCTTCTGCTTTTGCTTTTTCTCTCTTTAGAAACTTTCCTTAAAGCCATAAGCACCCGGTGCTGTACTTGCTGTCAGGGAAGTAATTAACTTTCTTCATCATCTCCTGTTGGCCAACATGAGGAGGGCAAATCCCAGCTGAACACCAGGGTGGAAGTGTCTCCTGAACACAGCAGGACAGACAGACAGACAGACAGACACCTCCTGTCATGTGCTGGGACTGAGGAACCAAACCTCACTGGTCTCTTTCTTGGGGCAGGAAAAAATTTGTCTCTTGTCACGAGGAAGATGAGCACCTCCTCCATGACCCTTCAGCCTCCCGGGGTGCCACAAAGACCAGGGACAAGCACAAAAGGGGTAAAATTAAAAGAAATAAACTCTGCTGTAGCTCCATTTGCATTGCAGAAGCTTTCAGAACTTTCCTCATTTTGTTGTGGTTGCAGTTAACACTTGTTATTTAACTCGAACTGGCTGCACCGCTCAGGCCCACGCAACTCCTGCCTCTCTGTGTCCTAGATTTTGGCAGCACGTGACTGAAATTGGGGCTTTTGCCGTGAAAGAGGCCAGGGGGAGCAACAAAAACAGGGCTGAGAAGCCCAGCTGGGCACGTAGATCACGGAGGGGAGCGGAGGGCACAGACCTGACTTTGCAGAGCTGCCAATTCCTTCGCTCAAGAGGTGAGAGGCTGAGTAATCACCAGAGCTGGGGATTGCTAAAGGTGCCACAGCTAAAGATGCCTCAGCTGCAGTGATGCTCACCTCCACCCCCAGGGCCAGCATCACCTCCACCCCCAGGGCCAGCAGCCCCCGGGGCCAGCAGCCCGGAGCGGGGCTCTGCAGCCACCCAGCTGCTGCTCCAGGGCCATGGAGAGGGGCAGCTGGAGCTGAGCAGCCCTGGGACTGCACCCAGAGCTCCCCGGGGGCTGCACCCCCACTTCCCCATCACCAAAACCCCCGGGATCCCCCACCGGCAGTGGGGGTTCATCCCAGCAGGAGCATCCCAGGGAGGAAAGGGATTCAGCCCTGCCACACCAACGTGGCAGAAGCCTGGCCCCATCCCAGAGCCTGTTCAGAGCAGAAAGAGAACGGATGAATGGTGGCTACGGGGCAAGCAAAGCCACACAGCCCTCGGGGCTGGCTCGCACATGGGGCAGGGGCTCTGCGGGGCCGTTCCCACCAGGTTCCCAGCAAGGTGCAGGTCCTCACCAGGTCCTCACCAGGTTCCCAGTAAGGTGCAGGTTCTCAGCAGGTTCTCAGCGGGTTCTCAGCGGGTTCTCAGAAAGGTGCCAGGGTTCCCAGCATGTTCTCACCAGGTTCCCTGTAGTTCCCAGCAGGTTCTCTGCAGGTTCTCAGCAGGTTCTCAGCAGATTCCCTGCAGGTTCCCAGCGGGTTCTCAGCAAGGCACCAGGTTCTCACCAGGTTCTCACCAGGTTCTCAGCAGATTCCCTGCAGGTTTGCAGCAGGTTCCCAGCAAGGCACCAGGTTCTCTCCAGGTTCTCAGCAGGTTCTCAATAGATTCCCAGCAGGTTCTCAGCAGGTTCTCTCCAGGTTCTTAGCAGGTTCCCTGCAGGTTCTCACCAGGTTCTCAGCAGGTTCCCTGCAGGTTCTCACCAGGTTCCCTGCAGGTTCTCAATAGATTCCCAGCAGGTTCTCAATAGATTCCCAGCAGGTTCTCAGCAGGTTCTCACCAGGTTGTCAGCAGGTTCTCACCAGGTTCCCAGCAAGGTGCCAGGTTTTGGCAAAGCTCCATTCACACGGGGCCAGGCCATGCTGCGGCCGAGCCCCCGGCAGCCCCGGCAGCCCCGGAGCTGGGGTTTCACAGTGACTCAGGGCTGAGAGAAGAGGAGCCCGGGCAGGCTGGGAGAGCAGCACCCACGGGAGCAGGCACTGCTCGCTGTCCCTCTGTGCTGAATCGCTGTGTCCTCACACAGCCTGGGGCTCTGCAGAGGACTCAGATCCAACACTGAACCCCAGGGAGGCTCCTGATCACAGAATGGATCAGGCTGCAAGGGACTTTATTGATCATATTGTTCCCACCTCGTGCCGTGGGCCGGGACACCTTCCATTACCCCAGATTGTTCCAAGTCACATCCAACTTGGCCTTGAATGTTTCCAGAGACAGGGCAGCTACCACCTCTCCCAGCAGCCTATTTCAGTGGTTTACCACCTTCCTTTTGAAAAGTTTCTCCCTTGTATCTAGTCTAAATCTATCCTATTTTAATTAAAAACCATTCCCACCTGTCATGTCACAGCAAGCTCCTCTGAGATGTTCATCCCCAGCTTGATTAAAAGCCCCCTTCAGGTGCCCAAAGCCCACACAGCAGCAGTGACAAGGCGAGGGCACCCTGTGACATTTCTGAGTGCCATCCCAGCCAGCAGTGCATTCATGTGTGGCATTAATTAACGTGTGACACACACTGATGTGGGACACAGGGACTCTGGGGCTGTTGGGTGGTGGTGCAGGGCGAGGAAGGGAATGGAACTGCTCCCCATCCCTGCCAGACCTTCAGGGGCTTCAATCAGAGACTCCTCTGGGCTTTCCAATGGAAAAGGAGCTGGAGATCCCAGCCCACGGTGCAGGGAGAACACCTCAGCTGCTCAGGGGTGGCAGTTCAGAGGTTTAACACCAGCAGTTCTCATTTTCTGCCTTGTGACCTGGTGCCTTTGGCCTCTTGACAGGGTCTCTCCACCATTTCATCACACCCTGAAGCAACCAAACCATCTCCTTTGCTCCAGAGCTGGACTACAAAGTTCCTTTCCTGGCAGCAGCACCAAATTTACTTTTTTTCTGAGCTGAAACTTGGTTTCCTGACTCTTTTGCAATGCTGAGCCCAGCTGCTGTGACTGGCACATCTCACACACCCTCTCCACAACCTGCTGGGGCTGATTTTCAGAGCACTGAGGAACAGCTTTGCCTTTCCTGGTTGGAAAAGGAGCTGCAGAAGCCTAGAGCAGGGTTGCTGTGGGCCTGTTACACTCTCGTGGTGCAATTTCTGAAGAGAACCTTACTCTGAGCAAAAATCACATCTCCTTCTGCTTTTGCAGCCAGATTTCCATCACCACCTGTACTTTTCCAGCCAGCCCTCAGCAGGATCCCTGCAGCCCCAGGTCTGAGCAAGCTGATGCCAGTGGAGCTCTCAGAAATCCAGCATTTTCTGAGCATTAAGCAATTTAGCCCTGTGCAGGCCAAGCCTCACACCAGGAAACCCTGACATTCCCCTGATGTGCCTGGTCTGATCCTTAGAAAAACACAACTATCAGCTGATTTTGCACAGAATTTTTGCCTTTTTGAGTTGTCCAGCTCACCAGGAGGCATTCCCAGGGTCCAAACCAACCAAGCCAAAGCCTCCTTGGCCAACAGAAGGAGGCAGGTGGCTGCAGAGCAGCTCTGCAAGTCCTGAGAGCCCCGGCATGGGAAAACAAAAAGCAACCACTCTCAGTGGTAAATTAGGGCAACAGTGAATAATCCCCATCATCACAAACCAAAGGGCAGCAGTGAAACAGCAACCAGCTGAGGGCTCCTCGGTGCCATTGCACAACGCTCCCACAGGACGTTTTGTCCTCCTGGGGCTGTCCAGAGTTGACCAACACCATGGGAGCACAGCAAAGCACGGCTGGGGGAAGGGGCTTCACCTCCATCCTTGCAAGAGCAGCAGACACTTCTTGTGTTGACAGATAAGAGCAGAGATCTTCGTGATTCATCCCTCCCCAGTGATCGACCTGGAGCACAGCCAGACTTTTGATCAAAATCACCTCAAAAGCAAGAAATATATTTTTAAAAATTTTTCTTTCCTTAGCAGGAAGCTTGCTGCTAAAAATAAAGCAGGTGGGGTGAGGAGAGAGGGGTTATTTTGCTACTAACTACTAAAAAATTCAAATGTTGCACTGAATCTTTCACAAATTCCTTTGGAGTCAGCAGGTCACAGGTCCCTCCAGGTTTCCGTGCTCTGCTCCCACTGCAGCTGACTCCTGCAAATAATTGTGGCCACCACCTCCCACAGGTCCCAGCACCTCAATCCAAGGTTTTCTATCCTGGCTGCCCTTGGGTTGTTTTTCCCAAAGGTGATGGAACCCCAGAATGATTCTGGAAGGGACCTTGAATCTCATCTCCTTCCAGCCGTGATGTGTGAATCCATCTCACCTTCCCCAACACAAAACTCGATTCCTTCCTGCTGCTTTTCCCATCCTTACCTGATCCCAGAGTCACAGAGCCGCCAGAATTCCGGCACCTCTCCTCTGCCCTCTCTGCTGCTCTCCAGCCAATTTATTTACAGCACCTTGTGGGCAGATCTGCCCCAAAATTCGGGTTTCAAATCTAAAAGCAGAAAAACACGGCCCCGTGTGAGCAAGTTCGTTCTCACCCCCACCCACACTGCCCCAACTATTCCTTTTAGTATCAACAGCTTCACAGAAAACAGCCCTGGGTTTCATCCACCCAGGCACTGAAAGCAGTGACAGAAAGAGAGAGCCTGGGTGCTGCAGCCAGGCCAAAGCCCCAGAGAGGGACAGTTCTGCTGGGGAGGGAGGGAAAGTGGAGGGTGGAGGGGGGTGACACCACGGGCAGCCTTCTTCTCCAGGGGCTGGGATGTTCAGGAAAGCCTGGGAAGCTTCAGGGCCACCCTGGGAAGCATCAGGGCCACCCTGGGAGACCTGCTGTCCCCTGCCGGCTCCAATCCCCGTGCCCAGCTGAAGGAATGAAGGGGGGGAATCAGCCAGGGGTGCCCGCTCTGCTCTCCCCTCCCCAAACACGCACAGAAAACATCTCAAGCCGCAGATCTTCCCACCGGGGTTGAGGTTTGTGTCAGTGAGCACCGTAATTTCCAGAACAGGATCTCTGTAACAAAAGAAACCTGAACCTCATCCCGCCCGAGGCAAGCTCGGGGTTCGTTGCCGGGGTTTACGTTTGTTTGGAGAATCTTTTGTTTTTTTCCAAAACGTGGAAGCTGCGCAAGGCCGCGAGAGCTCGGGGGATGGAAACTCTGCCCGTGCCTCACACCTCTGCGTGTCTCACACCTCTGTGTGCAGCATCCACATTTCCTCTCCTGAGGACAGCGGGCATCGAGCACAGCCCCGGGCAGTGCCAGGGAGGAGCTCCCTCTGTGGAGCCCAAGGCTGGAGGAGGCGGCTGGAGCTCCTCTGGCCGTTCCCAGCTCCCATCTCGCAGCATCTTCGTGGGATTTGACCCCCTGCAGCCCCTCTGCTGCTTAGGAACACAGGCACAGCCTGGTTTGGGTGGGAAGGGTCTTTAAAGACACCCAGTGCCACCCCTGCCATGGCAGGGACACCTCCCACTGTCCCAGGCTGCTCCCAGCCCCATCCAGCCTGGCCTTGGGCACTGCCAGGGATCCAGGGGCAGCCACAGCTGCTCTGGGCACCTGTGCCAGGTCATCCCTACCCTCAGAGGAAAGGATTTCTGCCTGGTATCCCGTCTAACCCTGCTTTTTTCCAGTCTGGAGCCGCGGCTCCTGCTCTGCTACACAGCAGGGGTGCTCAGAGGGAGCAGGGAGAGGAGAGGAGAGGAGAGGAGAGGAGAGGAGAGGAGAGGAGAGGAGAGGAGAGGAGAGGAGAGGAGAGGAGAGGAGAGGAGAGGAGAGGAGAGGAGAGGAGAGGAGAGGAGAGGAGAGGAGAGGAGAGGAGAGGAGAGGAGAGGAGAGGAGAGGAGAGGAGAGGAGAGGAGAGGAGAGGAGAGGAGAGGAGAGGAGAGGAGAGGAGAGGAGAGGAGAGGAGAGGAGAGGAGAGGAGAGGAGAGGAGAGGAGAGGAGAGGAGAGGAGAGGAGAGGAGAGGAGAGGAGAGGAGAGGAGAGGAGAGGAGAGGAGAGGAGAGGAGAGGAGAGGAGAGGAGAGGAGAGGAGAGGAGAGGAGAGGAGAGGAGAGGAGAGGAGAGGAGAGGAGAGGAGAGGAGAGGAGAGGAGAGGAGAGGAGAGGAGAGGAGAGGAGAGGAGAGGAGAGGAGAGGAGAGGAGAGGAGAGGAGAGGAGAGGAGAGGAGAGGAGAGGAGAGGAAGGCACGAGAGGATCTCACCACTTCCTCCTCTCCTGCAGCAGCAGCAGCGCCCGCAGCCCTGGCCCCGGCGGTGACAGCGGGGAGCGAGGACGGCCCCACAGCCCGACACCGGCGGGCAGCGTCTGTCTGCCTGTCTCTCTGTCTGCCTGCCTGTCTGTCTGTCTCTCTGTCTGTCTGTCTGCCTGCCTGTCTGTCTGCCTGCCTCTGTCTGTCTGCCTGCCTCTCTGTCTGTCTGCCTGTCTGCCTGTCTGTCTCTCTGTCGGCCTGTCTGTCTGTCCCCTGCTGGCACCTGGGCACGGCACCGGCAGCCCTGTGTGCCACAGCATCATCCACATCACCCACATCACCCCACATCATCCACAGCATCACCTACAGCACCCACAGCATTATCCACAGCACCCCACATCACCCCACAGCATCCTATAGCACCCCACATCACCCCACAGCACCCAGAGCCCCAGAGCCCCAGGCCAGGGGGGCACACGTGCTGGGGAGGGAAGTCCCTGTGCAGGCACCAGAGCTCGAGCAGCTGTCCCCAGGCAAAGGGATGTTGTGTCCCCAGGAACATCCAAGGGAGCTCAGCCTTTCTGGTGGAAAGAAGAGCAATTTTAGGACACAGGGAGAGCAGCTGGAGCACTGGGGGGTTCTTGACTGCCACACAAGCAACAGGAGAGACTGGGTGACTCTTTAAGTGTCTTTAATCCAAAGGACTGAAGAGCAGACTGGGAAGATTAGTATAAGCCAACAGACAAAAATAATTAAAAAAAAAATTTAAAAAAAAAAAGGGGGGATAAAAACCAGTTTTCAAAACAAATTAAAATTCCATACAGTGTCTAAAAAGATCACCTAAAAACTAAACATTGCCTTAAAAAATTGTTTTTCCCCATTCAAACACATTTAACGAAGCGAAACATCGTGACAAATAATAATAATAACAATAACAATAATAATAATCCATGGACTAAAGACTTCAGAGCAGCTGCAGGAGCCACACTGGGGGGACAGCAGCACCCCCAGCCCCGGCCAGGGAGGGGTCAGTGCTGCCATCCTGGCTCAAGCTGTGCCACCTCCACCCCTGCCCTGCCACCCCCTGTCCCCAGGGACCCCCCAGGGCAGCACCTCGCTGGGGACGGGGTGGGGGGGGACACATCCCTGCAGAGCTGGGGGGACAGGACAGCCCCCTGCCCCCCCTGCCCCCCCTGAGGTCAGAGCTGCATTCCAGGCCACGCAGGGGGAGCCAGAGCAGCTGCAGGCCCACGGACAGACACACACCCCACACGGACAGACAGACGGTGCTGCCAGGCAGACCCCCAGGGAGGGCTGGGGCGCTGCTTTTTGGCTCCTGGGCTTGATTTGGTGGCCACAGGGACCCCCCCAGGGCAGCAGGACAGGGGGGAGGGCAGCTCTCCTTCCCTGGAGCCCGTCTCTAGCCAGCATCCACACAGGGAACACGCTGTCTGGGTTTCAGCTCTACAGTAGTTTTTAAAAAATATTTATATGTTATATACCCTAAAAAGGTCACCACAGGAGTTTCCATGTCTTTGGAAGGAAGGAAGAGGAAAAGAAAAAAAAAAAAATATATATATAAATCAAAACTGTTTCACAAAAGAAAAATAAAAATCCAATTATTGGCGGCGTTCACCTACAGGACAAAAAAATCCCTGGCTGCAGGTGTGGATCTGAGGGGGGATCTCAGCACCTGCTCCAGAAAGGTCAGAAACACAGGTGAGTAGCTAAAAATAACTAGTCTGGTATAAATGTCTGAATTCCATGCGCTCGATAGAACAGTCTGTTTCTTTTTGTCTTTTTTTTTCTTAAAAAATATATATATATATAATAGTTATTGCTTTCTGGAGGGCCGGCGGGCGGGGCCCTCAGTGGGGCAGCGCGGCGGGCTCGGGGGGGTTGGCTTTCTTCCTCCTCTTCATCAGCAGAGGGTTCGAGGAATCCTCGATTTTCTTGATCTTGATTTGTTCGTAGTCCACTCGCATGGTGGCCAGGGCACTGGTCATCTCCTCCTGCGGGTGAAACATCAACTTTGAGGGATTTAGAGATTTTAGAGGAGCTAAGATTTTAGTTAGAGGTAAGCCTTACTAGAGTTAATTAAAATAAATGAGTAGGCCTTGATGAAGTTAAGAGTTAGTAGTTAACTGATAATTGATTGCTTGTCAGCACAATGTTTCGTTAGCTGGGTTTGTAATGAGGGAATACAGAAACTGACAAACAGCTTTTAGGAACATGAGACAATTGTGGGCCTCCTCTGCTCTGAAACCCATTGAAGACAGGGAATGGGAGTTCTACCAAGGTTCATTTGTCATATTTGCATTGAAAAGGCAGAAAGGGCAGAATGAGGAAGACTTCATTTACTTCCTCATTTTGGGACCCCTCCCCATGAAAGGTGTGGATATTCTCAGCTCAGTCAGAGAGAAAGAAGTTTTTCTAACCAGGCAAGAGCCTGGGGAGCAGTTGGGAAAGAATGTAAATAATTCTCTAATCTATCTTGTTGTTCACATTGTTTATAGATCTGTTCTGCTCCTGTGTGTCATTCACTGCACACCAGTGGTGTGGGATGTTTTTACTCTAAGACCAATGAAATGAGTCTTCTCCATGTTCTCTATATATAGAGTGGTACATTTGAAATAAAGAGAGAGCTCATTTTCTTTGCCTTCTGATCTGGAGTTCTCTGTTCCCGTCCTGCTCAACAGCGTCAAAAGGGACCACCGACCCATCTCAAGGAACAAACTCTGCATGCTTAACGGCTTTGGGAATGATTAGCACACGAAGCGAGGAATGGGATGTACTAAATGATGAATATGTATTTGTGTTTTGGGGTGTTCAATTCTGGTGTGGATAAAAGGACTCTGTAATCATTGGGAAGGTTGCAGTGTGCATTTGGGAGCTGTCCCACACGCTGCCTGGTGTCACAATAAACAAACACTTTCAACTTTAAACTGTTGGAGAGTTTTTGTCCGTCACAGCTGGACATCGGTACTAATCAATACCCAGATTTCTTTAATAAATCACGGGCAGGGGGCACAGAGCCATCAGCAAAGCCCCCCCAGGGTCCCCAGAGCAGCTGGGAATAAATCGCAGCAGGGCCTGAGTGTCCCACTGCCCAATGTTCCAGCTCGCTCCCAAGCACAGATCCCAGAGCCAGCACGCCCACACCTAACTGGAATCATGGAATTGTTCAGGCTGGAAAAGCTCTCCAAGGTGATTGAGGCCAACCATGCTGTGCCCTGTGAGGGTGGGGAGGGCCTGGGATGGGATTCCCATCCCCACAGAGCAGCTGTGGCTGCCCCATCCCTGGCAGTGCCAAGGCCAGGCTGGCTTGGAGCAGCCTGGGGCACTGGAAGGTGTCCCTGCCCCGGCATTTGAGGTCCCTTCCAAGCCAAACCATTCTGTGATTCCATGGCTAACCCAACACAGCCACTCCACGCTCCATCATGTCCCCAAGTGCCACATCCATGCAGTTTTTGAACACTTCCAGGGACAGTGAACAAGCCTGGTCTGCAATGCCACAGGAGAGGACATTCCCCACATGACAGAGAGGGGCGGAGCTTGGCAGACAGGGACAGAGAGAGGTTTTACCTTCACATCCTCCCACAGGTCCTTCTCCTCCTTCAGCACACGGCTGGTGTGCAGCGGGGTCTGGGGCACCTGCATGGATTGCTGCCAGGAGAGGGGAGGAGCGTGAGCTGGGAGCCACAGGCATCCATCCCATCCCATGCCTTGGATCCCATGCCATGCCATGCCATGCCATGCCATGCCATGCCATGCCATCCCATGCCATGGATCCCATCCCATCCCATGCCATGGATCCCATCCCATCCCATCCCATCCCATCCCATCCCATCCCATCCCATCCCATCCCATCCCATTATGCCATCCCATTCCATGGATCCCATCCCATCCCATCCCATTATCCCATCCCATGGATCCCATCCCATGCCATGCCATTCCATGGATTCCATCTCCTCCCATTATCCCATCCCATGCCATGGATCCCATCCCATCCCATGGATCCTATCCCATCCCATTATCCCATTATTGCATCCCATCCCATCCCATGGATCCTATCCCATCCCATTATCCCATTATTGCATCCCATCCCATCCCATTATCCCATCCCATCCCATGGATCCCATCCCACCCTTCCCATCCCATTGTCCCACCCCCCCCCGCTGTCCCCACTCACCATGATCCAGGGGTGGTTCATGAACTCCGTTATTGTCATGCGCTGGGTCGGGTCTGTTTTCAGCAGGTTTCGGATCAGCTGCTTCACTGCAGGGGTTGGGGCAGCCTCAGGGGCCAGCGGCTCCCAGGGGGGCTCTCCTGAGCTCCAACCCCAGCCCCAAAACCCCGGAGTGCCCACCTGAGTGCCCTGTGTGCCCTCCTGAGTGCCCTGAGTGCCCTTGTGTGTGCCCTGTGTACCCTCCTGAGTGCTCTCCTGAGTGCCCTCCTCTGTGCCCTCCTCTGTGCCCTCCTGTGTGCCCTCCTGAGTGCCCTGAGTGCTCTCCTGTGAGCCCTGAGTGCCCTCCTGAGTGCCCTATGTGTCCTCCTGTGTGCCCTGAGTGCCCTTGTGTGCCCTCCTGAGTGCCTGAGTGCCCTCCTGTGAGCCCTGTGTGCCCTCCTGAGTGCCCTGTGTGCCCTCCTGAGTGTGCCCTGAGTGCCCTCCTGAGTGTGCCCTCCTGAGTGCCCTGTGTGCCCTCCTGTGAGCCCTGTGTGCCCTCCTGAGTGCCCTCCTGTGTGCCCTCCTGAGTGTGCCCTCAGTGCCCTCCTGAGTGTGCCCTCCTGAGTGCCCTGTGTGCCCTCCTGTGTGCCCTGAGTGCCCTCCTGAGTGCCCTCCTGTGTGCCCTCCTGAGTGCCCTGTGTGCCCTCCTGAGTGCTCTGAGTGCCCTCCTGTGTGCTCTGAGTGCCCTCCTGTGTGCTCTCCTGAGTGCCCTGTGTGCCCTGAGTGCCCTCCTGAGTACCCTGAGTGCCCTTGTGTGCCCTCCTGAGTGCCCTCCTGTGTGCTCTGAGTGCTCTCCTGAGTGCCCTCCTCTGTGCCCTGTGTGCTCTCCTGTGTGCCCTGTGTGCCCTCCTGTGTGCCCTCCTGAGTGCCCTTGTGTGTGCCTTGTGTACCCTCCTGAGTGCCCTCCTCTGTGCCCTCCTCTGTGCCCTGTGTGCCCTCCTGCGTGCCCTGTGTGCCACACTCCTGGCCCTGCACAAACCCCCTGGCAAAAGCCCATCCAGCAGAGGTGAAGGTGCTGAGAGGTGAGCCCTGACACAGCCAGGCTCCTCCCAGCCCTGGAAAGGAGACGCCAGCCTGGGGACAGCCAGCGCAGGGAGCACCTTTACCTTCCTCCGACACCTCGGACCACTCGGGGTTGGGAAACTCGTACTGGCCCATTCGGATTCGCTTCTTCATGCCAGGGGAGATGGCCAGGCCGTGGTTGGAGTAGAAGGGGGGGTACCCGCACAGCCTGCACCAGGAGGGGGAACAGAGTCAATGTGCCACCCCAAAAACCTCCCCAGGAGCACCTAGAGGGCACAGGGCAGTGCCAGGAGCAGGAGCTGAGCCCGGCAGGAGGGAGAGGAACCCTCAGACTTACAGAATATACATGATGACACCGAGGGACCACATGTCACAGGACTTGTCGTACTTCTCTGGGCCCAGCACTTCTGGGGCTGGTAAAGGAAGGAACAGAAAGACAGAAGGAAAATCCTAAATCCGAGTGTCAGCACCGAGTGAGAGGGCTCTGACACCCCATGGAGACACCAAAGAAGCACCTGCAGCTCCCACCAGGCACTATGGGAAGCACTGCCTGGTGTTGCCCTGATTTTTAAAAGTGTTAAGTTTTCTTTTATAGTTGTTTTGAAAGTTTTAAAGTTCTTTTAAAAGTTTTCTATGCCTTCTGGTGTTTACATATTTCTACTGGAGTTCTCACACACCGTTCATGTAAATAATGATTGTTTTGCATTCTTCTTTGTAGAAAGAGAGAATTGATGGACTGTTGGTTTAACCAGTGTGGTTGGAGCAGTGGCAATTCCATCCTCCAATCCACTGTCACTTTTGGAATTCTATATATTGCGAAGTCAGAAATAAAATTAGCTCTTTTTCTCTTTTGAACTTACCTCACTTCTGTGTACTCATTTCGTGTCCCAATAGCGACAGCCTGGAGCAGCCCCCAGCTCCCTGCTGCAGCTCAGCAATCCAGGCTGGATGCAGAGGTGATGAGCTGCACGTGGCACCCTCCAAACCCCCCAGCTCTGCCCCCCCAGCCCTGCAAACCCCCAAGCCCAGCCCCCCAGGCACTCACCCACGTAGTAGGGCGTGTAGCACGGCGTGGCCAGCGAGTTGTGCGTGGTGGTTTCCTTGGCGAAGCCGAAGTCGGTGAGTTTGAGCACGGCGTTGGGCCTTTTGGAGGTGTACAGGAGGTTCTCCGGCTGGCAACACGCAGGGGGCAAGCAGTGAGCAGCAGGGCCGGGCCAGCCTGGCCCTGGCACTGCCCAGGAGGGCTCAGCACCGCCAGGGGAGGGCTCAGGGTGGTACCTTCACGTCCCGGTGCGCGATGTTGATCGAGTGCAGGTACTGGATGGCTTCCCCAATGCTCTTCATGATCTCCGAAGCCTCTGAAGCAGCAAAGAAACCACCAGAAGGAAGTTAAAAAGGGCACTGCTCCCTGGGGAACTCTACAAACCAGGAGTCAAAGAACCTGGCTGAGGTCAAAGGGGTTTTCCCTGCTTGAAGTCCCCCTTTCCATGGAGTCTCTGCCACTGCCCATCCCTGGGTATGGAGCCTGCAGCTCCCAGAAACTCCAGGGGAAGGGATGGGGCAGAGTCCAGCCCCTGGCCCTAACACCAAGGAGGGGCTTGCACCATTTAGGACACCCAAGCAGCAAGGAATCCAGCTGGGAAAGGTTTCCCCTTAGGATGGGAAGTCAAGGGAGCAAGGGGCTCAGAGTTTGGGTTGTGTGGTTGCTTTTCCTGCCCAGAGGAGTAGAGGGAATAAGATTAATGAGATCTATGAGAACCACAGCCCATGGACTTAGTTTTTTGAGAAAGGTGGGTGTTTCTGACAGGAGTGGGATGGACAGAGTGTGGGAGCAGCTGAGAAAATACCCCCTAACCCTATTCTCAAGTAAACACGAAAAGCAGGGCCCCTTGCACCCACATCCCTCACTCCCTGAGTGCAGAACTCTGCTGGGGATTCGGAAGAGTCATTGAGGGGAGGGACTGGCCTGAAAGCCCAGCAGGGCGTGGGCTCCATACCCCGTTCTGTGAAGGCCTGGTCTCCCCTGTCCTGAATGCGGCTGAAGAGCTCCCCGCCATCCAAGCTGGAAGAGAAGCAGCTGCTGTTACACGCTGTGGGTCCACCTCACACTGCCACAGGCAGCACCAAACCCTCTGCTGCTGAGCAGGAAACAATCCCCTTCTCCATCCCAGTCCTTGGGTTGGTGCTTCTGGGGCGTTTCCTTCCCGAAATGAGCAGGGCAGAGGCTCTGTGCTGGCAGAGGCACAGGCAGGCGTGGTCACCCCAGCAGCCCACAGAAACACATTTACAGTAAAGGCAGCAAATGTGGCTTGAAGTTGGTGAGAGCACTCCCAGCACACGTGGCCTCCTTTTGCTCACAAGACAACTGCCTCAGCAGCACCATGACCCAGCACAGAAGTGCTGAGCAAAGCTCAGGGCACAGGTGAGACATCAGCAGTGTCACAACGGGCTCCCCAAGCTGGGACACAGAGGCTGGACCCCACTGCAGCACAGCCAGCTCCCATGGGAGGTGTTGGAGAACCATTGGTGGGGTTCCCTCCCCAGGTACTCCCCAGGTTCCCTGTGTTTTTACCCCAGGGAAAACACAGCTCCCACAGAGATCGGGACTGAGGTATGGGAGAAATCTCCATGAGAGCAGGGATAATGGCACTTCCTGCCCCTGCCTTATCTGCCTGAAGCAGGAACAGTTTGGTTTTCCCAGTGCTGATAGCATCTCCTTGACATGCAATGACATCTGCAGCAGCAATAGCCTGCAGCCCTCGGGGCCCTCTGCTGCACAGAGCCTGGGAGGAGGGATCCAGAGCCTGTCAGGAGGGATCCAGAGCCTGGGAGGAGGGATCCAGAGCCTGTCAGGAGGGATCCAGAGCCTGTCAGGAGGGATCCAGAGCCTGCTCCTGCTGGAAGTCAAATCCTGCCTTGTGATGGGCGTTACCCCCCGAGCATCCCTTGGTCACATAGAACAGTCCTGGGGACTCTCCTCCTACCCCTCAGCCATTCTCTTTTTCCCCACTGCCACTCCTTCCGCACCCCTGGCTGCCCAGAGTGCCAGGGTGGTTCTCAGGCGCCTGCTTCCCCACAGGAGCTGCTCTGGGGGCTGCTGTGCCACGTGCCCTGGCACCGCTCCTGCACCCGCTGCCCCCCCGGGCGATCTACCAGCTTGCCAGAGGAGAGGTTTTGGCAAGGAAGCTGCATCAAATCACAGCTGCGGTTGGGATGTGGTTTCAATACTTTCCCCTTCATCCCTCCTCCTCGTCCCCAGGTTAATACCAAGCTCCTACCCAAACCAGAGCAGCTCAGCTGCTGCTGCAGGCGGTGCCAGGGCAGTACCCGCGGTGCCAGCTCGGCTTGCTCGCTGCCCCACCGCAGGCTGCCAGGAACCTGCTGCCTACCCCGGCTTTTGATGGCCAAAGGCAGTTTGGTTATGACCCACCTGCGAGAACCACAGGCCCCGAGCTGAGCGTGTTTTCAGGATGACTCAGAGCCAGCAGCCCTCGCTGTCCCCGAAGTCCCTCCAACGCCAGCGGTGCCGCTCCGCTGCCCGGGCTGCCATCCCTGCAGCTCACGGGCTGCATCCCCCCGGTGTCCCCAGGGCTGGAAGGTGCCCACCCCCCTTTTGGCACCACCCCACACCCTGCAGTGCCCCTGGGCCGGGCGCTCACCACTCCATGACGATGAGCAGACACTTCCTCCCCTGGTAGAGGTTCTCGTAGACGTCCATGATGCGCACGATGTGCGCGCACTGCGACGCTCGCCAGTGCAGCTCCACTTCCCTGCGGGCCTTGGGGCAGTCCTGCAGCATCTGCGGGAGAAGGGACAGCCCGTCAGCCCCGAGACACCCCCGGGGAGCTGGGTCATGACCCCCGGCTGGCACCGTGGCCACCAGAGAGGACGCGGGGGCGAGGGCCGGCTGCTCCCTGCGGGCGCAGAGAGCGCTCTGACAATGCCTCCATCCCCATCTAGTGGGAACACTAAGAAGCCGTTTGCCCTGGGCTTGCCCTTCCTCCCGAGGCTCACAAAAGCTTATTCGGGCTGCCTGCCACCTCCCAGTGCCCCACCAGCAAGATCTACTGCATTTAGGAGCCAACTTCTGCACCTTGATACCTCCACTGCTGCACCCCTGGGTGCCACCGAGCATCCTCACTCTCACCTTTGCTTTGCTGTCCCCCATCATTTCCCATCCATCAGCCTGCTGCTCCATGGGGCCCTCCTGACCACAAAAGCTCCCTCACCACAAATTCAGAGCCCACCAGCACCCGTGCCTGGGGAGGGGACAAAGCAAACATCCAGATGTTCCCTAAATTACAGCTCTTTAATGAGCCCCCTGCCCTTCCCAAAGACAACTCAGAGTTCCCAGGTGCAGGAAGGATTTGCTTGTCTGCCCTAGACTATTAGTTATGATGTTTGTCAGGATAAACAACCAGCCTTAATTATTGTGTTCCTAAATATAGAACAACAAACGTGTCTATCTTGAGCACAGTTCATTTTCCTTCCTGTCTCCGGCAGCCTTTGGGGCCGGGCTCGGCCTCTGGAGCAGCTCTGCCCCTTGGAGCAGCAGTGAGCAGGGGGATGTGGAAACACACCCCCACCCTGCAGGAAACAGCAGGTTTGCCCATTTCACCCAGATTTAGACAGAAAAGTCCTTCTGACCCCTCTGAGCTCTCCCCGACGTGCTCCAGGAGCAGAGGAGCATCAGCCCTGGGATGCTCTGCAGGGCCCAGGGTGGTTCTCAGCGCAGCTGGGATCTCACAGGAACAAGGATTAACTCCCAAAATCCACACAGTGCCCGTTTCCAGATGCAGCACTCACTGATGGTGCTGCCCTGGCAGGGTAACCCTGGCCATCTGCATTCCTGCCCAGAACAGCACAGAAAGGCACAGACAGCATGTGCCCTTCAGCACCCACCCAAAACACCATCCCAGCTCTGGTCACACCTCTCCCACCTCCTCAGCTCTCCTGGTTTCCCCAGGCAGAGGAAACCTGTGGGAACCTGTGGGAGGCTGCTGGCAGCAAACCAGAAGCTCTGCAAGGACCAAAGTGGCCAAAGCCACTTTTGTTTGCACAAGTCCTGGACATCGCTCACACCGGCAGCCTCAGGGCAAAAGGAAGGCAGGGCAAGAGGTGGCACAGCCCCTCCTTGCTCCTCTGTTGCTTAATTACCCTAAAAACTGCACCCTGCAGAAGCCAAAACCATAAGCAAGAGTAACACCAGCCCCCCGAGGAGCCATGCAGAGGGGACTGCAGAAAAGCCTGGCTATTTGCAGCCCTGCTCTGAAGAGCCTGGCGCGGGGAGCCAGGAAGCTGAAGAGAAAAGAGAAAAACAAAACAATTTGTAATTATGCGCTGGGAAAATGGACCAGCAGGAAGCAGCTAGTTAACATCATTCTGCACAAGACAAACAGCAGAGGTACAGCAAAATACATCCCATTTTTAGAGGTCACTCTGAGTGCTTTTATAGGAGATTAATTGGATTTCTAATGAAGTAGGAGGCAGCAGCTTCCATTACCTGCACCAGCAGGGCCCTGACGTTTGTTTTTGTACCCAGACAAGCTCCGGGAGCAAACAGCTGCCCCGGTGCTCTCGGAACACCCAGCTGTGCTCCAGCTGCTCCCTCTGCTCCCCTGCTGGCTTTGCACGGACAGGTGATGGAGAGGCTTAGAGAGGAGCAGATTAGTCCCCATTAAGGCAATGATTTGGTTAATTTAGGAAATGTTCCCATGAGGGGGGAGCTGAAGGCCAGATGCACTCCCCACTGCTGCTGCAGGAAGGACGTGAAAAGTATATTTGACTCTTGTGACCTGACACCGTCAGATTGTAAGAATATTTCCTCTATGATTTTAATGAGCTCTCAGTGTATTTTATGATATTAAGAAAGCTGATAGGCCAAGAAACACTTACATTGTGTTGTAATCAGGAAATAGTTGGCTTCTGATTGTGATGCTGTGAATTATAACATTGTCTCACCCTTCAAATGAGACTGAAAATGGAATAAAAGTTTTTAAAATGCCTCTCAGTTGCCCCATCTCTGGCAAGGAAAAGATCATAATCCAACAGGCAAGCCATGGCAGGGGCAGCCCACAGCCACAGCAGCACCTGCTGCACCCCAAAACTCCTGCCCTCAGCACAGGCTCTGGCTCCCTGTGCCCTGGGACACCAGGAATGTGCCAAGCGTGGCACAGCGGTGGGGCAGGAGCACTGCCACCAGTCTGTCCTCCTCAGGTGGGAGCCAGCAGCTCCCACAGCTGCCAACCTTCCCTCCCATTCCCCAGCCAGCAGTGAAACCTGGGGTGGGTGATGTCCAACGCATTTGGGGGTGTGACAACACTGCCCAGGCCCTAATTCGGCTCCGGTGCCCAGGGCAGCCTGTGGCCGTGGCAGGATTTGTATTTCTTGGCTCCCAACAAGGAGGCTGCGATGGGAAAATCACCTCGTGTTTCCCCTGAGGTTCAGCAAGGATGAATGCCCCCATCCCACCCCAGCTGATTTTGCAAGCCAGTAATGTGGAACACAACCAGGGTTAACCCTTCGATGGCAGCAGCTGGGACACGCTGCCGGACTCCCCACAGCTGCTCTCAGTTCAGCTTTCCCAGCTCTTCTCTCCTGTTCCCCTTCCGAAGAAGGGCTCCTTGGAGATCAAACTCTTCATTATTTCAGACGGAAAACGCTGCACTTCCTGCCTGCCCCTGCTGGAGAGGAGGGCAGTAACCGGATCCCCGCGTTACACAAGTGTCCCCGGGCAGGGCACAAGGGCAGCGCTGCCGAGGAAGCTCTGCCACCACCTCGGAGCAAATCCGGGCAGGAGTCAGACAGGAGGAGCTGCAGGGCTTCAGGTTTGCAGCCTCTGCACATCTCCAGACATCAGCTCATCACCACAGAGCACCCCAGCGTCCCTTCAGCATCGCAGGGGACAGGGGACAGCCAGGAGAGCTGTGCCAGCCCAGAGCTCTGCCCCATCCCACTGGGGCACCTCCCTGCAGGAAAGGAGGGAGAGCGGGGAAAGAGCCACTCCACCCTGCTGGCAATTAGGGAGGAAATTCAGCTTTCAGCCGCATTCCAGCTCCCCTCCCAGCAGCCTGACACCTCTGAGATTTGGGCAGACAGTGTTTGCTGCCATCCTGTGCCTTGGCTCGGCCCAGCTCCCCCAGGAGCCTTTCCATGCTGCGAGAGAAATTAGTTCTGTGTTCCTCTAAGCACCCTCATTAGGGTCATTAGAGCCCTCAAGCCCAGAGCTGCCACACTGCTGCCATCAGAGGATGGCACAGCCCAGCCTGATGTGCTCAGGCCCCCAAGAGCAGCAAAGGCTCCTCACCAGCTCCAGCAGCACCTCTGGGCTTTTCGCCACCTTGGAAAGACAGACCCTGGAAGCAGCTCATGAAAACAGAAACAGCTCATCAGGGCTTCTGCAGGAGAACAGCACCTCTCTGAGCAAACCCAAACCCAGGCTCCTGCAGGCATCAAACATGAGCTTCAGCTCCAGGGAAGAGCTCAGCACCACCTGGAGCTGAATTCCCCCCCCATCACCTCAGGACAAGCACAGCACAGGTGGGAGGGAGGGAGGAAGGGAAGGAAGGGAAGGAAGGAAGGGAAGGAAGGAAGGGAAGGAAGGGAAGGAAGGGAAGGAAGGGAAGGAAGGGAAGGAAGGGAAGGAAGGGAAGGAAGGGAAGGAAGGGAAGGAAGGGAAGGAAGGAAGGAAGGAAGGAAGGAAGGAAGGAAGGAAGGAAGGAAGGAAGGAAGGAAGGAAGGAAGGAAGGAAGGAAGGAAGGAAGGAAGGAAGGAAGGAAGGCAGGCTCTGGAGCAAAGCAGGGGGCTGGAGCTGCCCACGCTCACGTTCCCTCTCCCAGCGTGTCCTCAGTCACCACTGATTCAGTCTCGCCGCCTCCTCCTGGGATGATGTTCCATGAGTCATGACAGGTTGGAAAAGGAAGCTCCCTCCTCTCCTCCCCTGGCACGGCAGGAGGTCGCTGAGGACACTGTCCCACTGTCCCTCCTGTCCCACTGTCCCTCCTCGCTGTGGGTGCCACCACAGCCCCAAATGCTGCTGCCCCTCGGAGAGCCAAGCACACTCAGATGAGCAAGACATCCCTGTCCAAGAGGAACAACTCACCTGCCACGGGCAATTTCCATGGAAAGTGAGGATCAGGCTCACACGGGGGTGTTGAGCTGTCCATTTTCCAGGGCTGCCCCACGCTCACCCCGGGCTCTGCAGCTGCTCTTGCAGGCAGGGTGGTTTTATTTCCATGTGCATTTTGATCCCACCCGATTCTCCTCGGTCCCCAGCAGAACAGCACAGGCCATGCAGCACCCACCCCTCTAACAGGGTGTTGTACCCAGGCCCCAAACCACCGCCAGGAGCTCCCCTCAGGACCTGTCTGCACCACAGGGGTTAAAATAAACTCTTCTTGAGTTGCAGTAAGAATAAACCTACAGTGAAGAGAGGCAGGCTGTCATCCCCCAAATTATCAGCAGGGAAGCAAAGCAGAGCTTCCCCCTGCCTGGATCACACACGCAGGCTTTGGATTCCCCTGACCCGGCTAGCACAGGGCAAGGAGCATTTTTTCCTAATAAAGCAAAAGGGTTTCTCTTCAAAGGATTTTCCTCTTCTAATCTTCCCCTGCAAACTTGCTGCCAACTGGCGTCAGCTGCTTTACACATTTGTAGGGCCAGTGCTGGAAGCTTTGCACAGGCTGTTCCCACCTCTCCCTGCACTGAGCTGAGCCTGTAATGCCAGAATATTTGGGGAGCCCACAGGTAATGAACCCAAAGCCCCCCCAGTCCCTGCCAGACACAGCTGGGAGGGAGAGGGCAGCAGAAGGACGTGGAAGCTGCAAAGCTTGGTTCCGCTTTTGGTGTTCATGAGCTACAAAAGAGAAATAAAATCACGAGTCCCAGAGCCCCCGAGAGGAATTGTGTTACCAAACAGAGGGAAATTCATGGTTGAACCACAAGGCAATAACAATTAAAGGTGCAGCTCAGGAAGCCTCCCCCACATCACCGTGGCTCTTACATAAATCTTTACATTAACCCCATCCCCGCTGCTTACACCCACCACAACCTGCCCTGCTGCCCTGGTGACGGGACTTTCCCAAGCTGGGGCTCATTTCTGCTCTGCCCACGCCCAGAGAGCCACAGAAAGAGTTTGAAGCCCCAAGAGAAGAGGTGAAAGCCTCATCCTCACGTTCGTTTTGCCCGGGGAAAGCCAAAGAGCAGAGGTGACGCGTCCGGAGGAGGAGCCGCGCCTGGGTCCGGCAGCATCCTGCCCGCAGCGTGTCCCGTCCTGCCGGCCCGGCGCGGCTGCTCGGAGGGCTGGCTCTGCTCCCTGGCGGAGGTGGCTTCACCCAGGGCGGATCCCGACATCAGCTGCCCACCCTGCAGAGGGATGGGGCAGTGCCACCAGAGCCGGGTGGACACCGAGGCTCCGAGCCACACGAGCACAAGCGGCTCCATCCTCCACGTTCTCCCGCCTCGGGGAGAACGGAAAGGCTGGAGAAAGGATCCCAGCCAGAGAGGATTGTTTAGATTAGAAAGAGCAAGGCAGGAGAGGCAAGCGAGGCCGAGCAAACGCGAGCTGACACACACACACACAAACACACACAAACACACGCTCGAGCTGCTCGGCCGCATTCTCCCGGCCTGAATGATCGCAGCGCTCCGAGGAACACCCGGAGCCACCCGAGCTGGGGAGAGCCTCCCGACTGCACAGCCCGAGCCGAGCAGCCAGCCAGGCATGAAGAGGCTGCGAGAGGCAGGGGAGAGCTAAAAGCCCCGGCAGGAGCAGCGCGGAGGGAGGCAGATGTCGCGGCTGGGGCAGATGTCGCAGCGCGCTCGTCGCCGCTCCTGCGGGCGGTGTCGCAACGGGGCGGAGGATGGAGATGGGGCGAGGAAGAGGCAGCTCTTACACGGTGCTTTCACAAGGGGCCTCGCTCGCCCGCCGGCGTTGCACAAGCCCCGGGTCCCCTGTGCTCCCCTGCTCGTGGGGGTCCCTGCCCGGTGGGCGATGCTCGGGACCCCCCGCCCCGCAGCCCCCCCACCTGCCCGGGGCATCTGCTGAGCATTTCTCTCCCCCTGCGACAGATGCAGCAGCCATTCAGCCTTTTCAGGCGGCAACAAAAGCCTCTCGAGGCACACAAAGGCGGGGAGCAGAAGAGAGGCCTGGGTTTAAATAAGAGCCACCTGCCAGGGGCCCGTGTCCCCCGTGCTGCAGAGCCCATTTCCCAGCAGCAGAAACGTTCTTGGCACATCCTGGAGATGAAGTGTCCAAGTGGCTATCCAGGAGCAGCACCCTGGATGCTGAGGGAAGGGTCCCAGCGTGGCGGAGGCTTTGGGGATGAGGCTGGAGGGAGGAGATGGAGGTGGGTGGCAAGGGGCTGCAAAACTCACAGGAAAAAAGTCAGAGCAGGTAAATGGCAACAAGGCAGCAGCACGAAGCATCCCCGCTGACTCACACCCAGCAACAGGCTGGGGCTGGTGTTTAAGGGAGACAAATAAAGAGCGTCGGCTTCATTTATCTGAGAAAAACAAAATTAGGGGCCTATTCAGTCCCATGTTTTTGTTTTGGGAGCCTCCTCTTCCTTCCGGCCCCCAGCAGCAGCCAGTGCTGGGTTTGGCTGACTCACCTGACGCTCATCTCTCCAGGAGGCTCCGGGTGAGGAGCAGGAGCAGCCCAGGCACGAGCCACGGTCACGAGGTCCCACGTCCTGCTGTGCCACATATGGCTGGAGTGACAGAGCCACCACGCTGCCAGGACCTCCCCACGAATCCCACAGGGACAAACAGGGTCACAACGGCCGAAACGCTCCGACCCAGCCCGTCCCATCCCTGTCTAGAGACATCCAAGATGTCTCTGCCCACCAGGAGCCACCACAGCACTGGGCTTGAGCAGGGAAGGGACCCATTGCCTTGGGGCCAGAAGAAGCCACAGCCCAGCTCTGCATGGAGCCATTCTGGGCAGGGATGCTCAGATGCTCTCTGCAAACCAAACCCCAGATCCCACACACCTCTTCTGCCTCTGCCGGGGCCTTGCATCCACAAACACAAAGTGAAAGGTGAAATAAGGAGCCATGGGAAGGGCAGAGATCTTCCCAGCCTCACACAACACCTTCATGTTCCACGTCTTTGCAGAGCTGAGGGCCGGGGTCAGCTCCTCCTCCTCACCCCTCTCCTTGCCAGATTTGCTATCGGAGCTGACAACGGAACGGAAAAGCACACATGTGCTTTTATGATAGGAAGTGGTTGATATTTGCAGGTGTGATTAATACCGAAGTAAACACTGACGTAAACCATTAACTCAGGGCTGACCTATGGCCTTTGTGCTTCCCTCCCACAGGCAGAGCTTGAAAAAACCCCTTACGACCAGCACTGCACGGTGCTGCCTCCAGCAGCCCTGTACCCACAGCCAGGGGCTCCCCCTCAGCGTCAGAGGGACCCCAGAGCACCCAGAGCATCTCTCTGGGTCCTGGCTCCACCAGCCCTGGGGACAACCCTGCCTGACCTTCCCGCTACCTCTGATCCCAGGGGCAGCTCTGGATCCCCCACACCTACATCCCAGAACTGCTTTTATTTTTGGACGTGTCCACCCATTCCCTAAACGTTTCAGCTGGAAGTGATTTTGGGGAGAGGCCCAGACCCACGCCTGCGAGCAGAGCAGCCGTGAGGCCCTGCCAGAAGCCCCACGACACTCACTGCTTCCCAGCAGCTCCTGGGCTTGAGCTCTGCCCAAAAATGAAATTTCTCAGGGCTCAGCCCATGGGCAGGACAGAAGAGGCTGCCACCCTCCCTCCCAGCACAGGGATCCTGCCTGTGGCCTTTCAACACAGATCTTAGAGCAGCATAAATAAATGCACGTATATTTAAAGAAAGGAAAAAAACCAAACAGAAACACAAAGCTGCATCAAGGCCAGGCCCTCCTGAAGTGCCACTCGCCCCTGGCACTGGGAGCAGGATGGCCTGGGGATGTGTTTCCTGCACCCGTGCCAAGCCTGAGGAGGGTTTCATTTACGCACCCCCGAAGCTCAGTGACGACAGCCCCGTTTTGCATCATCCTATCTTCCTCAGCTGTTTGTTTAACACGGTTTCACCCCTGCCACGGGCTTTGTCAACACCAGGGCACAGCAAACACCTTGCTGAGATAAGCCAGGTTTGTGCAGCCCAGCTCTGCAGGGATGGCTGCTGGGACCCCCGGGGCCCAGCACCCACCTTGGCAGCACCCACCAGTGCCAGGGGGGCTGGAGCCACAGAGAGCCCACAGCAGGCACGGTGCCCACACCAGCCTGAGGCTGCCAGAGTGCTGGGGGCAGGAAAAGGCCAGGCCAGGAGCAGCTCGGGGGTTTCATAACCGGGCTTTGTCTGCGCAGGTGCTCAGAGAGGCAGGGGCCCCACGGCCCCCAACAGCCCTCCTCCTCCTCCTCCTCCTCCTCCTCCTCTCACATGGCACAGCAAACATGAACCTCTGTCACCACCAGCTCCAGGGCAGGGAGAGGGGCAGCCGCGTGTGTGAGGGGATGGCAATGAAGGGGCAGAGGGACAAGAGGGGACTGCACCCTGCTGGGTCATCCTGAGCTGCTCAGGGACACACATCTCCCACCAGCCTCTCCTTTGCCATCTCCCCAGACAGCCCCAAAGCTCTCAGCGCAGTCTCCAGGCTGTCTCTGCCCCACAGGCCTCCCTCCTCATCCTCCCATCACAGGGAGGCTGTACAAGCCCAGCACCCAGCAGGAGCTGCAGAAGGGCTGGTGGAAACCCCCGTTTGCCACGAACCCACGTGGGTGAAGAGCCAAGCAACACCCCAGACTCGAGACCCAGCACTACCTAAGGCTGGGCACTTCCACTTTACCTAGAGCAGCCAGGGTTTTAGGGGAAATCCTGGGCTCTGAAGCAATGCAGTGAAAACCTGAGAGCCTCCTGCCCACCCAGGAGCCAAGCAGGGCCCTCCTCCTCCAGCAGCCACCCCGAGACTCCTTCAGCCAGCAGGAAAACACAGTTGTGTTTCTATTTTTAAAAAAAAGCCCTTCTCTGCATCCTGCTGGCACCACATTAAAGCTCTCAGGACATGGTGGCTATTCTCAGCTCCCTGCAGGCTTTTGGCAGCCCCAGGAGCCTCCCCAGCACCTGTTGGCAGCAGCAGCCGTGTGGCCCCGGAGCTGGGGAGGTTTGGTGGAGCTGGGACAGAGCCCAGACCAGCAGTGTCTCAGTCAGCACCATCACCTCAAAACACCTCGGCTAACAAGTGTGCAAAACTCACCTCCAAGTGCCTGGGTGCACAAACTTCCAAAAATACCAGAGGGGAAATTTCCCCCCTGTTGGTGTTACCAAGGCTGGGCTCAAGACAGAGCAAGGAGTCACTGACCCATGGAGTGGTTTGGGTTAAAAGGAACCCTAAAGAACATCTCATTCCAACTCCTGCCATGGGCAGCAACACCTTCCACCCAACCAGGCTGCTCAGAGCCCCATCGAACCTGATCCAGTTTTGTACTCTTACATCTTTTCAATACACAGCAAAAACACGTGTGGAAAACTCACAGGAAAGATCCAGTTTTGTACTCTTACAGTTTTGTACTCTTACATCTTTTTAATACACAGCAAAAACACATGTGGAAAACTCACAGGAAAGATCCAGTTTTGTACTTTTACAGTTTTGTACTCTTACATCTTTTCAATACACAGCAAAAACACGTGTGGAAAACTCAAAGGAAGGAGTCACTGACCCTCCCATGGATGCTCAGTACCCCACTGCTTGACAGTGTTTACCAGCAGGCTACTTGATTTCTTACCAAATCCCACAGGCACCAAGTGGTTTGGACTCATTTTGCCTGCTAGATTAAAACGGAGATGGGATAAAAGGATAAATGCACGGATATTTAAACAAACCAACAGAAAAAATCTCCTCCTGCAGCTACTGCTGCTCCCTTGGCAAACAGCCTGGTCTCCTTGGGCATTCCCATAGCCAGCTTTTAAAAAGAAACCTCTCCCCTCAGCCAGCCTTACACACACCCTCATCCCAGGGCAGCGTTACCCGGGACCCCGGGTGCGGGGTGAGCAGGGGGCAGCTGCTCCCTCCGGGTCAGCCGGGGGCTCCTGGGCCCTGCTTTGTATGAATTTAAGCTTTTTCAATCCCACTTATTCACGAGAAGAGCTCAGGGCTGGGAGAAGCCAAAGAGCAGACAGGGCAGCCTTTGTGTGGCTCTGCAGCCCCCACGTCCCCCACACGAGCCCTGCAGCAGAGCCTGGGGCACTGCGGGGAGCAGCGGGGCTGGCACGGCCCCACAGAGCCTGGAGCAGCACCTCGAGTGAGCAGAGCCTCATTTCCTCAGCAAAATGAAGCCCTGAAGAGCCCCCACCTCTCACACAGGGCAAGGCTTAAAAAAAAAAAACAAGCCTGGATGTGGCACTGGGTGCCAGGGTTTAGTTGAGGTGTTGGGGCTGGGTTGGACTCGGATGATCCTGAAGGTCTCTTCCAACCTGGTGATTCTGTGAATTCTGTCTGCAGGGCTGCTGGGGGGGTTGTGTTCGAGGTGGGTACAGGACCCAGATGCCCAGTGATGGTCAGCAGCTCAGTCACTGAAACCCTGCAAGCATCAGCACCACGGCCCAGGCCAACCCTGCTGCAGTGACATCTGCCTGGTTGTTTCAGGGCAATCTTTGAGGAGAAGGAAACATGAAAGGAATGTTTTGGTTAAAACCAGAGGTGCTTGACCTGCTAAGAACACACTGCCCTTACTGCCAGAGCCTGGCAAAACTGAGGGAACAGGATGCCCTGAGCTTCCTAAACCCTCTCCTTGCTCTCATTTGCTGGACCCACAGGGTCATGCCTGACCTGCAGCCCCTCCAGGCGAGGCCCAGAAGTGGGAATATCACCCCAAAGCACTGCACTGAGGCACACAAACACCATCTTCCACAGCCCCCCCAGACTGTGGCAGAGGCAGAACCTCAAACCTGCTCCACAGCTCCCAGGAAAAAGCAGCTCTGGCTCCCACCCAGCCCGAGCTGCTGCTCAGCGGCACCCAACCCATTTCAATCCATTCAGAACCTCCTCATCATCTTCCTCACCCAGCTTTTCATCAGCCCAGCATCGCAGGGCTGGCTGTCTCCTCCAGCAGCTGGGGAATGGGACCACCAGGACACCTCCAGAAACTCCCAGGGACCTGGAACTGAATCCCACCACCCACAGAACATCTCATGTCCTGGCAGAGCTGTTCTTTACAGCAACTCTTCCTTACCACAAGAGATTGGGAGTCTGAGCTCCGAGGTGGAATAAGCAGGGTGGGAGGGGATGGAGAGGAGGTGTCAGTGTGCTGCTCCACCAGAACTGCACAGCCCCTCACACCAGGAGCAGGGCAATTCCTCGTGGGAAACACTGAGGACAAAAGCAAAAGGCTTCCCAAGCCTCCTCCAAGCTCCTGGGCCAGCAAGGGGAAGATGTTCTCTCCAGGAGCCTGGGCAGGCGCCCAGCAAGGGCTGCAACACCTCCAGGCTCCCCAAAACAGCCCTGTCCCCGGGCCAGCACTGCTCTGACGGAGGTAGCCAGCTAAAAATGCCAAATTCACAGCTCTGATGACTTCAGGAGATAACCCGAGTTTAAACTTGCTGGCAAGCCGGCCCTTCCCAGCACCCCAGAGCCTCTTGCGCAAGAACCGCCCGCCTGGGGCTCCTTCAGCAAATCTGCCCAGCACCGCGAGGTTGGGCAATGGCCCAAGAGGAAGAGAGAGCCACACCAGAGCCCGAGGGGACCCGGCAGCCGGGGGACACTGCTACAGGTGACAGTGGCTCCTTCAGCCCGGCTCTGGGAGTCCCACTGAGTCCCAGAGCCGTGGTGACAGCTCAGTGACAGCCACAGTGGCCTGCTCACTAAAACGAGTGGGAATAGAACACGTCTGAGCTGTTCCTACACTGAGCTGGGAGATGCCATAAGGCTCATTGCTGCTGGAATTCAAAACCATCCCTGCTACCACACACCTCCCCTGCTCTCCGTTTTATTTACTGCTTTTGTTAGACTAAGCTGAGCACAACACGCACACTTTGGGGTTTGTTTGGACCTGATTGCACCTACTTTTCCCTCAGCCCGGTGGAGAGCCCCAGGATTCCAGCCCCATTCCCTTGGAGCCGGCTCCCGCCCGCACCCACAGGCGCGGGAGGCGATGAGCCGCCGCTACTGGAACTGCAGCCCGAAGGGGACACACAGCCAAATTTCCACAGCAGCCCCGGCTCGTGTTCCAGCCACATTTCCCTGAAAACACACACTTGGCAGGACATGCAAGGAGCCTTTGGAGAGGCCGCCCCGGCTCGGTGCAGCGCAGCAGGGCCGGAGGACAGCGGGCAGGGAGAGCGGCCGCTCCAGCCCTGGGAGCTCAGAAGATGCTCCCAAGCCAGGAGGTGCTGCAGCCCCTGGGAAAGGGACAGCACCGAGTCCCAGCCTGCTGTGACACAGGTTTAGCCTGACTCAGTGTGAGGCACACAATGACCCCAAACCTGCCTGACCCCCATCTTCTGGGGCCAGCAGAGCTGGAAAGGTTGAGCTCGAAACGGGCACCCACCTGCAGCCAAGGGCACAAAGCAGCAAACTTAATTATGGTGACAAAGGAAATGAATCCCTGATCCCCAGTCTATGGGCCACACCGGATAAGGACACCAAGAGCAGAGCAGCAAAGCCCCAGCCTGGCTGGGCGCCCCAGGAACATTCAGATCTGGGTTTGCATTTTGGACTTTATCTCTGGTTTAGGCTACAGCTCGCAGGGCAGCCGGGCATGGAACCACGTGCGGCCCTGACGCCTGTGGCCTGAATAATCTCATTACATATGACGGCAAAGTCTGTGCCAGCTGCACAACTCCTGAGCCAGAGAGCTCACCTGCCCTCCCCGCTGGGACAGGGCACTTTGGCACAGCACTGAGGGAAGGCCCTTATCCACACGAAGATGCCACCATCCTCCTCGGCAGCACCAGAGTGAAGCTGGAGCCACAGGGGAGCTCCCAGAGTAGATCCTGTGTCCCCCTCCCAGTGACGCTTTCCACGGGACATTTTTGTGGCTCACAGCACCTCCAGCAGAACTTTTTGTTTCAGGTCATCTCAGGTCCAGCAGCACTCAGGGACTGGTGCCGTTAGTCCCCTCCCCAGGCCTCAAAGGAGCAGCGACTTAATGCAACCATTAAACCTGCCAGCCGCTGTAATCCCACCTCAAACCGGTAGGATCTTAAAAGGCTGAAATCTTTGAAATCACTCAGCCACGGGGTACAAAGGAAGAACAGTTTAAAAGGCTGCTAAAGCTCTCTGCATTCAGACTTGCTCTTGCTCCAAGCCCTGCACTTTGCTCCCCATCCATCTCCTTTGGGGAAGCGGCCACAGAGCTGAGAGCCCTCCCCAAAATGAGCCCCCAGGGCACGCTCACAGCCCTCTGCCAGCCAGAGCTGAGAGGAGAGGAGATTTTCAGAGAGCAAGAGAGTCACGAAGTGGTTTGGTTGGAAGGGACCTTGAGGGTCATCTCCTTGCAACCCCCCTGCCGTGGGCAGGGACACCTTCCACCAGACCTGGCTGTTTTTTTCATCTTGCAATGAGCAATGAGGATGGGACCCACTTTCAGGGGGACACAGACCTCAGGGGTATGTTAAATTCAACACTGTCACCCCCAGATATGACCACGATGCTGACTCAGTGTGACTGCCCGGGCTCCAAACTGGTTTTTTGGGGAGTGGTCAGGCCAAGCTGCATTCCCATGCCAGCCTCTGGAGCTGGTGGAGGGATCACCCTGGTCCTGCTTGAAACTCTCCCCCCTCCAAAATCGGCCTGCAAGATCAGCCAGGTCCTGAAGACCCTCTGCCAGCTGCTGCCTCACCTCTGCAGCCCACAGAGGAGCTGAGCAGCCTGGGGTGGGCAGCCTGGGGTGGGCTACCTGGGACACCTGGCACAAGCCAGAGCCCTGCAGCAGGCCTGGGGTGGGCACGGGGCTACCTGGGACACCTGGCACAAGCCAGAGCCCTGGAGCTGGCCCATGCCAGGCTGTGGCAGCCGCCCTGGCCCCGCAGCCAGCCCCAGCATGGCACAGGGGAGGCAGCAGGGGAGGCAGCACGTTATTCTTGGAAACCAGGAGGTGAGGTCATGCTGCCTGAATGCTGCAACTTGAGGCCAGACGAGCGGGGCCAGTTGTGCTTGGAGAGGAGCCTGACTTCTGCAGCGAGGGCCGTCTGCAGGTCGGGAGGCTGCCTGTGCCCCGAGCAGGAGGAAAGGGTTTCTGAAGGAAGGAGGGCTCTTCCCGCTCAGTTTCTCAGCAGACAGCAAAACCACAGCAAAAGGATGGGTTTGAAAAGAGCCAAGCCCTTGGAGCACCCTGGTGTGGGGCACAGGAGCCCAGCGGGAAGGCTGAGAAGATGGCAGATCCTAAACCTGGAGTGATGCTGCTCCTGTGCCACAGATCAGCCCAAGGGCCGCTTCCGAGCCGGCCGCTCCTCTGGATGCCTCCCACGTCCCTGCACCACCCTGCAACCCAGCAAGAGCTCTTCCATCTCAGCAGGCACCACAGCACATCCCAGAGCTGTCTGCGAAGAGACAAGTCACCAACTTGATCCTTCAGGCTTCCCCAGCAGGAACCTCCTGGGAGTTTTCATCACCTGTGCCCACCCATCATGTTCCAAACGTGCCAGGAGACCTGGCTCCCAGGCTGCACAGCTTCAGTGATTGTTTCAGTTACTATTTACACGTTGTTTTGGCTGTTTCACAGCATGTGTCTGGCAAAGCCCAGCCTCTGCTCTGCATCACTCACTACCCGAGGCACAGCCATCACCTCCACAGCCCCGTGAACCAGCACTGCCCTGCAACGAGGCTTTCCTGCTGTGTGTGTGGAAGTGATGGCACAGACAGCACTAATCTTGCCAAAGGCCAGCAGGGCTCGGTGTGAATGGCAAAATCATGGTTTTACCTGGTGGTATTTGGCTATTAAATCACACATCCAGGGGCTGTTTCCATCCTGTGTGCCACAGGCAGCTCAGCTCCTCAGCCCGGTGCCGCCTCTGACGTTCAGTAAATCACTGCATCTCAGTTCTGAAAACATGGGAAACGTCTTTTGCAAGACCCATGGCTGATGGCATTAGATCATTACGGAGAGGAAGAGCCCCGCCACTTCCTGAGCACATACCAAAGAGAAAACCCCTGCTCCCAGCCTTATCAGTCCATCACAGTCGTAGCTCTGACTGCTCAGAACATGTGAAGTGTTTAACAGAGATTATGGCAAATCCTAAATCGTTTAAACAAACTCAAACCCCAAGTCAGTAGACTCCTTTGGTCAATGAGATAATAAACCACAGCTTTGGAAAAGTCAGTGATGTCACTGCAGTTTCCACAGCTTTTCAACCACATCTTGCACAGAAGGCCACAGCAAAGAAATTTCTGATTATATAAAATACATGGCAGAACTAATTAAAAAAACATCTCTCCACTGAGAGAGGGCCAGAAGAACAGCAGACACAGCAAGCTGTTTCCCATGAGCACGAGCCCAGCATCTCCGTTCACTCCCTCACTTGAGGGATGTTTTCCCAGATGGATTTTTGGAGGGACACAGCATTTGCTCCCAAACGAAGCTGCGGGACACGGGGTGCTTTGGCTGCACGAACTCACTCGTCCACAGAGCTGCTCAGCCATCAGCTCTGAGCTGCCTGCCCTAATTCCACAGCAGGCACCTTCCCAGAACAGCAAACCACAAGCACCATCCTCCTTCCTCCTTCTCCATCAGGGGAGCCATCACTCATGGGTTATCAGATGAGGCCAAGAGCGAGACTGAGAGTTTCGCAAACACGCCCCAAAGCACCAAAGATGCTCCAGAAACAGGAGCAGCCCCCACGGCCCTGAGCTCCTCCAGCCCTTCCAAAGCTCACCAGTCCAGGTAAGGATCTCCTGCTTTGAAGCTGTAATCAGCAGCGAGGTTTGTTCACTTATTTTAGAGGAAACCTGCTCCACAAAGAGCTCCATCATGCAATGCATACAACAGAGAAAAACTCATCACCTGTAACACCAGTCCCCACTCTCCAGCCTGGCTTAGCTGCCTTTTCCTCGTGGAATTAAGGCAGCCAGCCCAAAGATTAGTCTTAAAAGTGGAATTTGCAGCAGGCAAAGAGCCCTCGCTCCCAGCCCCACCACTGCAGCCTGACCACAGCCAACCCTGCCAAGTCAGGCCAGCAGTGACCTACATACAGCAGCCTCCACAGAAATTACAAGGCTAATTTTGCCTAATAATAAATCACGCCAAGGTACAAGGAAGAACGGGGTAAGGAACCAGGCGTTTCAGCTCCATTCATCACCCCTCCCAAGGCTTTCTGTTCCCACCCTGCAGCAGCTCATCGTGCTTCAAACAGGGTCAAGTCACGGGTGGCTGGGACCATCCGTGGCTGCTTCACACCAGGTAATTCAGGGATGCCACACTTCAGGTACCAAAAAAATACAATAAAACTGGGAGTGGGAAACAGAAAGATGAACAAGAATCTATAAGAAAAGTAGAGGAATCTCTTGTTTTCACCCAGGTACTACACAGCAAGCAGAACTACCACCCATTAACTCTCACACAGCATCATTTTATTTAATGATGTGTCTCTGCCATGGACTATTGCTCTGGAACGAGAAGAAAATTTGCCTTAATGTTTTCACTGCTGCTAGAACACTTTCCCCAAGCTCAAGCTCTCCTGGAGCACTGAAAAGTTCTCTTCAGCAAAGTGACTCCCAGCAAAACCCTTACCAAAACCATCTCTTGATTTGGGAGGAAGAGCTTTAACAGCACAAGAGTTGCTCGTGACCCAAGAGGAAGCACAACATGACCAGAAGACACCGTTCACATCAGGGAGGGACACAACTGCGTCTCATCCCCCAGTGAAGGATTGCATCATTATACAAGATTTTGGAACAGCAAACCTAAAGAATGACACTCCAAATGGAAAGGTTCACTGCACAACCAAAGCAGGCAGCAGACAGATTTCAGCTGTGGCTCCTGGCAATAGGCCATCAGGATTCTTTTAAGCATCATCTGAAACATGACAACTCGATGCAATCACTTCTGTGGATCCTGCTTTAGGTCATCTTTCCACTCTGCTGCAGCCCATGAGTAATTTGGACCCAAATACCTCTCCACAGGTCTCTAGCAGAGACGTCAGCCCGGCTGCGTACCCGAGGAGGGCATGAAGTCAGCACACATCATGTCTAGGGCAGTCACCCACACCAAGTTTGGGCTCTGCAGCTCTGCCCAAATATCCCAATGCAGTAAGCCAAGCCTGTAGCTCACACTCGTGAGGGCAGGACGAGAACCCACGGGCTCGTCCCAGAGCCCAAACTCCCAGCGTAGCAGTTGGGAAGGTGCTGGAGGGAATCACTTACAGTAGCAGCTGTGCTGCTCTTTGAGAAGCCAGGGACATGTCCAACCACTCAGCTGAACTCGTCCCTCCCCGTCAGGGACGCCAGGAGAGGCCAGGACAGGGGACAGGCAAGACAATCCCTTTTCCTAAAAGAGATTCAGGGTCGAATATTCCTCATCCCGCAAGAGCCACACAGACACTCTACATCACCCTCCTACATCCCAGCCCTGCACTCCAGGAGTGTTTCAACAAGCCAAGGGACCCGTGTGACACGTGACACAAACCCTGACCCCTCGCTCTGGCACGGGCAGCGTGACAGCACCAGCCCTGTGCCCCAACCACGGCGGGCAGAGGAACCTCCGGCCTCAGCCTCCTCCTCCTCCTCCATCCTTCCCCTTTCAGGGCTGCGAGAGGGAAGTGCTGGGATCTGTGCTTTAAATATGTGACTCAACTTCAGAGGCGAGGAGCCCGTCTGTCAAAACAGAAGAGGATTTCGCTAATTTTCAACCCAATGAGGTGACAACACAATGTCACCCCGGAGTACAACGCGGGGCGGCTCACGAGCAATGTCTCTGGCATTTCTGAGGGAAAAGCCAAACTTCCATCACCCAACTGACCCCACTTGCTTAACCACAGACATTCAGCACCGTACCTTGCCCACTCCACCACCTCTGCAGCACAACCTGTACCCCCAAAGCCCCACGCTCGTTCCCTCACTCGGGTCAGGAACCCCAGACACCAACAGAGGGGCAACTCTAAACACAAAAGAAGAGGGGTTACGGGTTTAGGTGGGAGTTACATCTTTAGGTGAGGGTTATGGGTTTAGGTGGGGTGTTTTTAGCCTTCCCAGTTCTCGGGGTAACGCCAAGGATTGGAACAGCTCATGTGTGGGCGCAAATTGCACGGATGCTGGAGAACACGGCGCTCCCACCGAGCAGCCAGCCTTGCTCCCGCATCACCCGGCGTGTCAGGAACCATTCAAACTTCCCCAAGCCTGGCTGGCAGGGAGACACGCTCCCCTCTCTGCTCGTTTGAAAACAAGGAGAAGGGCCGCATCACCTAGAGCGTGTGCTCAAACACACCGTGCAGCCACTGTTTATCCACGCCTGTCAAAGAGAAGCAAGTTAGGGACAAGGGGTAACATCGTAACGCTGAAATATTCCCGGTGGGAAGCGGGGGAGGACAGCCGCTCGGTGTTGGAGCCGGGAGGGGACATGGCACGGGGACAGCGAGCAGCTGCCCGTGCGTACAGCACACACCACGAACGCCCCACGGAGGAAACCCCACGTTCCGCGCTGTGTCCCCCACGCTCGGGGATGCGTTCCAAGGTGTGCATCCCCCGGGGGGGATCCCAGCCAGGCCACGGTCTCCTCTCCACTCCTGCCCACCCCCCCCCACCCCCCCTCGGGCTACGAAGATGTCATTTCGCTTCGTTTCCCACTACAAAGCTGGAAAGCCGCGTCTCGCTGCTCGTAATGGGGGGGGGGGGGGGAAAGACGAGATTAAAGCGCGGCCGGAGGGGCGGGCGGCAGCTCATTGTCCGGCCGGCCCCGCTGCCGCCGATGGCCCCCCCGGGACCCCCTTCCCCCCGCAGCAGACACCTTCCATCACTGTCAGCAGCGCCGCTGCCGCTCCCGGGCCCCTCCCGGCCGAGCGCCCGCGCGGTCCCCGCGTCCCCCCCGGTCCCCGGCGCGGGGTCCCCGCGCACCTTGAGCGCGAACTTCTCGCCGCTCTTCTTGCTGAAGATCTCCAAAACTTTCCCGTTGATGCCGAGCCCCAGCACTTGCGTGGTGACCTTGTAGTCGTCCGTGATGGCATTCTTCCGGATCTGCAGGCCGCCCTTCCCCGGGAACGGCGGCGGCCCGTGCGGGGGAGCGGCGGGCGGCGGCGGCGGCGGCGGCTGCGGCGGCGGCGGGCTGGGGAAGCCGGCGGGCGGCGGCGGCGCCCCGGAGAGCATGGCGGGCACCGGGTGGGCTCCGGGCGGGCTCGGGGAGGGCTCCGGGAAGGCTCCGGGCGGGCGGGAGGGCGGCGGAGCCCCGCGGGCCGCGCGGGATGGGCCGGGGGTGCGGGGGGTGAAGCAGCAGCGCCGCCGCCGCCGCCCCCCGCCGGTGCGCCCCGGCCCCGACAAGAGCGATGGCTCCGGTGCGGCGGCGGCTCCTCCTCCTCCTCCCGCCGGCCCGGCTCTGATGTCAGCGCCCCGGCCGCCGGGGGAGGGACGGGGCGGGGCGGCCCCGGGGCTGAGCCTGCGCCCGCCGGACCGGCCCCGCCGCTGCCCGAGGGGCGCCGGGGGGGCTCGGTCCCCCAGGGGTACGGGAGACCCCCGGCCCCGCCGTGGCCTGTGTCCCCGGTCCCCCGGAGCCGGCGGTGGGATGGCAACAGGTCGCGGTGTTCCCAGTGTCCCTCCTGTGAGAACAGGAAAGACTGCTGGCAAAAGCGTGGAGCGACAGGACAGGGGGGAATGGGCTCAGGTTCAAAGAGAGAAGGTTTGGGCTGGATACTAAGAAAAAAAATCTTCCCTGTGAGGGTGAGGAAACCCTGGCAGAGAGTGTCCAGAGCAGCTGTGGCTGCCCCATCCCTGGAAGTGTCCAAGGCCAGGCTGGAGCAGCCTGGGACAGTGGAAGGTGTCCCTGCCCACGGCAGGGGTGGAATGAGATGATCTTCCACGTCCCCTCCAACCCAAAGCATGTTGTGATTGCACGATTGGACCAGTAACAGCGTCCCACCCACGCCTGGCGTCTCCTCGCTGCCCCGAGAGCATCCTGGGGTGACAAAGGCTGCTCTGAGCACGGCTGGTGGTGCTGCTGGTGCCCAGCACCTCATCCACCATCGCTCCTTCTACAACCACGTCCCAGGAAGACAAGAGGTGTAACCAGCACCGCAGCACAGAGAGCGTCAGGGGATGAGAAGCAAGTCCAAAAACAGTGAAGCCTGTCTTGATGATAACAAATTAACTCCCATGTCCGTGTTCATCCCAGAATCCAACAAAGATGAGGCTAAAAGAGAAGAGATCCACACTGAGGTGCAACCTGCCCTTGAACATCCAGTAAAATCCCGTGAGCATTCCTTCTGCTAGAGTGCCACAGGAAATCAAGGTATTTCATTTATGGATGTAAAAGGCACACTGATAATCCCTGTTTTCTTAGTAAAGAATGGTTTTTTTTGACATCCATCCCTCTTGCCCAGCTGTCCCACAAAAGGCAGGGAGTGTGCCCTGGGGAAGGGATGAAGGAACATCATGGTACACAGGATGTACACCACGTCCTCCACAAGCAGCTGCCACCACAAGAAAGAAGAATCCTAAAAAGGTCCTAAAAGGTCCTAAAAAGGGACAGGACAGTGAAGGGCAGGACAGGGAAGGGCACACTATGGCCTCTGTGTGTGCCTACACAAAGGCAAGGCCACCCCACAGCAGGAGCCATCTGCTCCACCTCCACCACCTCAGCACCTTCTGAGATCAATAAAATCCTCTCAGGTTTTTTAATCAAGCCAATAAAAGTGCTCCCAGTTTTCCAGAGGCAGGTCTTACCCCGTGGCTGATCAATAGCTGGGCGAAGCAGCGGATCCAGCTAATCAAAGCACGTCATTAGCAGCAAGAGACTGAGCGTCTGTCAGGAGGTGGCAGTGACAGTCACCAGATGGGAGAGTGAGTAAACCTACACCAGCGCTGGCAGCTTTATAAATAAAACTCTTGTCGAGCTCCCCGTGCCTCTCACTGAGTCCTGAGTTTCCCTGAGAAAGCTGGAGAGCAGCAGAGGCCTTCCCCCGCTCCTGGCTAAGCGTTGGCTGTGAGATTTCCCACTTGGAAAACGGATTCATTCAGCATCTCCCAGAATCTGATCCTGCACCCTTCACCCCAGCTAACAAGGGGTTTCGGGGGTGGCAGTTAAATCCAACAGGCCCTGTAAGCACAGATCAAAGCTGCTTCAAAGCTGCTGCTCTCTGGGGTTTTCCCAGCTTTGGCGTCCCCTTGCTTGGGCTCGTCTCAGCACGTCTGGGGAAAGGAGCCTTTTAAGCCAAATTCTTCTCCACAGAGGAATCTGGTCAAAGGAAAATGACTGACCCATTTCGTCGCTCCGTTTCCTCTAGTTTCATTCATATTTGCTTTGTAACCCGAGCCTTCAGCTATTTCAAAGATAAACACCAGTCCAGAGGAGGCACAGTTTGGGAGCCTCGGGTCCTGGGTTTCCCATGGAGTCCTCTTTGGTTACTCACCCGAGGCGAGGGCTGGGCTGGCTCCTCCTCACAGCCTGGGCCCCCTGGAGCTGGGACAGCAGAGCCCCACTTCCCTCTGCCCGCAGGCTTGGGGGGGTCAGGAAACCACATCATTTAATCACAGAATCGTGGCAAGGTTTGGGTTGAAGGGGACTTCAAAGCTCATCCAGTCCCACCCCTGCCATGGCAGGGACACCTTCCTCTATCCCAGGTGGCTCCAGCCTGGCCTGGGACACTCTCAGGGATGGGGCAGCCACAGCTGCTCTGTGCCAGGGCCTCCCCACCCTCACAGGGAAGAATTTCTTCCCAATACCCAATCTAAACATCACATCTTTTAGTTTAAAACCATTCCCCCTTCTCCTGTCACCAAGCCTCTTCAGCACCTTTTAATTTACCTTAATTTCTAAGGTAAATCTGATGCTTGCAGGGAGTTTGTCCTTGCTCTGTTTCAAGTCGTGCTTGCTGATAAATTTAAGCTTTCTCCTATAAAATTCCTGTCAGGGGGCAGATGTTTCTCTCCATCATTACACCTTCCACAAGGTAATTGCAATGACAATCTTCTGCTGGAGCCAGTGGGAAGCAATGAGCCCTTCGGTGGGAATTTATTAAGAAATAAAGAATTTATTAAAGAAATAACCGTGGAGGGGCAGGCAAGAGAAGGCCCAGTGTGACTATAAATATTTGATTTGCAGTTCTGTGCCCCTCACAGCAAAGCTGAGCAGTGAAAGCTCACTGAGCAGTGGAGCCTCGGTGAGGCAGAATTAGAGAGATTCCCCCAAAATGATCCAATCTGTCCTACAGACGGGACAGAGGGGTGCCAGGTCCCTGTTCCGGGGTGTCGGGGACTCCCTGCCCGGCTCGCAGCTCATCGCCACCAGCCGCCACGAGGTGGCCCCCGGGCCCCGCCGGGCCCCGCTCCGCCGGTGGCCGCGGGACGGGAGCGGCGCGGAGGCTCCGGGGCCCCCAGCCCTGCTCAGGGTGGGACCCTGATGTGCCACCTCTCCCCTGGCTCAGAGAGAACCGTCCCGGCTCGCCCCACAGCACGCATTCCCGAGGGAGCTGGGTCAGAGGAGGGTTGGGCTCAACCTTCTGAACCTTCTGGACCTTCTGGATATCAGGAGAAGGTTCTTCCCCCTGAGGGTGGTGGGGGCCCACATCCACCCACGCCCTTCCCACACACCCCACAGCTCTGCACGGCAGAGGAAGAACCACCATATGGGGTCCAGCATGGGAACAACCCACCAGATTTTGCTCCCAAAAAACAAACAAAAAAAAAAAAAAAAAAAAAAAAAACCCACCAAACAAACCAACTCAAAAAACCCTCTATGAACACCAAACCCAGCAGCAGTGACCTCCAGTTCTCAGCCAAGAGAAGAATCATCCAGGTGAGAATGGAAACTGATTTTTCCCTCCTTCCACCCCCATTTTCACTAGGGAACAATCACTGGCTGGCAGCAGGCTCAGCCTTTACGTGACAGAAGTGGCTGATCCATGAACGTGCTCTCCATGGCAAGTGATAAACCAGATTGTTACTTGATTTTAGCAGAGTTACCAGGAAAAAATAGACCACGAAGATGAGGGTAATGATCATCAAGGCTCTGTGCATCCTGTTCTTCTCCCTGGGTGGATCTGTGGGAGCACAAGGCCAGTGAAAAGCTATCCCACTTAAAAAATGATAATTCCTTTAAATAATCTTTTTAGGAGAGAGGTAATAGAGTTGAAAAGATGCTGTTAATCACCATTACAACTATCAGTGCCACTTGTAAAGCAACGGAAAGAGTGAAATAAGCACAGGAGGTAGCACTGAAGTTGTACCGGGGTTTTTCCCAGCGTTCCCGGAGCTCCAGCTCAGCTCCCGGCAGCTGCTCCGCTCTCCCAGGAAGCGGCTGCATCCCAGTGCCTGGAAGTGATCCTTGTGCATGGCTTGCAAGTCTATTTATAAAGCACTGTTGGATCCTTCAGGATGAAAGGAGCTATTCTAACTGGCGTTTATCTCCCAAAAATGCAACCACAAACTTTCTCACGCTGCTCCACTCAGGACGAGTCTGAGAAATGGCATTTTTATAGAGTCCCTCTCTCCCAGCCGTGCCGGAGCACGGGGTGGGGCTGGCTGGCAGCACCAGCGCCTTGCCAGGGATATTTACCACGGGCACCACCCTTCTGCGGCAGCAGGAGATGGAGCGATGCCCCTTGGCACACGGTGGGAAGAGGCAGCAGCTCCAGGGCCGGGATTCCCGTCGGGGATTATCACCCGCGGGGCCCGGCGTTGCTGACATTCCCGAGCGGGATGGCTCCCCAGACCCTTCCCGCTGGGCATTCCCGAGCTGAGCCCATGATTGCGAGACGTGTCAGGAAATACTGCTCGGGATTAGAGCTGTCTGCCTGCCGGGGATGAGGATTTTCCTGCCCCTTTCCCGGCCAGCTGGGCGCCGGGCACAGGGCAGGGGACACAGCACGGTCCCTGGACCCAGCAAGGGGACAAACCAGCGTGTCCTGGGTGTCCACCTCAACCAGTGACCCCCATCCAGGGAGGCTTCAGCACAAGGCAGGACAACACTAAAAGCACACAAATTCCCCCAGCACTGACCCCTTACTCTGCTTTTCCCAACACAAGGATTTTTCCGCCTGGAAACTGGATCCTGATTCATTGCCCAGCAGATGATGCCAAATGTACTTCCTCAAGTCACAGTCACAAAACCCGCCACGCACAAATACAGAAATGTACAGGCCCTGAAATAATCGGCTTTTAAAGGGGTGGAGCCCAGCTGCCAGGTGAAAGCACAGATCTCACGCCAGGAAAAACCCAAGGCACAGGCTGGGGCAAAGGGACCTGGTTTTAAGGCCAGCACCGCTGTCCCTGGATGGCAGAGGGGTGACAAGGTGAGACCCTGGAGCAGGAGGAGGCTCTTCCCACCAGCTGAACCCAGCCTGGCACGGCCCCATGAGCCCTGCATGGCCGTGCCACCTCCCAGAGCCCTTCCATCTGCTGGCATCCACACATAACCCAAATCGCCCTGCTCTGCCAGCAGAGAGGAGGCATTTGTGTGACAAGATTATGGAGATTAGCCCCATTAGCATGAGCAGCTCCTGGGCTGGCCCTAATCCAGAGGGACATATGCAGCCCACGCTGCTGCTGCTGCCCTGCCTGTCCCGAAGGACCTGTGGCAGCTGGGGGACACGACTGTCACCCATGTCCCCGTGTCAGGGTGGGCACCGTGCGCCAGCAGGGACCCACAGATCCTCCCAGCTGAGCCCAGCCCCTGCAGAGGGCTGGCCACAATGAGGCAGGGCTTGGGGACAATCCGAGGGGTGTCCCCCCCAACACCCCACCAACACAGCCCTGGGACGGGGAATGGGGACAATCCCAGGTTGGGGACAATCCGAGGGTGGCAGTGACCCCACCCCACCAGCACAGCCCTGGGACGGGGGATGGGGACAATCCCAGAGGTGGCAGTGACCCCACCCCAGCAGCACACCCCGAGGTGAGGGGTTGGGGACTATCACAGGTTGGGGACAATACCAGGGGTGGCAGTGACTCCACCCCAACAGCACAGCCCTGAGACAGGGGTTTGGGGACAATTCCAGGCTGGGGACAATCCCAGGTTGGGGACAATCCCAGGTTGGGGACAATCCGAGGGTGGCAGTGACCCCACCCCAGCAGCGCAGCCCTGGGTGAGGGGTTGGGGACAATCCCAGGTTGGGGACAATCCGAGAGTGGCAGTGACCCCACCCCAGCAGCGCAGCCCTCCCGCCCCGCACAGGCGCTGCGGGCAGCGGGGCTGGCAGGGTTCTCTCGGCCCTTCTGCGCAGGGTGGAAAAACACTTGGGCCACCGAGCGCGAGGCTAAAAGTGGCCGGGGTCAGGGCGAGCAGCTGCCGGGGCCGTGCTGGAAGGGCCGAGCCCCGCAGGGGCCGGAGCCGCCCCGGCTGCTGGGCCGGGATTGCGTTGCAGAGCCCCGCGCTGGCATGCGGAGCGGCCAGAAATAAACCTGTTTGTGTAGCAACTGCAAACACAGCAACGGCAGCGAGGTGAGATGGATGGGACTCTCTTCTTTGGGTGTTTGTTCGGGGTTTTTTTGTTTTTTTTTTTTTTTTTGTTTGTTTGTTTGTTTGGGTTTTTTTGGGGGGGAGGGAGTGGAGACATTTGTTGTTAAAGAGGTTTTTGCTTGGGATGTGAGCTCCCTGGAGCATCCACGGGCTGCAGGTGGCAGCAGGATGGCTCCGTGGAGGTCTGGGGTTCCCAGCAGCATCCTCACTGCCCTTTCAGGTACCACAGGCTTTGGGATGCTGGGGTGTGTGGAGAAATGCTGGACACAGCACGAAGCAGAGGCAGCAGGATGCAGGGACAGGCTGGAACCAGGTGTATCCCAATATTTGGGAGACATCACTGTGTTCTAGTCCCTTTCCAGCTGTTATTGCACCTTGTGGACAAGGAAAGGGAGTCAGGAATGATTTGGGCTGCTTGAGATGGACCCCTCAGGAGCCAGGACCCACAGACCCCTGCAGTGGCAGGAGGACAGAGCAAGCTCCAAGGTCAGCAGACAGAAAACAGGGAAGATGGCCTGACCAAAGTGTCCAAACGAGTTCTGTATAAAATATCCGTCCTGCAAGCACGGGATGAGGCACAAGGTCACCCCGTGGCTGGGACAGAGCAGTGACAAAGCTCCCACCTGCCACACCTGCCAGCCCTGCTGCTGGTGGCACTTAATCCCCTGGCAGTGCCATGTGGGACGAGCGCTGCAAATGGCATCAGGGAGGGTGGACACAGGGAAAGGAGTGAAACTGGGCCCACCAAAAGCTGCATTTCTTGTGGCCTCGTGGGAAGGTGAAACATTTCTGTAATGCTGCCAGAAAGGGCCGTGGAACGAGACCAGAACCTGGGAAAGCAGCTCATAAAGGCCAATTTCTCCACGGTGTGTAACTAGACCCAGCAGTAGGTGATGCATGAAGCTCTGGGTTTAGCTTAATAGGGGGGGGAAAAAAAAATCATCAAAGACTATTTAGAAAGGTTTGTGTCACCCTGGTGCATTTCCCATCACATGGGGATGTGTCAAAGGACCACGCTTAGTCCTGCCAGTGCTGAAGAGGGGCCTGGAAATGGTTATAGCAAAGCATGTGATCCATTAGACAGGGGAAAAGAAGAAGAAAATCCAGCTTGGACATTCTGGCTCTCTCTTACCTCTCCTGTCACTTTACTGCTCCTCCTGGAAGCACAGCCAGTGCCCCCTGATGAGGAGTGAGATGGCCAGGGAGGTGAAACGCTGCGGCCAGGCCGTGTCACCAAGGCCTCGTCAGCTCAGCCCCACGCAGCTGGCACTGCTGAAACCTCCTGAATCAGCACCAGCTGGCTGGAAAATGAAAGCTGGGCTGTTTGCTCCCCTCTTGCACCTCCCAAAATAACCAGCAGCTTCCCTCTCCTCACCCCCTCTGACCACACACACCCCCAGCTCCCCCAGCAATCAGCTGGCACTGCCAGCGTGTCCGGCCCCCTGCTCCCTGTGCCCCACCAGGACCTCATTAAGTGGGCATTTTTGAAGATCACCAGGCTGCAAATGTCTGAGAAGTGCTGGAGAACACAGCTCTGCCCTCCCAGTGCCCAGGGTCCCGCGGGGAGGTCGTGAGGTGCTGTGGGGCACGTCCAGCAAGGAGGAAAATCAGCTCAAACCACCCTCATTGCTTCCACTTTCATCTCATCCAAAGAAGAAACAAAAGAGCATAAAAAGGTGGGCAGCACATTTCTCCAGGCTCCTTCAGGAGTTTGAGGAGCTGCAGGAGCTGCCCAGCTCCAGCCTCTTCCTGTCCTGGGTCAGACAGGACTCGACAGCATCCAGCCCAAACCATGCCAGAGGCTGAGCTCCACATGGGAAAACAGCAACGAAGGGAATTGTGCAGGGGATCTGCGGGGGATCTGCAGCTCCTGTCTCAGAGAGTCAGCCTCAGACAAAAAAAAAATCATCCCTCTCTGCGTGCTTGCCTGTATTCATTCGTGCTCGAGGCTTTGGGAGCAGAGGAGCTCTGGTGTAAATTACTTGCACGACCTTTCCTGTTTGATGACTTTACAGCTGGCTGCTCACACCTCACATATAATTCCATTTATGCCATCCATCATTAGCACCTGCTGGAGAGCCTGGCAGCTCCTGTGGCTGGTGCTGCTGTCACCGGGGGCTGTGGCAGTGGCAGGACACAGGACGGGGTCACAGGGAGGTGGCACTGCCCTGCAGAGCCCCGGGCAGGGCAGGACATGGCCAAGGACCTCGGGCATTCTTGGTCAGACCTGGCACAGGATTGAGTTAAATCCTTCTTTTGTCTTCTCCTCATTTTCCACCCACTTTGAGCTCCGAGGCTCCTGCTGAGTGTGGCAGGGTAGAATCAATTTTCCCAATTCTTTTCCCTGCCCTACGAGATCATCCTCACGTGGGTGCCCACCACAAAGCCCTTGAAGGCCACAGCAGCTGAACTCCACTCTGCCAGCAGCTTCTTGGTTATGAGTTCTTGCATTTCCATGGCCTCACAGCCAAAGAACCACCCAGGGCAAGACCTGGCTGTGACATTTCTCATCTGGAGAGCCCCTCGCTCACATCCCCCCGCCCAACACACTGCAGGTGAGGTGTTCCCACAATTAAACCGGAAGAAATTCCTATTAAATCCAGCCCCCTTTGTGCCAGCGCTCCGTACCTCCAGCAGTCCCTTCTGGGGGCTAATCAGGCATGTGCTTTATTGCTCTCAATCCCTTCTCGGCTATGCTTAATTACACTTAATTATTGTAACCCCGGTCTCTGCCTTCCTACCTCCAACCCACTAGCCCAGCAGATACTGCTGTGCTTGTAGAGCCGAATTCCAGAGCTGCCGAGGAAGGAATGCAAACCCTTACATGGCTCTGCTCCTCTGCCAGCGGCTGGGGCTGCCTCTCCCTCGGCTTTAGAAAGCTCCTCTCAGCGTTTAAGAATGGACAGACTTAATTCGGGCAGCTATTCCATCCGCGCAGACAAAGGAAACAAGCCGGAGCACACTTAAGGAGCAATTATTTAAATCCCCCTGTCTGCGAGAGGCGGGGGAAAGACGCTCGTGCCAACAATCCCCTCTCCCTGCCACATCCCAAACTCTCCCGCCACTCCTTATAAGTTCAGCTTTCCCCAGATGTCTCTGTCTGCATCTGCACCCAGGAAATCACATTTATCATTCCCCTATAAACTCTGCAGAGAGAGGGATGGGACCACAGGAAAAAATCTGGTCAAGAATACGTGTTCATTCCTGGGTTTTACACCCAAAATCCAAGTGAAGAGAGCAATCTTCAGCGGGGAAGGCGTTTCTGAGCATCTGTGCACGTGGCGGTCCCAAAAAGTGTTTGCAAAGCTCATTAGGGTAATTTGACAAGAGGAAAGGAAACAAACCCCGAGCTGCCACCACTCCCTCCTTGCCCGTGCCACGAGGAGCTGAGCTCACAAAAACCATCAGATGAATCATCCCAGCACCAGCGCTCCGAGCCTGCTCGCTGATGCTTAAAGAAAACATAATTAGGGGGAAAATGCTCCTCTTTGGTTCACACAGCCCCTGCCATGGGCAGGGACACCTTCCACTAGCCCAGGTGGCTCCAAGCTCCACCAGCCTGGCCTTGGGCACGTCCAGGGATCCAGGGGCAGCCACAGCTGGGCCAGGGCCTCCCCACCCTCAGTGAAGAATTTTTTTTCTAATATCCAATCTAACCCTTCTCCCTTCCAGTTTGAAGCTCTTCCCTCCTGTCCTGTCACTACAATAATTAATAATAATAATAATTGGAATACACCACAGGATTAACAAACTCCAGGCTCCCCATCATGAGGGGTTTGGAACACAAACCCTGTGAGGAACCACTGAGGGAGCTGGGGGTGCTCAGCCTGGAGAAAAGGAGACTCAGGGGTGAGCTCAGCTCTCTCCACAGCTCCTGGAAGGTGCCTGTGCTCAGCTGGGCTTGGGCTCTGTCTGCAGGAGCTGACAGAACCAGAGCACACAGCCTCGAGGGAAATTTAGGTTGGATGTTGGGGAAAAGTTTTTTACAGAAAGGTGATAAAGTTCTGGAATGGCTGCCCAGGGAGGTGGTGCAGTCACCAGCCCTGGGTGTGTTTAACAAAGCCTGGATGTGGCACTGGGTGCCAGGGTTCAGCTGAGGTGTTGGGGCTGGGCTGGACTCGATGATCTTTCAGGTCTCTCCCAGCCTGGTGGTTCTGTGAATTCTGTGAATCCTCGTGCAGATTCAGGTTTTTACCAACATCCCTCAGCATGATTTTGCCAGGCAGAAAGACACAGGCTCAGCTTTGGTGTTGGATTCCCCAGCCCTTCACTGGCACCAAACATGATTTCCCCTCACAGCTCCTGGTGCAGCTCAGACAGCAGAATTTGGGAGACAATCCCTTATCATGTTACATTAACAAACATTACAGCAGGGCAGATAAATTTATTTTTTTAATCTGAGGTGCTGTGCTTGAGAAAATGTCACTCAGAGAGTGTCCCATGGACTCAAGCCAGGCTGAACACAGAGCTACACATTCATATACATATACCACAAAGACATCTAAATCTCTACATATATATATATTTTTACTGTTTTCAGCTTGCAAACTTTTTAACAATCAGGTATTTGTTGTTCACCCACATTAAAACTAGGCAAAAATTCACTGTGTTGTCTGCACACTCTGTGTGTGTAACATACGTGGTTTAATCACCCAGGTTGTAGCTGGAGACTTTTTATTGGAGCATGATTTCATCTTCAAACCATCCCAATATCCACTTGTGTACAGTAAGTTACCCATTTATAGGTTTCTAATAAAAGCAAATCTTCCCTAAGTGGCTATTACTGGATTTCTCCTTTCAGCCTGGGGATAAGCAGGATTCTGGGCTTTAAAAAGCTCTCTAGTGGGCTGAATAAGAAAGTGACAACTGAAGAATGTCATGGCAAAACTCTGGTGTGTTCTAATTACAGCACTGTTAACGAGGGGAACATTTGTCAGAGCAGAGCTTCATCACGTTTAGCACAGACACAGAAACCTCCCGCTCACACAGTGACAATTTTCTCTCCTCTCCAGGCAGATGCCACAGGAGGTGGTGTCTGCCAGCACAAGGTAAGTTCCACCATCTGGAAATAATTACTATTTTTTAATCAAGGACTTTAAGGACTTTGCACACTCGATTGCTAAAGAAAATGATGCATTTATTTTCTTTTAAAAAATGACCCAAAGTACAACTTCAATAAATCTGCTCATTACATTTAGGTACATAGTTTGAGACTGATTGATTTCCAGAATGTTCCTCCACAGTTACATCCACATGCACCTCCAATGTTTTCCACATTCCCCACCCTATCACACCTCATCACAATATTTGTAATAAAAAGGCAAACCTGCAGATTCTGAGCGCGCTCACATTTAGCTGGAACATCTGCAATGTGTAAGAACCCCTGAACAGGAACGTGGCTGCAGCGAGGCAGATGGAGGCTGGAAAAACCCTGAGTGCTGCATGTGGGGGCTCTGGGACAGCACAGGCTGCCCCACCCTGCCAGCCCCTCTCATTTGGAATAAAAAAATCCAGGAAAATGTTCTGGAGCCACAGATCTGTCCTGGTGCAGAGGGAGTTACAGAGCTGGAGACATCGGTGGCGTTTTGGAACATGAGAGCTCTCTAATGAGATGTAGGAGGTCTATTTATTTCCACAAACTGCTGTTAAATTAATTTAAAAAAATAAAAATCAAGTGGTGCCTGTGATTTTCAGGCTCTGCACAACTCCCTGCCAAGAGGGGACAGCCGGGGGGGATTTGGGATTTTATCCCAGGGAACAGGGACAGGAGGAGAGGGAACGGCCTCGGGCTGTGCTGGGGAGGCTCAGGGTGGACACCAGCAGGAATTTCCTCATGGAAAGGGCTGGAAGGGGCTGCCCAGGGGGGTTTGGAGTGGCCATCCCTGGAGGTGTCCAGTGACTGGACCTTGGTCTGGGTGACGAGGTGGGCATCAGGCACAGGCTGGAACTGATGATCCTGGAGGGCTTTTCCAGCCTCACGATTCCAGGATTCTGTGAAGCACCAAATACAAAATCACACTGCCCAACAGCCAAAGCTGCCAGGCACCCACAGCTCGGAGCACTCGGCACGTGCAGAAGCCCCAGGATTTTTCATTAAAGTCTCTGAGCACGGTTTGTTTTCAGTCTCAGCTGGTGCTGCACACAAGTCCCACAGATCTTTCCATATTATTTCGGCTCTCCACTTCCACAAGGGAATTAAACTTTGGCCGGCAGGGGATTTGTATCATTTCAGCAGAGATCTCTGGGTGCAGCATCAGCCGTTTGCTTGTGTGCCTGGGATTAGCAAGACATTGCTGAGATCATCATATATACGTTTCACAGCCAGGACAGCTTTTGGTATTAAACAAGTAAAAAACCCAGGAGAGCTGCAGCCTGCAGCCCTTTAGAAAGGACCCTGTGTTTGTTTGAGAGGTAGTTCTGAAGATGATCATCATTGCAAAGAAGTTCTGCAACTGCTTAAAGAGTTTTCAACTGCAGAAAAACCCTTAGAGGTAAAAAAGTTTGTAAGCAATCACTCACTCTTCCACAAACGTTGTATTAAATCTGTCCCATTGATCTGCTGTGAATTCTTGGGTCACTGGTCAGCCAGGACTGCCATTCCAGCAGGCTGGGAGGATAAAAAACACCAGTGAGGAGTGTCTGTGGTACCCAGAAAATCTCTAGATTTAGGTTTGGGTCTTTCAGATGTGCTGCTCATGCACTGTCGTTGATTTATACAAAAATATTGCTGAGCCAAAGAGCTGGAACTGCAGCCAGTGAACAGTTGTTATTTGCACCTCTCACAGGGCAGTAAAACACTCTAAGGAGCATTTTAAAACAAGTGTGGGTGACTTTCAGAAATGCAGACATGATTTGCTGTAAACACAAGTGATTTGCATGTGTTCTGTGGTGACTTCTGAGGAGAACACGACTGGGGTGCCAATGCTGGCAGCTCAACAAAGCAAAGCTGCCTCAAAAATAAAAACTGCACTTTATCTATTCAGACATTGTTAATTTTAGGCTACTTCCAACATTCTCAGCAGTAGCACAGCTGATGATGTGATGGTTTCTGGTGATTTCAGAGCTCACCAGGGTTTGGCTTTCCCAAAAACAAGTGTGACTTTGAGGTTTGGCCATATCTGGCGAGCACAGCCAGCGAGACCGTGACCGCCCCTGATAAATGACAGTGACACAGCCCAGGGTCCCCCACGTGGGGCTTGGACAACTCCTGCTCCAATTCACAGGGAACTCAACCACTCCAGGGTTCGCAGGGATGATTCCTCAGAGGAAATTTATTGGCTCACCTGGAGGGCTCTCCCAGTTTGGGAATTCTGCATCCAACAATTCACCAAAAGCAAATGTTTTATGAAGAAATTGGGGATGTGACTGGAAACAAAACCCCAATATTCTCAGCTGTGCTTCCTGGGTTAGGAAGAAATTTCCAGCCCAGCAAGTATCTGCTGAGGCTGCTTTTCCTTCTCACCCAAATTAGCAATTCACTTAACTACTTATTTGATTTTCAAATATGGCAGTACCAAGTAAGTAAAAGCAAGTCTTAAACAAACACCTTGTGCAGTCAGGGCAGTCAGGGCACGCTGAACACATTTTCTAGATGAAAAGCCTTGGTTTTGCCAGTTAATTGCTTTATCTGCAGCTTCACAGCCCCAGCCTTAAGCAAAATTACTCAGTGTGCACCAAAGGTTGCCACAGGGGGAGTTCCCTCACAGTCATTTCTTCCCACAAGTCACAGAATTATCAATATTATTCTACACTTTTTATAGACAAACTGGTTTTGGACCAGGACCCTGCTGTGTGTTCCTGAGCCCTGTTTGTGAGCTCCCAGCACACCACCACTGCTCCTTCTGCCAGGCTCCAGCACCATCATGTCTTCTCTACAAAATCCTTTTCTATGCATCTTTCCTACCAAGCTACTGCTCCTGAAAGGTTCCTGTCTCCTCTCTCACCTGGTGTGTTTTGTTAGAAAGAAATGCAAAGGGCAGAAAAGGAAGGAGATTTCTGAGAACGTGCCAGATCTATTAGAGATTCTACTAAAATCAGTGGTATCTTCTGCCACTTCCCTCCAGAATCCACTTCCCTGGTTCTTCATTTAAATACAACTTCACTCAGCCTAGCAAAATAAAAACTGCCAGCCATGTGTTGTTGTAAGTGACCCATGGGCAGCCCATCCATGCTGCTTGCTGCACGGATAAGGGCCAGACTGTTATTTTAATATCATTACTAAGCTCATTGAATTGACACTTGTGAAAAAAACAACTCAGAAAAGCTCCACACATGACAACCTCCATTTCAGCTCCTGGGAACCTCAGTTTGAAGTCCTTTGGAGCTTTGGCTGAGTCTTTTTTGAGGTTTTCTGCAGGCCTCCACCCAGTGCTGTAATGACCCAGAGCAGCCCCATCTCCTCAGGGGAAGGGTCTCCTACTGAACATTTGCTCACCTTATCTTTAAAATCACCCCACTGACTCCTTTGTTTGCATACTGAGAGTCTCCTTCCTTTAGCATTCAAAACCTGCTGCAGAGAAAAGTCCTAACATTTAAAACCTTCTGTTCATAAAAGCTCTAAATTGCATTTAAAGTCCTGTTCAGGCACCTGGCAAGGGATCAGATGGTTTTGGAGATGGACTCGGGCCATGAGGCTGCAAGAAGGAACAACCCCAACGAGCTGTGCTGTGGTTGTGACAGGTCACACCACCCTGGCATGTTCTGGGAAGATAAAGGAAGAGGAAATACAAGCTCAAGGAGTTCAAAAATGAGAAAATGTAGGCACCCAAAGGCCTGAAGGAAGGCAATTAGAAACAAAGCAGCTCTTCCCATAAAATATTTCCATTTGGATCCGCCAGTTCTTGCACCTTATCAGTCCTTCCTGGTTATGTTTCCAGAGATTTTGTTGAGATTTCAGAGCACACTCCCAATTATTAATGTGTGTCTCCCCCCTCCCTCATTTTCCAGTCACAACCCTGGGCCTGAAAAAGTTCTACTTGTCTGACAGGGGTGGCATGTTTGCATTTTTATTAAAAGAGCTTCACGTAGTTCAATGGAATTCACTCTACACAAAGAGATAATTTTTTGCAATTACCAGAATCTCAAACATGGATATAAACCAGCTCTTGAAGTTCAACATTTTTGTTTTAGAAACACGGGAAAAACAAAGACACACACCTGGCAGAACTGATGATGGAAATCTGAGCTCCAAAGAAACAGATAATTCAATCATTACCTGAACAAACTGGCTCACACTTGTGATGGACCAGGCCTGATCCCAAGTTCCCCTACAAGCTTTCCATAGATTTTTAGGGGGAAATAGCAAGTGTTACAGAAATTAGTAGTTTTATTTAGATATATCCTGTGTTTCATGGCATTTCTATGCTGCTTTGAAATTTTATCATCTCAGTATTTTCTTTTCCTATAACAAATTCCTTTGGTGTCTACATCCCATCACAGTTTTTAAAATCCCAGGATAGATAAGGGAAAAGCAATGCAGAGAAATAAAATTCTTCAAACTTAAGCAATTTGCAAGTAAGTTCCTAATGCATTACATTAATGCATTTGTGCTTTTGACAAGAGATTTAAAAACTTTCCCCTGGAACAGAAATAGTTCAGCTGGAGATAAGTGAAAACACAGAGTTTAAATCAAGTTCCTTTCCTGCCTTAAGCAAAAGAACCTGTTGAACCATGATAAATGGTTTGATTTCTAAATGAGCATTTTTAAACAGCACATCAGCCAAACTGTCTCTGTACTCCCCAGCTGAGCTGAACCCTCAGCAGTGGAATATGCACCAGGTGTGAGTGAAGCAACTGGATAAAATCAGCCCTTTAATGTGCACATTTCTGACTGATCTTCCAATATTCCAGGCCGAGCCCCTAACAAAAAGTAAATCCATCAAAACCCCCTGCATTTAATTTCCTCCCACAGCATGAACAGACAGTTAACACACACAGGGTGTATCCTGGGAACCCACCACTCCCCACTAGCTGACCAGTTTGGGGAGCACAGTACACAGAGGGATGTTGCCACTGGGCTCAGTGGTCAGACTGGCCCTCAGCTTGCTGGGGACTGCAGCCACAGGAGGCAACTTGTTAGCAATTCCTTGGAAGGAACCTGAATAGCTCGAAATCCGCCTGCCGGAGCTTTTCTCCAAGCCGGCTGCTTTGGGCACCCGTTTGCAGATCCAGGGGTGCCGCAGCGCCTGGCTGGGAATCATGCGTGTGGAAGGATCCCAGCTGAGGCAGTCCTTCAGGAAACCAGTGAACAAGGGGTCATCACAGCCCTTCAGAGCTGTCACCCAGTCCTTGTTCCCTGGGGCACCCCGGACCTTGCCCCGGCGCGAGCGGCTCCCGCTCAGGGTCACCTTCCCGTCCGGCTGCGTCATCACCGTGCAGTAACGGGGGTGACCCTTGGAGTTGATGAAGTTCTTGGCTCGCTTGGATTGATCCAAAAGCTTCTGAGGTGGCATTCCAAGAAGTTCCATGATACAGGCCAGCTGGTCTGCCTCGTCCTCTCCAGGAAAAAGAGGGTAGCCAGTCAAAAGCTCCACCAGAATACAGCCAAAACTCCACATGTCTATGGGCATCCCATAGCGGCTGCCCAGGATCACCTCTGGGGCCCGATAAAACCGGGACTGGATGTAGGTGTAGACTCTTTGGTGCTCAAAACAGCTGGACCCAAAATCTATAACCTTGATTCCACTCCTCCCTTGCTGTTTTAGGAGGATATTTTCTGGCTTCAAGTCACAGTGGATGATTTTGTTTCTATAAAGGGCATCCAAACACTGCAGGATGGAGTGAGCGAACTTCCGAACCAGCTGGAGGCTGAAGCCCTGGAACTTATTCCTTTTAATCAGCTCATACAGGTTCATACTCAAGAGTTCAAAGGTCATGCAGATGTGGTTCCGAAAGGTGAAGCTTTCCAGCATGTGGATCACATTCATGCTGCCTGTTTTATCCTGCTTCTTCAGGTGCTCCAGGATCCTGATCTCCTCGGCAGCTTGGCGATGGAACCTCTTCTCATTGCGAACCATCTTTAAGGCCAGGTGCTGGTGGAGTTTGTGATCATAGACTTTAGCAACTTGTCCGAAACTGCCCTTGCCGATGATTTTGAGCACCTCATACCTGTAAGCCAGGTGGTCGTGGGGCACGTGGATGTAGCTGCCTTGGTCGTCGTCGTAGCCGCTGTTGTTGGGGCCGCCGACCACCCCCTGCCTCTTTTTGGCAGATGGCCCCACAAAGTAAATCTCAGAGAAACTGAAGATCTCCTGCTGCTCATAAGCTGATAGCAGATGTTTGAACTGTTTGACAGCTTCCTCTGGAGCTTGGGAGACGGCTTTATGTGATTTCAAGGAGCTTCCACTGCCTCTAGCACCCAGGCTCTCTAGGGTTTTCTCTTTTGTCAGGGAAGGGAGAGATCTTTCTGGAGTAAGGCCTGCAGACTGAAGAGTGCTGCTCCTTCTGTTGCCAGAGTCCTCAAATAACTGCTCCACTTTGACCTGATTCCCAGCCAGAGGGTGATCCTTCATTATAAGTTTGTTGATAGAAACCTACAAGGGAAAAAGAAGTTTAGTTTATCTTTTAAAACACAGGTTAAAAATAAAATCACTACCAACAGAAAATGGGTAACACGGATGAGTTTGGCATTTATTAGGAACAAATATAAAATGCCGGGCTAAATTAAGTTACAAGCATGGTTATAGAAGGGTACACAAAGAGAAAGCAACTCCCTGAAACAGCACATGTGATTTTAAATCCAGAAAGGGAAACCCTAGACAGCCAAAGACTCAAACAACCACAAAATACCTATCTCCAGTCTGTGAAGGGCCAGGGAACAGCTATGTTTAGCTTCAAACGTGGGTGCAGCAGCACAACCATCAACAGATGCAACTTGCACCTGTCTGGAGCACGGATTGGAACGTGGATATGCACAGAAGTGGCAGGAAGATTGCACAGCCAGGCTGCCAAAGGAAGACAAAGCAACACCAGCAGGTGACATATGGCTGGTGTGAGGCAGCTGCACAAGGAGCAGAAGGAGGACAGGGCAGAGCAAGGTAAACCATCCTCTAGAAAAAATTCATTGTGGGGCTTTAATTTCAAGGGGAAAACATCATCATATCCACACCTCTCCTTGAAATCATGGTGGAATTCTAGAATATCCTGAGCTGAAAGGGACCCACAAAAATCATCAAGTCCAACTCCTGGCCCTGCACAGGACACCCCAAAATCCCTCCCAGTCCCTGAGGGCGTTGTTCTGGAGCTCTGGCAGCCTTGGGGCCGTGCCCTTACCCTGGGCAGCCTGTTCTGTGCCCCCCACCCTCTGGAGGAAGAACTTTTATCCAAGCTAAACCTCCCTGACACAGCTCCAGCCGTTCTCTTGGGTCCTGGCACTGTCACAGAGGGGAGAGAGAGCTGCACAACTCTCTTAACACAGACTTCAATAACCAGGAACAACTCCCACTCCAACTCAGCTGAGAGCAGTCTGCAAGCACTCCCTCTTACCACCATGTGCTAAAATATTTACATCTGAAACAAACCCATACAAGGTGAGAAAAACACTGTGAAATTTTCCAGGCTTGTCATTTTTACTATTTAGTAAATGCTGAACACCCCGGAGGTCAGTTCCCCACCAGCACAGCACTTTTTCCTTTTCCTGCTTGCTGGCACTCCTTGCTGAGAGGCAGCACAGAGGTGTTGTCCCATCCCAGGCAGAACTGAAGAAACCCTGACTGAAGCAGCAACATCTGTTTTCCATTTTGTCCTTTAATCTAAAAATAAAAATCTCAGACACATGCCAAACCAAATCCCTGAAAACCAAAATAACTACACAGGAATCAAACAAAAAAAAAAATATAAATAAACCTGCCACCCCAGGGCAATAAAACCAAATTCCTTTTTAGTTACATCCAGTCCAACATCTCAGCAGGGTCAGCAAATAAGGGAAGTGAATGTTCTCCCCAAAGCCAACTACACACAGCTTATAAAAGACTCTGTTTGTTGGTGCTGCCCTGCAATGTCAGTTCTTGCTCACAAGCCCCAAGAAATGGGCATTTCCCTGCAGAAGCCAGTTCTTATCAACATGGAGAGATCCTACCAAGCTCTACTCCTCCTATCAACCCCAAAATGCAGTGTACTGGGAGGGACACGCCTAGCCAGAGTCTGAAATGAAAACAACAGAGCCCAGCCCTGGTAACTCGGAATAAACGCCTTTTTCTTGGAGCCTGGCTGAACCTCTGAGATAAGAATGACATTTTTTCAGAGCTGGCTCAAAGACTCTTCAGTCCAGCAGACCCAAACAGAAAGTTTACAAATAAACAGAAGATATAAACACAGAACTAGGGTCACGCTTGTTAAAACATTCTCTACCCAAGAGCAGTAGCAGCTCTGCTTGTGCTGCTGTTCATAGCAAACATTTTGTACCTCTGAATCCCTAAATAAACCAGCAATTCATGATTCCATTTATCCTGGAATGATTTCTTAATGAAGGAATTATGGCTTTGGATTTCAAACCTGACTCAACGGTAGTAAGGTCTCAATTTTCATTCTTAGAGGACTCCCAAAATCAGTTGCCACATGATGGTGAGACACAAATATAGCTCCATCTTCACTTGAACTCAGAAGAGCTGCACTCAGATGACTCCTGGGTAACACCAGCTTTCTTTCAACAGCTTTATTTTACAAATCCCAGCCTCCACAGGTTTTTGGTTTTATTGCTGAAGCGCAGGCAAGAAATGAGGCTGACAACACCAGTGGCACCCTGTTGAAAACTCTCCCTGACAAAACTTCATTTTCATTGACAAGGAAACAGTTACTGCAATTCCTATACAAACTGCTTTGCAGAGATGCTCTGAACACTGAATTAAACAGACTGAATTCAGTCCATGTGTTCTCAAAGCAGACTCTGTGTTCTTTTGCAGGCTCAGATGAAGGAACGGGCAGCTGCAGTCACCAAGACGCCTCAATTCTCACGTAGCATTACATAACAATAAAACATCTTGCAAGAAAACTAAAACTCCAGGCATTTTCCCATTAAAACTCAGCACCACCATTTTCAGCCTCAGCTCCTGCTTGCCTGATACCACTGAGGTTGGATTTTATTGACACATCACCACGCATCAAACTGGGCATGCTATAAATCCTTAATCTTGCCCTAAGAAGTTAACAGGCTTCAAGCAAAAAAAACCACAGATACAGACAAGTCAAACAAAATATTCATGGGTTTATATTTGTATTTCACTGGATAGTTCCACTCTACTGACTTGTATTCAGCTATGAACAGATGAAGTCACACTACAGCTTAAAACACTGCAGCTGAAATGTTTCCATATCCCTGCAAACAAAAAACCCCAACCTACTACTCTTCAAACCCTACTGCTCAACAAAACTCCAAATTCCTTCTGTTCCCCCTCAACATTTCCAAAAAGGGAAAAAAAAAAAAAACAGACTCTTGTCTCTGAGTTTGCACAGACCAAATTTGTTACAACAAAATCCCACAAGGTGATGATTTTCAAATGTGTCTTAGGGCAATGTCTATTTTCACTTTTTAGAAAGTGAGAAGTGGTTTTTTAAAGCTTAAGCTCCTTCCCTTCTGTCAGAACTCAACAAGAGCCAGAACACATTTAAAACCTGTCTAAAGGACGGATCAGGGTACAAAAGGACAGCTGAACATGAGCACTACTGAACCAATTAAAGGGAAAAAAATCTCCCAACTCCACATCTCTTGAGGGAACAGAGCCCTGATGAAAGAGCCCGGCAACACCTTCAGGTCACAAGGACTATTTTGGTAGCGAAAGAAGTGACAGATAATGCCCAGGTTTTCAGAGCAGAAAGATACTTTTGTGAGGTGTTTGGCAGCCACACAGACTCACACTGCTCCTTCTGCTGCTCCTACGTACTTACCCGTCAGAATTTTCATGAGGGAAACGAAAATGGAAACGTGCAGGAGGAGGCAGAGCAAAGCATGTGTGGATTGACTTATCAGAGTACAAGGTGACATGGCAGAACGCTTCAACCCTTTGTAAAGTATTTTTTTTTAAATTAAAACACGAGCTGAGGGCAGTAAGATGGGATTCCTGAGGCTGCCAGCAAGTTCTGCACTGAACGCAGCACATCATTTTCGTGCTCAGAACAAACAATAACGTTAAGAAGCCACTACAAAGCTGCAAAATCCCACTTTTAAAATCTATTCTCTGTAGGGAGGTATCAGACCCCCGCACAATTGTCACTCCCACACAACACAACGTGAAGACACAGATGACTTTAAAATACTCACATGAGGTCTTGAAAGGGAAGGAAGTCCCGAAGGGCTCCGTTCTTCATTTGTAGGCTCTGGGTATCTACACTCATCTATCCTCATATAGGAGTCGTATAATCCATCTCCAATCCTGGCTGGAATGGTCCCACACACAAACCAGTTATTCACAACAACTCACACTGATAGAGACAGAGCCAAAAGCCTAAATGCACATTTTAGTCTGTAAAATCATTGATTCTCCTTCATTCATTAAATGATCTTTGGAGTTTAACTGAATTTTCAAACCGCAGGAGTGCGATGCTTCTGGGAAATCTTAATTCGAGATACTTTTAATTTAGAGGTTCTTTTTCGTTAATCAACTTCTGCACTGCAAAAAAATACATCCCTAAGAATCATTAACCACCATTCTCCCCGCTTCCCCTTTATCAGAATAATCCCAAACGAGCAGACAACGAGCAAACACTTAAACACTTGATAGGACTATCCCTTAAAGCAGGTTACCCCTTAAAAATGAGATGTGGGAATCACAGCTGCAAAAGCGTGGGGAAAAAAAAAAAAAAAAAGAAAGGCGGTGTCTCTCGCTGTCGGCTGCTCAAGAACTTAAAATCGCGACGCCTATCGCGACAGACCCGACGGACGGCTGGGACCACGCGGGGGGCTCGGCGGCCGCCGACCCCAACCGCATCCCCCTTTTTCCCCCCAGCCACGCGAGATCCCCGGCCGCCACCTCGTCCTCACCCGCTGCGAGAGGCCCGTCCGGCTTCCTGCCGAGCAGCATCGTGTCGGGGGGGCCCCGGCGCGGGCCCCATTCCCGGCGGGTGCCGCTGCCCAGCGCGGCCGCTCGGCCCCGGCCCGGCCCGGCCGTTGCCCCGGGAACGGCCCCCGCCCGCCGCCCGCCCGCGCCTGCGCAGCGCCGCCGGGGCGGGATCGCGCCCCGAGCTGCGGAGCTCCGGCGCTCGCCTCGCTTCTCCCCTCAGCCGAACCCGCCCTACGGGATCCCCTCATCAGTGGGTGCGGAGCTCCAGCGCTCCCTCGATTCTCCCCTCAGCCAAACCCGCCCCGCGGGATCCCCTCATCAGTGGGTGCGAAGCTCCAGCGCTCGCCCCGCGGGATCCCCTCATCAGGGGGTGCGGAGCTCCAGCGCTCGCCCCGCTTCTCCCCTCAGCCGAACCCGGCCTACGGGATCCCCGCACACCGCGGACTGCTCGGCCTGCGGGAGAGGAGGCCGCCGGGGCGGGATCGCTGCGGAGCTCGAGGGCTCGCCTCGCTTCTCCCCTCAGCCGAACCCGCCCCGCGGGATCCCCTCATCAGGGGGTGCGGAGCTCCAGCGCTCCCTCGATTCTCCCCTCAGCCAAACCCGCCCCGCGGGATCCCCTCATCAGTGGGTGCGGAGCCCCAGCGCTCCCTCGATTCTCCCCTCAGCCGAACCCGCCCCGCGGGATCCCCTCATCAGTGGGTGCGGAGCCCCAGCGCTCCCTCGATTCTCCCCTCAGCCGAACCCGCCCCGCGGGATCCCCTCATCAGGGGGTTCGGAGCTCCAGCGCTCGCCCCACTTCTCCCCTCAGCCAAACCCACCCTACGAGACCCCCGCACCCGGGGCTGCGGAGCTCCAACGGTCGCTTCGCTTCTCCCCTCAGCCGAACCCGCCCCGCGGGGCCCCCGCACACTGCCGAGTGCTCGGCATGGAGGAAAGGAGGCTCCTCACACCGAGCTGTGGGAAGGAGCGCTCAGTATTAACGTGGTTGCGGAGAGGTGGATGGAGGCAAAACGCTGAGTGCTGCATGAGGGGGGCTCTGGGACAGCACAGGCTGCCCCACCCTGCCAGCCGCTCCGCAGGAATTGATTTGGAGTAAAAAGTCAGGACAACGTTCGGCTCCCCACGAGCAGCCATGGATTTCATCTGGAACAGAGGGAGTTACAGAGCTGGAGGCATCGGTGGCGTTTTGGAACATGAGAGCTCTCTAATGAGATGTAGGAGGTCTATTTATTTCCACAAACTGCCGATAAATTAATTAAAAAAAAAAAGTAAAAATCAAGTGGTGTCTGGGATCTTCAGGCTCTGCACAACTCCCTGCCAGGAGGGGACAGCCGGGGGGATTTGGGATTTTATCCCAGGGAACAGGGACAGGAGGAGAGGGAACGGCCTCAGGCTGTGCTGGGGAGGCTCAGGGTGGACACCAGCAGGAATTTCCTCATGGAAAGGGCTGGAAGGGACTGCCCAGGGGGGTTTGGAGTGCCCATCCCTGGAGGTGGCACTGAGTGCTCAGGGTGGGGATCGGGCACAGATTGGACATGATGATCCTGGAGGAATTTTTCAATCTCCATAACTGTGATCCTGGGAAGGCTGCAATTATTACAATACTCCTGTAATACTCCTACTTTCAATCTCCAGCTAGAAATCCGTCAGGAACACTCAAGCAAATGTATAAATCACAGCAAGAATGCCCAGCTGCCAGGGCACGTTAACCAGAAAACAGCTGAGTTTAAGCACAAAAGAAACCCCACATTTCTGAGAACCCCTCGTGTGGAGGAGCCCGGGGGGCACCGTGGGGGGACCCCAGAGCCTGGAGGGGAGACCAAGACCCCCTCAGGAACCCGGCGTTTGGGGGACCGGGACCCTCTCAACGAGCTGGGGCAGGGAGATGGAGATCCCCTCAAGGAGCTGGGGCAGGAAGATGGACATCCCCTCAAGGAGCTGGGGCGGGGGTCTCCAATGCAGGCAAGGGGGACAGAGACCCCCTCAAGGAGTCGGGGAAGGGGACATCGAGACCCCCTCAAGGAGCTGGGGAGGGGGGACCAGGACCCCCTCAAGGATCTGGGGTGGGGGTCTCCAACGCAGGCAAGGGGGACAGAGACGCCCTCAAGGCGTCGGGGCAGGGGAGACCGAGACCCCCTCAAGGAGTCGGGGCAGGGAGACCGGGACCCCTCAGGGAGCCAGCACTGGGGGGACAGGGACCCCTTCCAGGAACCGGGGCAGGGGGACCGGAGCCCTTCATGGAGCTGGGGGGTCCCCACGGCGGGCGAGGGGGACCAGGAGCCCTGAGGGCGGCGGGGCGGGGGTCGCGGAGGCTCGGCGCGGCCGGGCGCCGTTTCCAGCCGGACGGTTTATGGGCGCGGACGGCGCCATGGCGGCCGCCGCGGGCTGAGGGGACGGCGCGGGCCCGCCATGTTCGCCAGGGCGTTCCGCGTGAGGGCCAACACCAGCATCAAGGGCTCGGACCGGTGAGTGCCGCGCCGGGACCTCGCAGGGACCCCCGTCGGGCCCGGGGGGACGCGCGGGGCTCGGCCCCGGGGTCGCGGTCGCGGGCAGCGATGCCCCCGGGAGTAGCTGCTTTCACCCCCTGCCTGTGGTACACTCCCGGCCTGAGCACGGAGTGTGCGTTTCGCTGGAAGGTGCTGCCGTATTTAAGCCAAGCTTAATTGAAATGTTATGCCGAGGCCTGCGTGAGGCCTTCTGTGCTTATTTGTAGCAGCGTTCAGTGTCAGTAAGTGAGCTGAAGAGGGGTTTTGGATAAGGATATGGAGTGACAGGACTAGGGGTGAGGGCTTTAAACTGCAGGAGGGTAAGTTTATATTGGATATTAGGAAGAAATTATTCCCTGTGAGGGTGGGCAGGCCCTGGCACAGGGTGCCCAGAGCAGCTGTGGCTGCCCCTGGATCCCTGGCAGTGCCCAGGGCCAGGCTGGATGGGGCTGGAGCCACCTGGGACAGTGGAAGGTGTCCCTGCCATGGCAGGGGTGGCACTGGATGGGATTTAAAGTCTCTTTTAACCCGAACCATCTGTAATTCTTTAATTCTTTATGTTCCTGAGCAGCAGTGCTGGGCTGACCTCCTGATTGTTCAGGTTCACTGGACACTGCTGTGAATGACCACAAAACCCCCCTGTGCTGGTCACTGGGGTTTAAACTTCAATTAAAACTGGGGGACAGGGAAATCTGGCTGTCCCCTGCTCCAGCTGTGGGTGACAGGCTGGGCAGAGCTTGTGGCACTCCCAGGTTGAAATCACAGCACAAAACAGGCACAGGCAGCAAACAGAAGCTAAAAGCAGATGTTTAAAGAAGATAGGAGCAGGGCAAGTATATTTGGCCTCTTTGTGATATTCTTACATCATTTGTAAACCCATACACAAATGCTTCAAATTATCTCCTGTGATAAGGTGGGAATCTCAGGAACAGCTGGCAAAACAGAACAGCAGATGTAGGAATTAGTTTGAGGGATGGCCTAAGACAGCTTTGTAACACATTTGGGATTTTGTCATTGCAGGAGGAAGCTACGGAGTGATGTGGCAGCAGCTTTTCCCACCCTGAGCACTGAACAACTGGCTGAGTTGGTTCCAAACAAGGAAGAGCTCAATGTCATCAAAATATACTCTCACAAAGGGGAGGCCATCACTGTTTACATGAACCACAGGAACCCAATACTGTTTGAAGTTGAGAAAGTTCTGTATCCAACAGGTAGGAGGAAGGGATTGGAATAATCCTCCCTCTTTGCTTATCTTCCCAATTAATTATTGTGGCATTGTTTTGATGTCACATTTCTTTATTATCCAATTAAGTGTTTTATTATCTAATTAAGTTTAATCTCCTTGATTATCCAATGAGAGTTTAATCTTAAAGATGAAAAGAATCAGCATCTGGAAATGTTCTTAATGATGCATTTTTAAATTTACTTCTCTTTTGGGACAGTGTACACTCTGTGGGTCTACCCAGACCTTCTCCCTGCCTTTGCAACATGGCCCCCAGTGCTACAGAAACTTGCAGGAGGTGCAGGTAAGAGCACCAGAACTTTGTCCCTTTGCACTGCAAAAAGAAGTTGCCTTCAGGGCTTTTTAGGTGTTTTCCTTCACAGTGGCAAAAAATGTACCTGAAACAAGTAGAAGGAGTGAGTACTCAAAAATAATTGGTGGTGGTGGTGTCCTAGAAAGGAAATAAATTAGCTGTAAACAGAGTTTGTGAAAGAAGGAAAGTAGGTGAAGCTGTTTAAATGCAGTAACCTGCTCCGTGTGGGAGGCTCAGATTGGGAAATCCCTTCTCAGGGTGATGAGCAGCCCTGAACTGGGACACAGAACTGCCCTTGCCGTTGGTCTGTCCCTTTTGAAAGTTCCTTTGCTGCCACCCTGCTTCCTGTCAGTGCCCAGGTGAACACCCTCGTCCTGTGGATGAGAAGGAAATTCATTTTGGAAGCTACAATTCAATCACTGGCAGCCAAAGCGTGGATTGTGCAGGTGGGGTTGGAGCTGAATTCCTGGGTTACTGGCTCTACCACCTCATTATGGATCAAGACTAGCAGGAAAGGAGTCTGTTTCCTGGAACCTGCTTTGGATGCAGTTCAGACTCGGGAGAATCAGCCCATTATAAACTTTAAATTGCTGAGCTGCTCAAGCAGAAAAAGATTAAATTTGAGCTGCGGCAGCCTTGGTCTGTACCTAGAAGTGCTCACGTAAGAAGGGATGTCTTTTTCCATGATGCAGCACCTAAGGTGGAACTCAGGTCTCTCTGCTTTGATTGTTTTTGGGGAAAATAAAGTGCTCGAGTGTGTAGCTGTGATAGACATCTGAGCAAGAGCCTGGCTGCTGACTTGTAATGACCCAGTTTCTGGGGAGAAAGACTTGCTAATGGGGAAGGACATTGATGAAAGAGGCCTGCGGGTCATTCATCGCCCTGGCAACCAGGCTACCTCTGTGCAGGATCCAAAGATAAGGAGCTGGCCAGGAGACAATGGCCACAAAGGCAGGGGGAGAGGTAGAGCCAGTCCTCAGAAGGGAGAGGAAAGGCACCAGGCTCTCCAGTGCACTGGAGGAGATTCAGTTCCTAAAAGCAGCATGTTTTGGGATATCTCTCCCATAAATTCAAACACCTGCTGTCTGCCCTGGTAATTTACATAATTTAATGCTACTTATGTGGTCACATTAAGGCCTTGATGTGGTTTCTGTCCCCAGCCATGTGGAGCTCTGGTGGCAGCTGCAGAGTTCATTCTAGACTTGTTAAAAATACTTGTGACAATGAAGAGGGGGAAGAATCTTGGCTTCTTCAGCCTCCACATTAAATCGGGGATGCTGGGAAAAATGTGAGTGAGATACCTGCAAAACCAAGCCATGGAACAGCTCATGGAGACTGCAGAGAGCTGCAGTGAGGGAGAGCAGCTGCTCTTCCCATCCTTTGGTGATGACATCGTGCCACACCTGCAGCATGGAAAGCTCTGCTTTGCTCACATCCCAGGCTGGTCATCCCAGGTGTGGGAAGCAGAAGGAAGCAGGGGTGTAGTTTCTGACCAAAACAGCAAGGAGAGAGAATTCCCTGAGAATTCCCAGCTGGCTGCAGCTTGATGTGGCAGATTTGGGAGGGATGGAGCAGCAGTGGCAGCTTTGAGTCAATTCTCTCTCTAGGGTAAAAGCTGCTGGGATAACCTTCCCTTGGGCAGGGTAAATGGGTAATTCCTGAAATTTCTCCTCATTCCTTTCCCTTTCCATGCCATTAGTGAAGAGCCCTGCTGGGAGCTCATTAAAAACAGTCCCTCAGGTCTGACAGGGCTGAGCAAGCTTCACTCCTCTGCAGTTTTTTGGGATGTGCCCAGCAGCCTGATGGATTGGATCCCGCACTCCACGGGGGAAAAGCGGTGTTTTAGGAGGAGAAATAGAGAAACCTGTTCTCCCTGGCGTGTGCTCAGCTCGTGTTTTTGCTGAGTAACGGGAGGGAGGGGGGCGGAGGAGGCGGTGCCTGAGCGTTTCATTGAGAACGGGATGCGCTTCATTCTTCCCGCAGACCTGATGCTGCCAGGAGTTGTGGTGCCACCTTCTGGCCTCCCTCAAGTGCAACGGGGCACGCTCTGTGCTGTCACCCTGCTGGGAAACAGGTACAGAGGATTCTCCAATCCACAGCCTGTCCAGAAGCTAAAAATGAAGTGAAGGGTTTTGAGGAAATCAAAGCAGAAATGTTGTTGTGCATTTGATGCACTGGGAACCTCAGCAGTGGAAGATACAGCAGGAAAAAAAAGCTTAATTTTTTGGGTTAGGATATGTTTGAGCTGAGGTGGGAAGCTTTGTAAATTGGTTCTTTTGGACCAATTTGGACCAATGTTTTTAACAAAATATTGTATTCTGCACGATTGTCTTTGTGTCTGTGTGGATAATCTGAGGGAGTTCTGAAGCCATTGGTTTTCTCTCTCTGCTGGTCTCTTCTGGCAGTGCATATGCTTCTTGTAATTTATTAAAAGCAAGAATGTGTCAGTGCACAACCTTCACTTCATCCAGGCTGCACTTATCCTCGGGATTCTTTGGAAAACCTTACATACCAGAAGGATAACCAGAAAATATGTAGAAGCTTGAAAAAACCCCCACTTTGTAAAGAACAAGAATGTTGTAAAATAAATTCAGTCTAACACATTAGCACAGCCTGTGTGCAGTAGCACAGCGTGTTTGCGTTGTCCTGCTCCAACATTCCCTTCTTTTCCCAGAGCTCCTGTGGCAGTTGGAGTGGCCACCATGTCCACGGAGGAGATGCTGGCTGCTGGAATGAAAGGGAAGGGCTTTGCTGTGCTGCACACTCACCTGGATCACCTCTGGTGGGTAACTGCCAGGCCTTGGGGAAAATGTGCAACAGTGTGTTTACTGAAATCCAGACCTGTGTGTTTACTGAAATCCAAATCTGTGCCCCACCAGGATTAATCTGTCAGACCAACTTAGTGAATTATTTGGGTACAGCTTAGATAGGGCCTTTATTTAGAATTTATGGAGGAAGAGGAGTTCAAAGTAAACTTTACAGCTCAGAGATTGCAGAAAAAGACCCATGCAGGTGCCAGTGCTGTTATTCAGGGTGACATCTGTTCACGGTTCAAAGCAGCAAAAGGAAAGCTGTGTTCTGCTTTCTCTTCCTTTTGTAGGGAATATGGTGACAAATCTTCTCCTCCTACCTTAGCTCCCTTGGTAACGGGTTCTGCTGCAACGGAGAGTGCTGGAGACGAGGAGGAGCTGCAGGGGAAGGAGCCTGGCAGCAGCTGCTCCCCTGAGCCAGAGCAGCCCGTGGACATCAGGGATTTGAGCCTGAGGGACAGAGACACTTGTGCAGAACTGCTGGGGAAGGAGGAGCTCCATGAGAACAGAGCTGCAGAGCCAGCTGAGGATGCCAGCACAGAGGACCAGCAGGAGGCTGAGGACAGCAGGACCCCACAAGGTATTTTTGGATCCCAGTGAAACCAAACCATGCCCCTTTGGTTTGTTAAAGCCCACAGACAACTCACTGCCTACCTGTCCTTTTTTCTCCCCGCAGAGCAAATGGATGCATTGTTTAATCAGTGCTTTTTCCATGCCTTAAAATGCAAAGTAAAGAAGTCAGATCTCCCTCTGCTCACCAGCACATTTCTAGGCAGCCACATGGTCTCCTGCTGGTACGTGGGAAGGAGATGGAATTGGGATTTGCATGCTGGGATTTGGTCTTTAAAATGTGGAGATTGTGTGGGATATTTAGGAAGAAGGTTGTGAGTAAAAAATAAAATCCAGTTCTTAAATAAGGTTATGCTCTCTTCTGCCATCAAGTACTTTGATCAAATACAATCCTTATATTAAATACTTGGGTGTAAGGATTGTCCAGACCTGGATTTGCACTTGGGAGCCAACTTGACTTGGCTGACATTGGTTTCACCATGGTTTAGTCACCTGAGTGGCTGCTTGCCTGCCCACAAGAACATCAGCACTAATTCCACTCATCACATTCTATTTATCAGCTTCTTTGGAGTAATTCTTTCTCTGTGTGATTTGTATTCCTGCTGTTAAGAAACTTCCAGCATAAGTAGCAAGATTTAAGAAGAAATGAAGGGTGACTTATAACTAAAGAACTTTTTAAAAAATCCATTTGTAGCCCTACTGGAAAACAACTGGACATAAAGAAATCAAGCTATAAGAAGGTGAGATTTTTCTGCTGGTTTGGGTGGGTTTTTAAAAATTAATTTTAATAAGTAACAGAAGAAGAGAGGAAGTTTAAAACACAAGAGCAGGTGTTTAAAATGCTTGACTCCACATTTCTGATTGTTGCTTCCTTCAGTTCTCTAAATTCCTGCAAAGCATGCAGCACCAGAGGATCTTACAAGTGAAGGAGCTGAGCAGAGGTGTGGAGAGCATCGTGGATGTGGACTGGAAACACCCAGAGTACGTAGAATATCACAGTCTTTAAAAGAGTTGGGAGGCTCTGAAAGAAGGGAGTGGAATCTGCTGCCTCCAGCTCTGTTTCCATCCCTTCTACTCACACCAAACAATTCTTGTGGCAGCATTAAAGCATTTGCAGTGCCTGAAGGATTTTCTTCAGCCTCTGCTGGCCAAGACAGCAAAAGTGAAGACAGAGAACAAGTGTACCATGCTCCTGAAATCATTCCACTCTATGGGGTCTCCACAAAAATGATCCCACTCTTTCAGGAATCTGGACACAGGTAAGCACAAAAAAAAAAAAAATTAAGAGAGAGACCAACAAAACTGTAGTTGCTGTTTCTCTCTTACTGCCAGAACCCAGCACCCAAATACTTGAGTTAAAAGTTCTTTAACTTGAGTTAAAATTTTAAACTTGAGTTAAATACTCTCTTTGTCTTCAGAAAAGGCAGCATCCTCTCAAGCAGTGAGGTGAGAAACATCATCATTAACTACGTGAAGAGTAATGAGTTGGTTGATGAAACAAACAAAAAGTGAGTCCAATTGGAAGTTTTCCTCCCCTACTTCCACAGGAGAGGATGAAATTAGAGGGGGAAAAGTGACCTGGTTTGATCCTTCTGTGTGCTTTTGTTTTGCAGCTTTGTAAAGGTGAATGCCATTCTGTGTGACTGCCTGTTGGATAAATCAGAACAGGATGAGATCTCACACCTTAAATGGGATGAACTCTTGAGCAGGTGATAGTTCTCTCAATATCCCTTTCCCAGAACTGCACAGATTTATTGCCTGCAACTCAAACCCCGTGGTGGGAGCTGCCTGAGTTGTAATTTCCTGGAGATAAATGGGAACAAGATGAGATCTCACACCTTAAATAGGACAACCTTTTGAGCAGGTGCTAGCTCTCAATATCCCTTCCCAGAATGACACAGATTATTGCTTTGTCCAGGTGCCTGGAACGACTGCAGCCCTTACACCAGGTGACATTTTCTGGACAAGAACCCGTGGTGAGGAAAGGAAACATTGAACCCATCGACATCAGCATAGCACAGAGATCATCTAACAAGAAGGTGAAAAAAGACAATTAAATGAGGGGATTGAGCAGATGAGATCCCAGATCCTGAGGGCAGCTTTGGCAATCATTATTAAACCCTCATCAGTGATGTTTCCAATCATTATTAAACCCTCAGCAGTGATGTTTCCAATCATTATTAACCCTTCAGCAGTGATGTTTCCAATCATTATTTAACCCCTCAGCAGTGATGTTTTCAATCATTATTAACCCTTCAGCAGTGATATTTTCAATCATTATTTAACCCCTCAGCAGTGATGTTTCCAATCATTATTAACCCTTTAGCAGTGATGTTTTCAATCATTATTTAACCCCTCAGCAGTGATATTTCCAATCATTATTAACCCTTTAGCAGTGATGTTTCCAATCATTATTTAACCCTTTAGCAGTGATATTTCCAATCATTATTTAACCCTTTAGCTGTGATGTTTCCAATCATTATTAACCCTTCAGTAGTGATGTTTCCAATCATTATTTAACCCTCAGCAGTGATGTTTTCAATCATTGTTAACCCTTCAGCAATGATGTTTTCAATCATTGTTTAACCCTTCAGTAGTGATGTTTCCAATCATTATTTAACCCTCAGCAGTGATGTTTTCAATCATTGTTAACCCTTCAGCAATGATGTTTTCAATCATTGTTTAACCCTTCAGCAGTGATGTTTCCAATCACTATTAACCCCACAGGTGACAATTATCAAGAACCTTGAGCTGTATGGTCTGGACCCACAGTGTGTGGCCAACACTCTCCAACAGAAGGTCCAAGCCAGTGCCACCATCAGCCCAGCACCAGGAACAAAGGACAGAGTCCAGGTCCAGATCCAAGGCAACCAAATCCATCATCTGGCCAAGATGCTGCTCGGTAAGAAGATTCTGGAACTGGGCTGGTTGCAGCAAAGCTGAGATTTTAATTCTTATTTAACTCTTCCTTACCTGAAGTGAGCTCTTGGTTGTGTTGCAGAAGAATATCAGCTACCTCGGAAATACATCCAAGGCCTGGAGAAGGCTCCAAAGCTTGGCCGCAAGAAGTAGGAGAAAAATCAGCTCTAAGGATTGCTCAGCTCTCATTATTTATAAAAGTGTTTGCTGCCAGCAAGTCAAGGATCATGCACAGGCCCTGCTCATTCCAGAATGAGTCCTGGATGTTTACAAGGTCTGGAATTCACCCAAATAATAATATTGCTCCAGGTGTTCATTTTTCATAAAAATAAAATGCCCAATAAACCCCTTGTCATTATCCTTTTGTAATTTTTTAATGGAATTTGATGCTGAAGCACTGGATGCTACAGTGGCTTTTGGGTGGTTTAACATTCTTGCTTTGCATCTTTGATCAAGGATGTGGAATAAACCTCCACTGAAATATGAGAAAAATACATTCCAGCACAATCCTGGGACAGTGCAGTGTGTTCTGCCATTGAGTAAAACCCACTCTGGCTTAGATTTTATCCTTTTAAACATTTCCAGGTATTGAAATCAGACATTTCAGCACTGAGAATTAACTGTATTAGCTGGACTTCTGTAGTTTATATTATTTTTTAAATATAAAAATACACTTTAATGTATGACATGAGCTGTAATTTATCACAGATAACAGTTCTGTCAGCCCCAGCTAAAAGATTAAATTAATGGAACACTTTGGCCAGGACTTACAGGGGTGGATGTTCTTTAGCTCTTTAATGGGTTAGGAAATTTAAATTCACTTCTAGGAAGGATTCCTGTATTTCCCTTTAGACAAATCCATTGAAGTTTCATAGGAGGGCACCAGAAAAAGAAAGTCAAGAGATTTCTTTAATTACTGACAGTTTATTATCATTGTCTCTTACACTGTCTGCATATGAACAAATAGTTCCAGAACCTTCAAAAAAAGCTGAGAGTGAGACATTTTGTAAAAATGCCATAGAATCACTAGGGAGTAGTAAAAATAAATTACAGCATTGCAAAAATGCATTTCACTTTGCCATAGAAGCTCTACTATTCCATCCTATACACATTATTTTACATGTTTTACAGTAGCCATGGAAAATAAACTCACACAACTTAGGCGGGACAATTGCTAACCAAAGGCACTGCCAACAGGATTTGCGCTTAAAGAAGGGGCAAATACTTCTAAAAACAGCTCAACTGACCCATGAGAATTTGAGTTTCAGCACACACAACTCTTCAAATGCCCCTCATATTGGGGGAAAAAAAAAAAACCCAAAGAAACGAGCCCTGCTGGTGGCAGGAGGTTTTCAGCAGCATCCACAGTGATTGCATACGAAGCCATGCCTTCTACAAACTGTCAAAGACATGCTGGGGCCAGGAAGGGAGAGGGGACACTCACCAAAACAAACAAACAAAAAAAATAAAGGAAACCTGCACAACTTTTAGCCAGAAAGAAAAGGGATTTCAAACCAAGCGTTTGGCTCTTTGCTCTAAGAGCCACTGGCAGTTTTTACAGCGCTCTTCCCCACGGTGGAACTGAAGTATTTATACGGTGCTGTCAAGGCTCAAAGCACCAGATAAACGGCATTTAAATGACTCCACAAGTGAACAGTGGAGTGCTAAGTCTGCTTGTAGCTGGACAAACAGCCCCAGAGCGCGGCAAGGGCGGCTCTGTGGCTGCCAGCAGTTGTTAAAGGTCGTTGGGTGTAGAGTACAGTACAGCTGGAGGCTCCTCTGCACCAGAGCCCTGCGAGCAAACCTTCGCTGCTGACCAGAACAGGAGCTGCCACCGAGCTTGGCAGAAAGTGGCTTTCACGCCAGCTGAGGGCTCCAAGTGATGCAGTTACTCTCATAAGGTTTAGAAACAAACATACTCAAAATCTGGAAAAAAAAAAAAAAAAAAATCCCAAGCAGTCACCTTCCAGAAAGAAACAAACCAGTTCCTCATCCCTCCCCGGACACAAGGGCCTTGTCACACCAGTGCTGTGGGGACAGGAGGGACAAGGCCTCTGCACAGCTTCCTCCTTAGCCTGAATGCAAAGTTTTCACACTTAAGGGAAAAAAAAGGCACTGAGGTAAATTTGAGACTCCTCCCCGTTCCGTAACAACCCGCTGCCTCCCCTCCCAGGGGCTCAGGTGGGATCCTGAGCTCCAAGGGCCAGCTGTTCACAGAGCCCACACAAACCCCTGGCCCTGCTCCATCCCAATCCAGCAGCGACATTCCCTGGGCTGTGAACAGAGGGAGGGCTGGCCCTGGCTGTGTGCAGGGACATTCCCTGGGCTGTGAACAGAGGGAGGGCTGGCCCTGGCTGTGTGCAGGGACATTCCCTGGGCTGTGAACAGAGGGAGGGCTGGCCCTGGCTGTGTGCAGGGACATTCCCTGGGCTGTGAACAGAGGGAGGGCTGGCCCTGGCTGTGTGCAGGGACATTCCCTGGGCTGTGAACAGAGGGAGGGCTGGCCCTGGCTGTGTGCAGCGTGCTCGGTACGGAGCACTGAGGGTAAACGTGGGGCCCGTCCTCTCCCCCGGGATCCCTGGAGCATTCCCAGCCCGGCAGCGATCCCTGCACAGCCTCAGCACCACGGAGCGAGGGCAGGGAGCCAGCCTGCAGCTCAAGGACTTTGCTGAGGGATGCTCAGCATGGCGTGGTGGGAGCCCTGAGACAGGCAGAGAGAGACTTGCTGTCCTCTCCTGGCTCCACGAAGAGAGCAAATCCTGGGAAGCTTCCTGGACGTGCAGGACAGCACCAGTTGGGAGTGGGGAGGGAGAACAGGGACAGCAGGCTGGGACAGCACTGCGAGGAGCAGGAGCAGGAGGAAGCACAGGTGAGGTGAGCAGAAGGCATCCAAGGACAGTAATTCCCTTACTTGGTGCCACCTCCACACCCCAGCCCTGGATGGGGCTCCTCTCCCTCCGGGCCAGGCGCGTTCACAGCTCAAAATCTGATTTGTGAAGGGGTTTTGAGCTTTCCTGGGTTCCTCTGATGGACACGTATTGCTAAACCCTCAACACTGAACCCTCAGCCTGTGCCCCAACCATCACCTTTACACTTTTCAAACAGAATTTCTGGAAACATAGGTCCCAATTCCTACAGAGTAGAGAACTGGTGGAACACTGGCTAACTTGGCTAAGCATCAGGGACAGTTACTGTAATTCAGCTCTTTCCAAAATTAGAAGTCAAATAGAATCAAAATTAATTATTTTCCTGGGAATTACTATTACCAAGTTGCAATAATATTTACTAACAGACTGTTGGGGTGTTGCAGCTGCCTTGGTGTCCTAACCTGGCATTTCCCTGGCTGCCTGAGCCCTGAACGAGTCCAGGGCTTGGCTAGAGCTGCAACACCCACGTGGTTTGGTGCAACAACCTCCTCCCCTTTTCCTGCTGTTTCCTGTGCTCCTTACGAAACCAGAACTGGGTCACGAGGGCACTGTGGGCCACAGCACCTCCAAACAGGAACAAGCAGCTCGCTGGGAGGAGCAGGAACAGCAAGAGCTGCCCTGCTCCAAACCTCAGCCAGCAGATGGGTCCTGTCAGGTGTCACACCAAGAGTTTTCCACGCAGCCTCTCCAGCGGATGGCACGGCTGGAAAGCCAACCAGCAGCAGTGTTTGCTTTGTTGAAGCTGTTTTAAAAACAGGCTTCCTGTTCTTGGACTGGCTCTGGTCCTGGGAGAAGAGGTTTCAGAAGAAGAAAATGCAATAGGATCATTTTAGGGGTGCTGGGAGCCAGTCCTTATGGAAGGTTGAAGAGGGAAAATGACTACTAAGGTGTCCTGAGAAGTCTTTTCATTAAAAACAGTCTCTAGCTTAGTCTGATGCCCAGTGCCTCCTGAAGGTTATCCAGGTTTGCCTCTGGCCTCTTTCAGGGTCTGCTGCAGTCTCTGTTTGAACCTCTCGTACTTCCTGTGCACCTGCTGGATTTTGTCCTTCTCCTCTTTGTCCAGGATCATCAGGAAGTTCTGCAGCTCGGGGATGGAGAAGGCGTCCCACTGCAAAACCAGCAGAGAGGCAAAGTGAGCACACACCTGCTGGGCTTTGTGGGTTCTTACCTCTGAATCTGTGAGGAGGAGCAATAAAATACATTTAAATGTATCTGATCTCCAGGGATTTAACCTCGTGTGGTGGGAGGGATGGGATAAGGGGCTGTGGCATGAAGGACCATCCCAATCCTCCCACCCCACACGGGAAGCAGAATCCTGCAGGATGCAGCAGCTCCCAGCATTTGCTTCACTGTGGTGGGGAGCAAGATTTCAACCAAAAACTGACTGTGAATTTATCATCTGAGTGTCCCTGGCTTTTACTTAAATTAGTGGATTACTTATAACAGTACTCAGCTAATCTAATTAGTGAGGATTAACCCTGGGGCGGCACTGCCGGGTTCCATAAACAGATTATGGAGCGGCCATCAAAACTGGCCTCAGCATTTTCACAGCTCAAGTTTGAATTGTTTTAAAAACCCACATCATTGAGGAGCAATAAAAGACCTCTTAGAGGGAAACAGCCCTTTTTTTTTGCTGCCTCTGCCACGTGCTCCACATTCGTGTGAAACCCAAGGAAAAGTCACCAACGTACCTCAACTTCCCCCGTTTCGTTTTCCTTCAGCACAAAGCTCAGCACATCGGTGTCAGGGCCTGCCAGCAGCCGCAGGTACAGGGGGTACTCGGTGAGAGGGAGCTTCTGGAAGAGCACTGCAAGGACAGCAGACACCCCCAGTGAGATCAGGGCTGCCAGGGCACAGGGAAGCTCAGGGGATCAGCTGGAGCATGGAAAAGGATGCTCAGGATCACAGGGCTGTCTCTTATCATAGATTCACAACAATCCCTGTAAGGTTTCAGGTGGTTTCAGCCCCTTCTGAAATCATAATTCCCTGTAAACCTAAGCAGCATCACCTCCTGTGGGGGTCTGGCCATTGATTCACCTGGATTTAGGCTTTGCCTGCCTCACACCCCAGCGAGTCCTACAGGACACCAACCAGAAGCCAAACTCAGCACCCCAGGCAGAGCTGCCAGGCCCTGAACTCACCTTGCCCATCTTTCCTCATCTCCTTGAAAAGTGCAAACTTCTGGGGGTTATCCACCACCATGAACTTCTTCAGGAGCCCCTGGATCACCTCGCTCACCGTGGTGGTGCTGCTGATGTGCAGCTGCTTGATGGCATCCAGGGGCAGGTAGAAGGAGGTCCTCTTGTCTGTCATCTCGGCCAGGTTCACCTCCTTGAGGGCATCGTAGATGGACTGGGGCCGGATCCCGGCGGGCACCGTCACGGGGCGCCGCAGCTTCAGGTGCACCTTGATGAACCCCGTGTAGGTCCCGTCGTCGTTCTGGGGCAAAGCACACAGGGGTCAGGCTCCAGGCAGCTTTTCCAGCTCCTTTTCCACCACAAGAGGCTGGTCTGCAGCGTGGGGTGACAGCAGGAGCTGCCCCCGCTCCGGGACTTCCAGCGTTTCTCATTAATCATGGCAAAAATACCCAGTAATTTCGGGACAGTCGCTGCTGATTTTCTCTTGGTAGTGACTCATCCCTTCCTCTCGCCTGTGGGATCTTGTTTTATTTCAAACCAGCCCTGCTACGAGGCAGTTATGGAAATTCCATTGCATGGAATTTGTAGTTGCACTTAGTATGGATTTGAAAGCCCTGGTTCAGCAGGATGTCCCAGACTTATGTTTTATACCCCATTTAAGGGATTCTCACATCTCCATGTAACAATTAATCCCTGGACATCAGCTGATCCCACCACAGGTCTCTTACCCCACCCTCAGCTCCACAAAAATGCAGGAATCAGAAGAGCCTGGCTCTGCACAGTGCACCCAGCAAGCCTGGCAGTGGTGAGGGCAGAGCTTCTCCCTCTAGAAAGGTTTTGTGTTCCTAAAGCCCCTTCCAACAGCTCACAGCCCCGGTTCCACTGTGACTCATCCCCACGGGGGCTCATCCATCTGGGACAAGGCTTTGTGGCAACTCCTTGCCAGAGATCAGTGCCAGCAGGAAGGGACGGAGGCAGGGAAGGGTTACCTGGAGTGGCAGTGACCCTGGGAAGCCCAGCAGGAGGAAAAGCAGCTTGCCAGCCACCCTCACCCCAGTGACACCTTCCCCACAGGCTGGCCTCGTGCAGAGCCCACAGGAACCAGCACCAGTCTCTGTGTGTGAGGGGAAACCATCCCAGTACGTACCAGTTTCATCAGCAGGCAGTTGGTGACCTTTGCATTGTACTTTTCAATCTTTTGTTTGATCTCCTGGACGGTTGGAGGCTCAGGTTTTTCTTCTTCTACCGTTTGTGTCACATTCTGCAATCAGAAGAGTGGGGCTTTAGCTGCTTTGTGTGTTGGGTAATGCTCCATCTGTTCAGCTCCTGAAAGCAGGAAGGGATCCTGCTCAGATCCTGAGCACTGATGACGCAGGTGGGGACAGTCCCGAATGTGCAGGGTGCCACATCCCAGCCCCAAACCACCTCTGACACCAGTGACAGGCAGTGGAGGGCAACACAAAATGCACCACTTGGTGGCACGGAGCAGGAAAGCATCCCAGTACAAATCCAACCTTTAAAACCCACTTTCAAAGCAAAGCCACCTGCACCTGAGAGCATCTATTTCTTTTTTGCAATGCAAGAAAAAAAAAATCCCACCCTATTTCCAGTATTCACAGCTCTGACTCCCCAGAACCCAAGCAGCTTCCAGTGGGTTCACCCAGGCACAACCTGGAGATGAATCTCTCACTGCTCTTGTCCAAAGCTTGGGAAATTACAGCTCAGAGCAATAAAAGCACACGAGCAGCAGGCTGGCTGTGTGACTGATAATAAATCAGGCACTGCAGGACCAGTCCAGGCATCCCAGCCCGTGTCAGGAACTGCTCAGTGTCTGCCTGGGCTCCCCCAGGGGGGGACAGAGGCTGCTGTTCACCCAGGTTTGGGGGAATTTCCTCCAAAACCAACAGATCTGACCTGTAGGTGGGCTCTACCTGAAGGCCAGCCATGGAAATGTCACTAATGAATAATCACAGAACCACTAAAGTCAGAAATGATCTCTGAGATCGAGTCCAGCTGTCAACACAGCACCATTAACCATGTCCCCAGGTGTCACATCCACGGCCTTTTGAACGCTTCCAGGGATGGTGATTCCACCTTTTCCCCCTTTCACAAAGAAGTTTTCACTCCTATCCAGTCCAACCTCCCCTGGCTCCCCTCCAGCCAGGAGGGCAGGTCTCCTCTACAGCACTGCCTGCTTTATCTGCTCAATCTGCAGCAAACAAGCCTCTGTGTGTCTTGGGCAATGCTCATCGGGCTGGATCTCCCTGCTCAGAGCTCTGCTGCCTTCCCAGAACTCACCACCTTCCCTGGGAATGCATTTTGCCCAGATTTTATGTGGGCTTGCTCAGAAGTCGGCATTAGCAGGGAGCAGAAAGCGTGAAGGGATGTGCCATCAAGGCTGGGAAGGCTCAGAATGAAAACTGTAACCTCTGAGAAGGAAAAAAAAAGGGAGAAAAAAGGCAGCTTGGGGAGCAGAGCTTGTCTCTTCCCAGGCAGCCCCAGAGCACACAGGACAAGGACGCAGCAAGCTGTAAATAAGCCAATATTGCCCAAGGCTACCCATGGTATTTCTTTCAGGAGGAGAATCAAGCAGAGGACAAACCGAAACCCTGCTTGCAATCTGGCAAGGCAGCTGCAGCGCTGGGACTGGGCAGCCCTGGATTCATTGAGGCCATTCCCCAGTGACAGCTCAGGATTTCTCCATTTCCACCCCAGAGCAGCAAACAGCTCGAGACCTCTGGGACCCCTCCCCCATGGAGCAGGCACCCAGGGGACAGCAGTGACATTGGGGTGCAGCCTCCTTGGACACTCCAAGAGAGGGAGGGGGGCTTTAAACAGGGGCATGGAGTGACAGGACAAGGGGTGATGGCTTTGAACCAAAAGAGAGGAGATTTACATGAGATATCGGGAAGAAATCCTTCCCCGGGGGGGTGGGCAGGCCCTGGCACAGGGTGCCCAGAGCAGCTGTGGCTGCCCCTGGATCCCTGGCAGTGCCCAAGGCCAGGCTGGAGCACCCTGGGACAGTGGAAGATGCCCCTGCCCACTGCAGGGGTGGGACTGGATGAGGTTCCCTCCCCCTAAGCATTTTAGGTTCCTTCCAACCCAAAGCATTCTCTGACAATAAAAGCAGAGCTTGCCTGGGTTACTTGAGAACTGCACATAAATATTCCTTTATCAGAACTCCCCAGTCTGTCAGAGTCCTTTGGCTCACGCTGCACCAAGTCTTGGCCACACACAGGTGCTGGACTGGCAGGGGAGTCTTTAAAAATCATCTTTAGAAACCATGCCAAGGGTTGAGATTTTGAAAGTAGCATGATGGAAAAGGAAAAAAAAAAAAAAAAAAGAAAAACAACAAAAGAACCACATCCCTTCCCTATAAGTTAACAGAAGATAAACTCTCAGAAACCATGCACTTCCTCATGTCACCCATGTCACAGCACTGAGACAGGCACAGCTGTGCTGCCCCTCACCAGGGCTGGCCCCACCCCAGCCACGCAGTGAGGGAGGGCAGGGGACCCCCGGGACTGTCCCCTCCTGCACACAGAGAGTTGGAGCTGCAGAGCTGAGGGCACCACAACATCATCCATGGCACAAACACAGCCCAGCACAGAGAGAGTCCATCCATCCATCCATCATCCATCCATCCATCCATCCATCCATCCATCCATCCATCCATCCATCCATCCATCCCTCCATCCATCCATCCATCCATCCATCCATCCATCCATCCATCCATCCCTCCATCCCTCCATGGAAAAGCAAACCCAGCACTCTGCCTGTCCCTGTCACTGCAGTTTGCCTCTCCCTGGGAGGGCAGGTCCCTCCCCTGGTGTGACATGGTGACATTCCCAGCCGAGGGACAGTGCCAGCAATTAAGAGCCTGGGAGCAGCTGGGTTTCCATGGAGGAACACGGCACAGCAGGGCAGCAGGAGCCCCAGGGCCTCACAGCAGGCACACAACACATGAGGAGGATTTTGGCTTCCAAGAAACCCAAAGCACTCCCAGCAGGAGGGGGCCTGGCTCAGGAGCACGTCACTGATGTCACACGGTGTCACACAATGTCACTGATGTCATTGCACACTCCAGCACTGCCAGCTGTGGGTCCTGCCTTCCCCACACTGGGCAGCTCAGGGGTACCTGCAGCCTGCCCAGCCCCCTGCCAGCTCCCCTTCCTCCCACTCCAGGGAAAGAAAGTTTTGATAATTTCTTTCATGCATCCACCCCAGCATGGGCACAGTGACAGGACAGTGTCCTGCTGAAACCCGGGGACACACAGTGAAATCATGGGAGAAAAATGAAGGCAAACTCCAGCCAGCTGTCCCAGAGGATCCAGAGTGGGGCCACCGCAGCTCCAGGAGCTGTTTAGGGATGGGAGAGCCCATAAGGGCACTGGGGATCCAAGGGCTCAACCTTTTACCTCTTCTTGCCACTCAAGTGATGCTCAGACCAGGCAACACCACGAGCAAGAACCACCCATCCATCCCAACCCTGCACACATAAATATTCTGCTTTTCTGCTTCCAGACCCAAACCAGCCCAGCAGCACCAGTCCTGTGGTGCAGGAGCCCTGGGAAGAGCAGCCACAGCCTGGGAAGAGAAGCCCTGCTCCTCCTGCAGTGCATGACCAGATCAGCCACTTCTTGCTCCTCACAAATCAACCCCAACCTCCGGTTGTGCAAAGTTTCTGGTGCAGAATCTGCAATTCTGCCTAAAGGAAGAAAAACAGAAGCTTTTAACCATAAACCGTTGCCACATTTCCTGTTGTACAGGGGCAGGATGAAACGAGCTGGTAACAAAACCTCATCTCTGATCTGCACCTCAGCCCTGCTGGGCCTGCAGCTCTCCTGCATGGAAAACAGGCATGGGCCAGCTCAGGCAGCCTCGGGGACCACCTGGGCAGTGCCTCAGCACAGGACACCGGTGTGGCAGCCAGAAGATGGGCACAGACACTGGTGTGGCAGCCAGAGGGACGGGCATGGGACATTGGTGTGGCAGCTTGAGGGATGGGCACAGACACTGGTGTGGCAGCCAGAGGATGGGCACAGGACATTGGTGTGGCAGCCAGAGGGACGGGCATGGGACATTGGTGTGGCAGCCAGAAGATGGGCACAGACACTGGTGTGGCAGCCAGAAGATGGGCACAGACACTGGTGTGGCAGCCAGAAGATGGGCACAGACACTGGTGTGGCAGCCAGAGGGACGGGCATGGGACATCGGTGTGGCAGCCAGAGGGACAGGCACAAGACATTGGTGTGGCAGCCAGAAGATGGGCACAGGACATCGATGTGGCAGCAGAGGATGGGCACAGGACATCAGTGTGGCAGCCAGAGGGACGGGCACAGGACATTGGTGTGGCAGCTTGAGGGATGGGCACAGGACATTGGTGTGGCAGCCAGAGGGACAGGCACAGGACATCAGTGTGGCAGGCAGAAGATGGGCACAGGACATTGGTGTGGCAGCCAGAAGATGGGCACAGGACATTGGTGTGGCAGCTTGAGGGATGGGCACAGGACATTGGTGTGGCAGCCAGAGGGACAGGCACAGGACATCAGTGTGGCAGGCAGAAGAACGGGCACATTCCCAGTGCCACCCTCCTGTGTGACCAGCAGGAAAACCACGGGCAGCCCGGGGCTGCCAGGAGGGCTCCCTGCCTGCCCCATGGCAATCCTGCACACAGCTCTTGAACAGAAGTGAAACACGCTGGCAGCTCGCTGGCCTCGCCCAGACTCGGCAGGTGGAGGGTTGGCCAGCCCTGGGACACTGCCATGAGCCAGCTGGCGGGCAGGGGTGGCTGCAGTGACACAGGGACACTCAGGCTGCCAGGACAGTCTGGACACGGGGATTTGGGACATCCAGAGCAGTGCAGGACCCGCCTGTGCCCTCCCCCTGCCCTCCACAGCCCACACTGCTGCTCAGCTGTAAGAAATCCCGATTGTAAGGAATGACGGAGCCGCAGCTGGCACTTGGGCTAATGCTCCACGGGACAAAGGCTGCCCGCACGAAGGCAGGACCGGGACCGTGGCACACAAAGCCCACGGCCCGGGGCTGGGCAGCGTTCTCCACCCGGCCCCCTCTGTGCAAGCCAGCACTCAGCTAATGAGCTGTAAACTCCTGCCAGGCTTTTATGGACAACCCCGCGGCCATCGAGCTGATGGTGACAGCTCCCAAAGGGATTCTAAGCCAAGAGAGGCAACAAGGAAAGCTCCTGTGACAGATATTGTCATTTACAATGGATGCCAGGAGAAACACACCCCACATTCAAAGAGCACCCTCCCTACAGCCTCTCACCTTCTCAAGTCAACTCCCAACTTAAAAACCTTTTAAAAGCAGCCGAGGCAGCAGGTTTTGGGAATAACATCTCCAGGTGGGACCCAGGAACTGTCCCACCACAGCCCCACCACAGGAGCTGCTGTATGGTCACAGCCTGGAGGAGCAGAAGCTCAGGAACTGTGGGAAAGCAGCAGAGGCAGAAAGTCTGAGTGTGGTGGACACTCCCTGGAGCCCCAGGGCCACCTCCCTGGAGCCCCAGGGCCACCATCCCTGCAGTCCCAGGGCCACCATCCCTGCCCCTCACTCCCAGCCAGTTCTCCTCCTGAGCTCTCTCATTAATGAATTTGAAGAGCAGAGCTCTGGGGATGGATCTGGCCCAGCATCACCACATTCTTGGCACTCTGATCTCAGGCAGGAGTGGCCAAGTCCTCCCTGGTGAGCTCGGGCTCAGCTCCATCCCCGTTTCCATCAGCCAGGCTGGGACAACTCGCATTCCCAAACCCACGGCCCAGGCTCTCCCTTTGGCTCCTTGTTCAGACTGCAGGAGCATTTCAGAGACCTCCTCTGAAGGGATTTTATGAGCTGGGCCACCAATCCTCAATTTTTCTGCTCACTAAGGAAATATTTGTCTTAAAACAGCAGAAAACAAAGCCTGGAGAAGCACATCTGAGTGTCCCTGGCTGTGGAGCTGCAACTCAGATCAGCATCACCTGTGACCACAAACACAGCCCAGCACAAAGGACTGGAAATAAATGTGAATGCTCCAGATTTGAGTCAGAAATGTGAGAACCAACAGCTCAGATCTGTAAATCCAGCTGCAGCAGAGAGTGGTGGCAGCTCAGGGACACTGGGGACAGGGCTGTCACCAGAGCTGGGACATCTCTGCTCTCACAGAGCTCTCCATCCCTGCACAACACCCAACACTTCCCCTTCAACACCCACCCCCAGGGCTCACAGCACTAAACTGGGAAAGGATCCACTGCTCCAGCACAGACAGGCAGGGGCGAGAATCATAGAAGAGATCTGGACCAAAAAAAGAACCCAAGAAACCTTAAATACCCCCAACATTTCCCTCCCTTTGAGAAATTCAGATGAGGTGCTGTGGTTTACTTTGGGGTTCAGAGGAAAAGGCAGCAGACAGGAGAGCAGGGGAGAGGGATGGCTGCTGCATTTCAGAGAGGTTAGAGCAAGTGAAGACGGGCTCAGTGTTTTGATTGCCATGGAGATTTCACTTAGAAACCGATTTTCCTGCCACATCTCAGCTCAGCACTGAGAGCTGACAAGGTCCTCACAGGGAGCTGCATCTCAGGGGGGTCCAGGCTGGAGCTCCTCTGCATTGCAGCAGGCTGGCCATGCCCAGGCTGCCCACCCAGCCCCAGCTGGTTCCCTGCACCCCACAAACCTGCCCTGAGCACCAGCCAGCTCTGGGATTATGGGGCAAGGCTGGGTTCATCCAGCCTTGCTTGGGTTCTGCCCCTCCTGTGCTTCCCATCCCTGGACATTCCCTTGCCCCCTTCCCTCTCACTCATCAGCCACTGATGCAGGACTCCAAGAGCAATTTTGCAGAGTTTTAAGCAATCAGGCTTCAGGCAGAAGCCACTGAAGCCATTCAGCTGGAGAGGCCCAAAAATGCAAAGTAATGGATCTCCAGGGATGAGGTCACATCTGAGATCTAAACCAGCTCTTTGCTAATGAAGAGTGATTTTGCTGATGGTTCTGAAAATAAAAAGGAATTACAGCATTCCTAGAAAGAGGCTCTTCAGACTAATATGGTAGTTTCAATCAGAAAAATGGTTTCTGTAATCCTAAAATCCAATCCCACTCCAGTAAGTGCCATGCAGTGGCCTGTGTGTCCCCTCCTACCCACCCACACCTCCTTTCGTCCCCAGAGATGTTTCCTGTGTCTTTCAGGACCTGTATCCCTAAGTTATCCATATTTATCTTCCTCCTGCCCAGAGCAGGCCCTGCCCTGCTGCCAGCCCTGCCCTGGGCTCAGGAATCACTCCTGGGCACCCCAGGATGGACAATCAGCACCACTCCCAAACACATCCACCAGCATAACTCACTCTGGGGTCTCAGCTGATGTTTTCACCCTGTGGCCAGGAGCAGGTGGTGAAAAAGAGAGCTGTTGTCACACACAGCTCTTGCAGGACTGGAAATGTTCCACATTCAATAATTACCACTTTAATAAGGTGTCAAGTTAAAAAGAGAGGACAGGGACTGAATCAAAATCCAAGAGAGATGTCAACCACCTCCTCAGTGTCCACCACCACCTCTTCCTCCTGCATGACCTGCACCACCACCAACCCCAAACAAGCCATGAACCCTCCCAGAATCTTCCTCCACCAAGGCCAGAGCGTGTTTTCCACCTCTGTGAGAATCCACCTCCTCACACAGCCCCATTACACAACACCAGTTGGGCTCAGCAGTACGTTTAGTGCGCGTAGGTTTTGTTTTTTTTTCTTTTTTTCATGCACAGGAACCATTTCCTCCCCACAACACCAAACCCCTGAAAGGCTCCATCTTCTCTGGCAGCCTGAGCTCTGCCACCCACACTGGTCACATCCAGGTGAGGAGTTGGGCAAAAAGGGGCTGCAGCAGCCTCTGACCCCTCTGAGAGGGAGAAACCCCAAACAGCAACAGCCCCAGGCTGATTTCCAGAGGTCCCCCAGGATCTGCAGTGCCCTGGCTCAAACACAGCAGCTCTGGCTGCACCAGCACCCCAATCTCCTCCATCTCCTACACAAATGAATCATCAAATGACATTTAAAAACCAGCAGTACGTGTCGGTTAATCATAGTGAGAGGGAGCTGCTGGCTAGCGGGGAATATCCCATCTTAAACCATTTCTGCAGGGAAATTCAATAAAATTCCCAGCTGACTGAAGCTCCCCCTCCAGAGCAGCCCCCCTGCCCAAGGAGAGCCCTTGGAGCTGCTGCAGGAAGCTGAACCCCAAAGCACCTGCTGAGAGTCGCAGCTCTGCAGCCTCAGGTGCAAATACAGCAGAGGCTGAACAGGAGCACGTCGGTGCTGGTGGTTTACAGGAAGATTTTAAGTGGAAAAAGCTGCTCCCTGGGCCAGATTTGATCTCTGGGTGCTGCAGGGCTCTCGTTCCCATGTGAAACTCCCACTTCTGCAGCAGCACCTTCTCCTTTTATGCTCAGCTCTAGCTGGGGCCCCAAAGTTCATTACATGGATTTAATTTTTTTTTTTTTTAATAGACATTGAAAAACAGTGTTTTCAACGTTGTCAATGTGTTGTCAACGTTGCTGAGACACAAATCTCATGCTGGGTGAAACACTGCCCAGCCAAACCCTCTGTCCTTCTCCAAGGCAGGCACACACAGCCCCAGGCTCCCAGAAAAGGACCACGTTCATCACCGTGTTGATCAGCTCACAGATTAATTCTGCCCTGAACTTTCCCATCCACCCCAGAGGTGCAATTTTCACCCACGACGCAGATTCTGCAAGGCCAAACCACATCTCCCCGCCGGGGAGCCTGACCCGTGGCTGACAGCTGCCTAGAAAGGATTTCACCTAAAGCCGAAAAATCACACCGAGAGCCGGCTCCTCCGGCGTGGATCCCCGGGCAACGGGGAAACCCGGCGTGGAAAAGGCTGAGAAAAACCCGCAGCGGTGCAGAGCCCGCAGAGGAGAGGGCAGAAGCCCCTCGTGGCCGGCAGCTCTGCCCTGACCCCTGCCCCGGCTCATTTTTGGCGGCACCCGCAGCCAAACGTGCGGCAGCCCCGGCGTCCCCCAGCGCTGCGCACGAGTTGCGTTACCTTGGCAGGGACCTTGCTCTGCGCGCTGCGGAAGAACGAGGTTTTGGCCGTGAAAAAGCAATCCTCGAGGTCTTCATCCAAGCTGCAGTAGCCGCTGCTCATGCTGCTGCCGATGGTCATGGGAGCCGGGCAGAGGCGAGGGGCTGCGGGCGAGCCGGGGGGCTCGGGGGGCCGGCGACCATCGGGGTCCCCGCTGCGGCTCCGGCGAGCCCCGCGCTCACATCCCCGGCTCGCCGCTTATCTGCAGTAGCTCCTTCTGCTCATCCTGCCCAGCTATTCCTGCTTCCCAGGCAGCCGTGCCGGGTAACCCTTCCCTTGCCTCGCCTCCCGCACCCGCCTCCCTGCGCAGCGGCGCTGGGGCAGCATGGAAGGGGCAGAGCTCCCGGTTCGCTGCCGCTCCGCTCGCCGCTCCCGGGGGTGCCCGCGCAGCAGCAGCAGCAGCATCGCCTCCCCTTCCTGCCCTCGCCTCGCACTGCCGCAGCCCGGCCACTTCCTCTTGCAGAGTTTCTCGCCCCGCTCGCAGCCGAGGTGCTGGGCTTGGCCCTGGCCCCTGGGGACCCCTGGCAGCACCTTGGAGAGCCAAAACGCGCTGCCACGGGGGGCTGCGGGCTGCTCCGTGCCTGCTGGAGCATCCCCGGGAGCTGCCGTGGCACCACCTGAGGGAATCGGGCTGGTGGGGAAGGGGGGAGGCAGCTCAGACCCTCTCGTGGTGCCAGGAGCCCCTGGCCATCACAAATGGGTGCCTCTCCGTGCTGCAGCTGATTTCAGAGCAGCAGGAGTAATTTCAGCACCCAGACTGAGGCAGCTTCGACTGCAGCCCAGGAAAAAGCTTCAGCTCCTGGGTGCTGCTTTTACAGCAGCCGTGACCTTCCTGCTTGGTGGAGATCACAGGCATTTGTGGGGCTGGGCAGGGGAAGGGCTCTGCTCCCCACAGGATGCCACAGGCAGGGGCACCTTCCACTGTCCCAGGTTGCTCCCAGCCCCGTCCAGCCTGGCCTTGGACATCCCAGGGATCCAGGGGCAGCCACAGCTGCTCTGGGCACCCTGTGCCAGGGCCTGCCCACCCTCACACGGAGGAATTTCTTCCCAGTATCTCAACTTGCTCCTCCAGGACTCCAAGACCTTCCCACAAGCCACCACCCAGCACCAAAACCTCTCCTCCTGACAGATTGCAGATGTTGCTCCAAACCCTTCCAGCTGTATCTGTTGAAGAACTTCAATTGCTACAAAGCTTTGAGAGCTCCGTGCCCACCACAGCAGCATCCCGTGAATACAAATGGGGATGTAGATGGAAAGACTGGCAACATCTGCATCTCAGAAAGAGGAAGGCAAGGATCCAAGTGCCTTATTTACAGAGGGAATAAATAAGCCACGTTCTTACGGCAGCAGCGCGTTCCTGCAGCAGCACAGCCCCCTCTGCTCCACAGGGATAAATTTAGAGGAGAAAGAGCCTTAAATTGAGCATGTGCAACACCAGCAGAAAGTGAGGGTTGGGAGCAGCAGGACTGGGGTCTTCTGTGAAGCCTTAGCCCAGAAGTTTCCCAGTGGAACCAGGGTGCAACCTCTGGATTCTCCAAGAATCCCTCATTTATTCCCTGCAGCCCACCTGCTTGGGACATCAGCTCCATAAAAAACACAACAAAGCCAAATAAACCAAAGAGCTTTGACCCCTTTGTTCGGCAGCAGCTCCACGTAATGGTTACCTGCACATCAGCCCCCCAAATCCCCACTGAGCCCGTGCCCTGCACCAGTTCACAGCACACAACCAGCCCTGCCAGGTCCAGGGAGCAGACTCCTGGTGCTGCCAAGACCAGCAGAGGTTTTTGGCAGCTTTAGCAGGGTCTGGATGTCACCCTGGGAGGCTGATCTGGGACCCAAATGTAAAACACTCCTAAATACTTAACTGGATCAAAGCCCAATTTATTAATGCTTGGTATTACATGGTAACAGTCCTTAAATAGGTGATATTAAAATAGTTATTTCTCTGATGGTTCCACTTCGCTTAATTTTGATAATATGAATTAATGACTTCCAATTATGCCAGCTATTTAATTCTTGTTGTGTGTTTTCAGGCCTCTTTCCCTCCTGCCAGTGTATTCAGGCATCCTGTTAATCTCCTACTGGAATATTGACATAATTTTCCCTCCATCTTCCTCCTTTCCAGCAGCAAAACCTGCCTGACCAACAGAAACCCTCCAGGAACTTGGCTGCGTGCTCAGATCAAGCAAACCTGGCGATGATTTTTCCCTGATTATCCATTATCCATAAGGAATATTGAGCTTTCCTGCAGCCATTTACCCTCATTAACCCTCAAATCAGCCCCCACAGCCCCAGCACAGTGACCCCAGGCAGGGCTTTGCTGCCCTGAGGATTCCGAGGTGCAATCCCCAGCCGGGCCTTTGGGATGGGCTGATGGATTTCTGCTGCTGCTGGAATTGCAGAGACGCTTTGGTTTCCTTGGCACAGGATGCCTCCCCTCCCCAGGGTGACACCAGGGCCGTGGCAGGGTGATGGATGGCCACGGAGCACAGGCTCCCTGTTTGTTATTAGGCCCATCAATAACCCTGGCTGGGGTGATGGCCCTGAAGATGAAACGAGCCTTTCTCATTTTTTCCCAAGAGCCCAGCATTGCTGGGGGAAGCCCAGTGACATCCAAAGGAGAGGTAACCACACACAAATTTACCTTCAAACACCTGGAGTGGAGAACCCACTCTGAGCCCTTTTGTAATGCATTACTTAAGGAGATCAATCCCATCCCACTTCAGATTCCTCCTGATCGTTTTATTCTGAGCAGCAGCTGCCCAGCAAAGGATGGATGAAAACCAAACCCCACACACCAAACAGAAACCCTACGTTTGCCTTTGGAAAAGTGCAAGTGCAAAAGTTCTGCACGAGCACATCAGGGTCCTCCACAAAGAGGGGTATAAACAGGGGGTTGTAATGAGGGAGAGAACACAGAACCACAGAATCATCGAGGCTGGAAAAGCCCTTTGACTGAATCCCACCACACCCACCAGGCCAGATCACGAAGAGCCACATCCAGTCATGTTTTGAACACTTGGAGGCCTGGTGACTCCACCACTTCCCTGCAGAGCTGTTCCAAACATTTCCAAAAAGCACACAGCCTGAAAAGGCTCCATCCCAGCCACATCCACTCCAGGCAGGTCTCCCAGCCATGCCTTAATCTTCTCCCATCTCATCCTCCCTGCTGAGAGCCTCCCTGGCCCTGCAGCCTGTGCCACCCACGCAGGAGCCCCAGACACTGCAGGACCCCGGGGGGATTAAAGCAAAGCTGAGCCTTCCGGACTAAGCCTGGGATTACTGCAGGTCCTAACAGGGATTGAAGAGTCTCCATCCCCCGGGACTACTGAAACTCTCAAAGCAAGGCTGGCAGCCAGCACTCCTTGGAGATCCACGCTCGTGCCCTGGGAAATGCATCTCAGCTGCCGATGGCCAGGCACTGTGCACCCCGTGCTGGGACAATCAATCCCCAAACCCATCCCAAGAGTGGCACTGGCACTTGGCCCGTGTGGGGCTTGGTGGCACGGCAGGTGCCAGCAGCTCAGGTGCCAGCAGCTCAGGTGACAGCAGCTCAAGTAATAGCGACGCTTTACAGAATCACAGAATCATGAGGTTGGAAGAGACCTCCAAGATCATCAGGTCCAACCTATGCCCTCACACCTCAACTAGACTACAGCACCAAGTGCCATGTCCAGTCTTTTTTTAACACATCCAGAGGTGGTGATTCCACCACCTCCCTGGGAAGACAATTCCAGTACTTTATTATTCTTTCGGTGAAAATTTTTTTCCTAATATCCAACCTGTGCCTTCCCTGACGTCACTTGAGGCTGTGTCCTCTTGTTCTGTCAGTTTGAACACGACAAGAGCTCCACACGCACCTCTGCAGGGAGGGAGGGAGGAGGGCGATGCCCACGTTGCCAACCTCCTCCTGCCACTCCACACCCACCCAGGCAGGGCACACGCTCCCGGGCTGCAGGTGACACCTCGGTGACACCTCAAGACACTCAGGGGCTGAGCTCTGAGGAGCGTTCCCTCCTGGAAAAGCCCCTGGGAGCAGGAAATCAGCTCTCTGCAGGTCACCACGGGGCTGTGCCCCCCCAGAGACCCCTCCCCACGTACCTGGCTGCAGGGTGGCACGAAGGTGCTCTCTGGGGACAGCTGGCTCTGGCACTGGCCCGGCCGGCGACAATCCAGCTGGATGAGGCTGCAGCACTCCTGGTGACACGTGTACCTGCAGTCTGCAGGGACAGAAAGGACAGCGTGAGGCACCCGGTGAGCCTGAGCTGCCGCTGGGGCTGGGGGACACTGCGGGGAGCACGGAAGGGACTGGATTGCAGTAGGGGGATTCCAGCAGGGTCAGAGCTGGAGCAGGCACATGTCCCCTTTAACACACGTGTCCCTTTTAACACACGTGTCCCTTTTAACACACGTGTCCCTTTTAACACATGTGTCCCCTTTAACAAACATGTCCCTTTTAACACACGTGTCCCTTTTAACACACATGTCCCCTTTAAACACACGTGTCTCTTTAACACACATGTCCCTTTTAACACACGTGTCCCTTTTAACACACGTGTCCCCTTTAACAAACGTGTCCCTTTTAACACACGTGTCCCCTTTAACACACGTGTCCCTTTTAACACACGTGTCCCTTTTAACACACGTGTCCCTTTTAACACACGTGTCCCTTTTAACACGTGTCACTTTAACACACAGGTCCCCTTTAACAGACAGGTCTCTGTTCAGGCACGTGTCCCCTTTAACACACGTGTCCCCTTTAACATACATGTCCCTTTTGACACATACATCCCTTTTAACACACATATCCCCTTTAACACACGTGTCCCCTTTAACACACAGGTCCCCGTTCATGCACATGTCCCCTTTAACACACATATCCCTTTTAACACACGTGTCCCTTTAACACACGTGTCCCCTTTAACACACACATCCCTTTTAATACACGTGTCCCCTTTAACACACGTGTCCCTGTTCAGGCACATGTCCCCTTTAACACACATGTCCCCTTTAACACACATGTCCCTTTTAACACATGTGTCCCCTTTAACACACGTGTCCCCGTTCAGGCACATGTCCCCTTTGACACACGTGTCCCCTTTAACACACGTGTCCCCTTTGACACACGTGTCCCCGTTCAGGCTCACCCCTGCCGGTGAGGAGAGGCACCAGAAGGCCTCACCCAGAGCCCAAACCGCTCCCACGCCTCTCCCCACGCAGATCTCTGCTCGGCTCCTGGGTGCAGCGGAGCAGCACGAGCCGCGCTCCTGCAGCGTGCCCCGCTGCCTCCCGGACACAAAAAGGATGGGAAAATCCTCAGAGCGCACCAAAGCTCTGCTCCTGGCAGGTGCCACCTGCAGCAACAGCTTGGCCAGTGCACGGGGAAAGGATCCTGCACCTCCTGTCGGGCTACAGCCTTTCCTGACCCACAGATGGGGCACCTGAGAGGTGTTTTAAAGCTTTTATTCCATTTTCAGTCTCATGGGAAGGGTGAGACAATGCAGGTGTTATAATTCACACCATCACAATCAGAAGCCAACTATTTCCTGCTTACAAAACACTATAAACATTTATTGGCCTATCAGCTTTTACCTCACTGTGCTATAAATACCTTAAAACTAATTATCTAAAATTACTCCTCATAAATCTTACTACTTAAGTAAGACTTAAGTAGTTTTATGATATAGTAGGACCATATATTTCATAGTTCTATTTCTCTAAAATATCTAGCCCTATTTGTCAAGCTATCCTTTGAATTATGTCCTTATTTCTAGTATCCTTATTTCTAGCTCAATTTCTCTCTCAACAATGTTTGTCTTATTCTATAACGTTTCTAAGTCAACATTTTTTATCTCAGAGTTTACCTACAGATACACACTATGTGAACTTTTTGTTAAACTTTGAAATTTTTTCTATAAATCCATTTCCCACAACCTCCCACCACTGGGATGTACCTTTGTACTGGACAGATGTCAGACTGTTTCAGGTCACTAAATATCACAGAAGGGTTTGGGTTGGGAGGGACATTAAAGATCATCCAGTTCCACTGTCCCAGGCTGCTCCCAGCCCCGTCCAGCCTGGCCTTGGGCACTGCCAGGGATCCAGGGGCAGCCACAGCTGCTCTGGGCACCTGTGCCAGGGCCTGACACGAGAACTTCAGCTGTGGTGACAGAGGCGTGGACGCGCCACCAGCCCCAGATCCACCCCTGCAGAGGGCAGGGACACATCCCAGCCCAGCAGAGGCTGACACCTCCTGTCCCCAGGTGCACCAAGGCATTCCTGTAGCTGCTTGCTTTGGATGCTGACCCAGTGCCAGACATTAACCCATTCATGCACGGACCAGCTTTAACCCCTTCAGGCACAGGGTCCTGCTCACCCCCAGCTGCAGGGGGGGCACGTTTGGCACAGCCAGCTCCAGTTATCCCAAATTCGTGGCCATCGCTCCTGCAACCCCCAACTCCTCCAGACCCTCCTGGCTGCAGTGAACAACCTGCTTCCACTTTAACGGCCCACCTGAGCCTTTTAATTTTTAACTGTCGTACAAACAGCCCTAAATTTACTTTCTACACTGCCCAAAATTCCAGAGCGGTCACCAACCTGGAAAAAAATAATTATATCCTAAAAGCAAGGCAAGAGAGTTGGCTCCAGAGAGGGGTGTGAGTGCCTGTCCCTGCACCAGCCCCATGGCCTTGCTAAGAGCCACTGAACTTTTATTTTAAATACACATCTTCTTTCTCTTTCCTTTTTCTTCCTTTTCCCTTTTTTTTTTTTTCTGTAGCATTTGGGTCATTGATTTTGAATGTCTGGCCCTTGCAGGAAAGCAAAGGAATATCCCATGTTTGCTCTGGAAACTGATTTCTGCTCAGCTCTGGTGAATTCTCCAGGGCCTGAGAATGAATGAGAGGAGCTGAAGCACTGCTGGGAGCTGGTGCCTGAGGGGGGAAACATCAATCTCCAGGGGGAACAGGGAAATCATTTATCATTTAACATTCATCTGGCGTGAGCTGTCTGTCATCCTCCTCTTCCAAGTCAGTTGTCTCAAGTAAGCCTGGGGGAAAAGCAGGGAGATTTGGCTTTTTTTTTTTTTTTTTTTTTTTTTAATTAGAGATAAGCTGCAGTTACACAGTAATTTAATGCATGACCTTTCCAGCAACTGGAACAGCCTTTTCATGGGCGACATTGGCCAAGTCTTTGCTGGAGCTGCCAGCTGGAGAATGCTCCAGCTGTGGCTTCACCTGAGCATCTGCCACCACCACAACGTCCCCTCTGCCCACGTGGGCCCTGATTTTTACATTTGGGCAGCTCCAGCACGAGAGGCAAAGGCAGCCAAAGGTCTGACACAGGTAATTTGCACCACAGAAATGCCAATTCCTAAAGCACTTCCTCCGGGTCAGGCCCATTGTGGCATTTCTTTGTGGGATTAAAGTGTGACACCTCCTTAGTCACCGTCACCTATTAACAGACCTAATCACTGGGGATCCGCTGGGAAACGCTAATTTTAGAAACCCTGCACAGCTTTAGGAAGCAGGCACGTGACCAGTTTGCCAAGAGGAGCAGGATGCCTCCACTTAGGCTTTAAGATAATTTCCATTCCAGTCAAACAATGGAGCACTTGGAAATGGAGTTTCTTTAAAAAAAAAAAAAAAGAGAAAAAGGAAGTTCATGATACTGTGAAAAGCTTTGGTGGCTGAAGGGAATTTCCCTTTCTCCACAGGTAAAGTCACTCAGGGGGATAAAATGGGCAAACCAGTCCCATATAAATGCCCATCTCAGTGCCTAAGCACAGGACTGCAGTCCCAGAATGGTTTGGGTTGGAAGGGACCTTAAAGTTCCTCTATCCCAGGCGGCTCCAGCCTGGCCTGGGACACTTCCAGGGATGTGCCAGGGCCTCCCCACCCTCCCAGGGAAGAGTTTCTCCTCTCATTCTGCCCACCCCGGTGCTCCAATTCCCACCCCCAGGGTACCACAGACCCCAGGGGCACCTTCCAGTTCAACCTGACCTGAGTGGGAATGGGGACAGGAGGAGAAGGAGGCTCCACAGGTGTCTGGGAGCTGGGACAACGAGGCAGGAGGGAGATTTCCTCCGTCCAAACTCTGGAATCCTGCAGGGGCTCACACAGCCCCACGTGCAGGCTGCACCTGAGGTTGGATTTTGCAAGCCTGAGGTGCTCCTCCCGTGCCTGACGTCACTGGGGTGACCTCAGGGGTGGCAGCAGGATGTGGCCCTGTGGCACCAGGACAGCAGGAGGCTCAGAAGGGGTGGGGCAGGACCTGTGGCACCAGCACCCACAGAACAAGCCCAGGGAAGGGTCTCAGTCCTCCTGCAACCCCCCAGGACACTGCTCCAGCCCGGCCCTGCAGCTCCATCACTGCAGTCTCATCTTGCCAGTTTTAGGTCCAAACCAGATGGTTTGGGTTCATTTGTTGGCAAACACTGGTCAGCCCCAGGGGCTGTTTCTGTGTGTCCAGAGCAGACGAGGCGCCCTCGGTGACAGCCACCCCTCTGCGAGGTCCCCGTGTCACTGCAGCCTCTGGAAGTGACAGATGTGTCACCCCAGCTGCTGGCAGCTGCTCTGGAGCCATTATTTAACAAAACCCAAACCTCCCTTTGCAGTGGCAGGTGGGACAGCACCCTGTGCTCCTGCCAGAGGAGCCGGAGGAGAAGGTGAAGCCACCTGGTGCCACAGGTGTGGTGCCAGCCCCGCGCCCACCCAGGCAGGATCCCTGTGGCCAGGCAAACCCCACACCCCAAAAACCCAGCCAAAAACCCCAAAGCCCAGAAGCACCTACCTGGAACCAGCAACACCTCCCTGCTGGGCCTCCTCGGCAGGCGCAGTCCCGTGAAGCAGGGCTTGGCTTTGGGGAAATGCCTGAAGATTTTACGGATTCTCTTTGTTACAAGCCCGAAACAAGCGGCTGCTCCCGCCTTCCCGCCCGTCATCCTCGGGAGAGGAGGCCAGGAGCTCTCCAGGCACGTTCCAGCCCCGAATGCTCTGGGATACAGCAGGCACTGGAGCAAGTTGTGTCTGCTCCCACGAGAGGCCTTTTCCCCCACGGAGATAAAGCCCTGACATTGTCCATTTACAACCTGCTGCCATCTGACAGGTTGGGTTATTTATTTATTTTTCTAAGCAGGGAGCGCAGCTCGGGGCTCGTGCATCTCCTGTAAGCCATGGAAAACTTTCTATTTCTGGGGCTTTTTGCTTGATAAGATAAAATAACCCAACGGAAGAGATTAGAGAGAGAAAGCGCAGGACTCGGCCGTGTGCTGGGAGGTCTCTTCCCGGCATCCTCCCTTCTCTCTTTGCTGCTTTTCTCCACAGTCTTTTAAAGTTTGAGGCATAAAAAAGTCCCCAGTGTTTAATCGGAAGCTAAAGGAACACACTGGGATTAACTACATTTATAATATTGATTTAAACTCTGCACACAGTTAAGAGAGGCTTGTAGAGACTTTCACAGCATCCATGAAAATCAGGATCAGTATTCTGAGGAGGGAGAGTGACTTTTCAGTGATAGGACAAGGGAGATGGTTTTAAACTAAAAGAGGAGAGATTTAGATGAAATACTGGGCAGGAATCGTTCCCTGTGAGGGTGGGCAGGCCCTGGCACAGGTGCCCAGAGCAGCTGTGGCTGCCCCTGGATCCCTGGCAGTGCCCAAGGCCAGGCTGGAAGGGGCTTGGAGCAGCCTGGGAGAGTGGAAGGTGTCCCTGCCACGGCAGGGGTGAGATGGGATGAGTTTTGAGGTCCTTCCCACCCGAAACATTCCACGGTGGATCAATTACAGCTGTACCAGGTGTGAAGTGACGGGGTGGGACACAAACACCAGTTTAACAATGCCCCTGAAATCTGCCACTTTGTACCCACTCCCCGAGCCCTCCCTGCTCAGGACCCCTCTCACAAACAGCATCCAGCACCCTGCACGACACAGGGAGTGACAAAGATGGAATTCAGCCATCCAAACCCCACCCCGAGCAGCAAAAGCTCTGAGCTCTCTCAGGGAGCTTTCCCAGAGAGCCCCCGCGCACCTCCCTCCTTCCCACAGCCAGACCAGCAAACTCCACCGAGCTTCCCTGGGACGAAGCAGAGGGAGAAGCCCAAAAACCAACCTGCAAGGTGAGGGCTGCAGCCTCGGCTGGCGTCTCTCTCCATAAACCCTTCCCAAGGCACCGAACTGGAACGCAGCAGGAAACATGACCCTGGGAGACCTGAGGCAGCCCAGGAGCCTGTCCCACGGCTCTGGGCAGGTCCCCGTCCCTCCCCACAGCTCCATCCCCTCCCAGGGGAGCACGCCCTGCCTGGGGGAGCCGCGGTGGGCGGGAGGCACCCCCGGACCCCACCCCGTCCTCAGCCGAGCCCGGCAGCACCCGCCCGGCAAACGCCATCCCCACCTGGCCGAGCCACCTGGCAGCAGGAAAAGCTTCAGGAATCTGCCTGGATCAGCTAAATGGATCAGAAATGCAAAGTGGTGCGGGTCCTGTCGGCGATTATTGTTTACAGTGGCGACGCTGAGTGTGGGAGGATGTGGTGGCAGGGGAGACACAAAAAGCTCAGAGCAGCAGTGTGTGAGCAGAGCCTCGGCCAGGCCGGGCTGGGCTCGGTGAAGGGCTCGGTACAGAACTCGTTATCTTAAGCAAACGGCCCCTTGAGAACCGGCAGCGTTAGAACTGAAGTTTGCTCTACAGATGAGAAAGGAAATGGTGTTTGACCAAGTGACTCCTTAAGGAAACGGGGGCTGATTCAGCGCAGAGCCTGAGCACAGATCGAGCTGCTCGGCGAGATCAGGGCGGCTCCAGAGCAGAGGCACAAAGCCCAGCTGGGTGCCGAGGTGCTTTGCTCAGCTGGATCTGTGTCGCAAGACCTGCGGATCACAAGCTGGCTCCAGGTGTGACAGCCTTTGCAGAGGTGCTGGACACGCTCTGAGGTTTCCCTCCAGGGCTGCCCCTCGCCAGCCCTGCCCACAGGGCAGCACGGGCAGCCGGGGTGCTTTCCTTGTAAGGAAACCCGTCAGCCACTAGTGTGCTATTTTATCAACAGGAACATCAAAATACTTGATTTTCGGTTATCAGAGACACCAAGAGCCAGGGAAGCACTCGAGCCATTCCCACCCAGTGTCCACCCAACCCTTCCCACCAGGAAGCTGCCCCAGCTCCGAGCCCAGCCTGGTTTCTGTGCAGTCCCAAAGGCCGACAGAACACTCAGAGGGCTTTGAAGCCTCCTGAGTCACCAGGACACCCCACAACTGCACCCAAACACCCCACAGCACCTCTGCACCCTGCTCCTCCCTGCTGGGAAACGCTGGAAACGCTTTTCCCTGCAGGAAAAGCTGTCCCCCAGCAGCAGGACAGACATTTACACCTCACACGGAGATGATTTACTTCACTACAGACAGCTCCGAGAGGTGCCAGCAGCACAAAGCCACACGCATTAGGCAGGAGCTGTTCAAGGCACAGCTACTCCTCCTGCCCAAACGCATTCCCTCCAAGGCTGGAAACCAGGATTTTCAGGGAATTCCAGTAGGATTCGCTCCCGAATTGCCACTTCCCCATCCTTTCACGCTGACACCAGTGGGAGCAGGATGCGGGATGTCTGTCCTGCACAGAGCCTGGAACATTCCAAATAAAAGCAGGGGGAAAAAGGCTCCCGTGTCTCGAGCAACATCTGCATCAGCCCCAGGTGCAGCACCCGCGGGCAGGACCTGGGTTAAAATCAGAGAAGGTCCCCCTGAGCCTCCTTTTTTCCAGAGTGAGCAGTAAATAAATAAATAAATAAATAAATAAATGTCCCTTTCCCACTTTACTAAACACAGCCAGATCTGACGTAAATAAAAATAGGCCAGAACTGTACCAACAAAAACCTGGGTATCCTCAGGCTGCAAGTCAAAAGCAAACACGCAGCAGCTCTGCATCAGAAAGAAAAAAATAAATGTTCACCGAAGGGGGAGAGCACGCCCCGTCTGCAGCTCTCAGGCATTTTTAATGGGAATCACTATTGGGATGACAGGGAATGCAGATATGAGTGTCCCTCCCCCCCATCCCGGTTGTTTGGGGAGTTTTTGAGGCAGAACTACTCCCACAGTCTGCATAATTCTCTGAAATGAAAAGGGAAATGGAGTTATTTAAAATGTGTTTCAATATAAGTATGGAAAACATCCTGCCAGAGGAGAAGTCCCTCAAAACAGCTATTTATGCAGCATTTCGCAACACCACAAAATTCTGTGAGTTTCTACTTAAAGTCAGGATTTCAAAGCACACAAACCAGGACCTCACCTCGCACCTGACCCCAGCTTCCAGGGGCTGGTGAAAAAGCCTCGACAAAGATTTTTCCCTCAAATAAACCTCATTTCTCCTAAACTCGGTATTTCTTTAGGCATGCTCATTCACACATTCCCTGCTGCATGCCAGGAGCACCCAGCCCCGGGGAATCACCTGGCCCTCAGCAGCTTTTGAGGGAATTAATCAGGAATGCCAGGCAGAAAGCAAAGGTGCACCTTAGAAATCAGATTTACCTCCCCCTCCTTCCGCCAAGGTGCCAGCCCCGGCGTGTCCCCGCGTCACGTCGTGGTGGCGGCTGGGTTACATTTAATTAACAGCAGTCATTAGGGCTAAACCCTAATGCGCTGCAGCAGGGCCATATGGTGCTGCTGCCTCTCCCGACCGCCCTCCATCCCAAACGGCACCGGGAGGCACCGGCGAGAGCCCTGCCCGCCCCGCAAATCCCCAGCAGAAACATTTCATGGGTTCGTAATCTAAGGAAAGCCGAGCTGGGCACCAGAACTGGCTGAGCCAGGCACTAATTGCCCCGGTGGGGCTGGTGCCTGGCACAGCCCTCACAAACAACCCCAAAAATGAGCAGCGACGCGTCCCCCGCCCCCAGCCCGCGGAGGGACGCGGCTCAGTCCCAAATTAGCACCGGCACCACCTCCCTGCCCTCCACACCCACACCGAGGGCACCCTCACGGGTACAGGTGATGTTGTGGGCACAAACCTGCAGGGAACGGCATCAGCAACAACACCTTCTGCCAAAAATCGAGAGGCTCAGCTGACCCCGACCAGGAAATATTCAAGTCCCTCAAGCCCCAGCAGCTGCATCCCAAAAGAGTTTCTCCCAGCCTGAGGGACTGAGCCGGGCAGGAGCGGTTTCACAGCCAGCAGGGCTCAAATCCCAAAGTTATCAGTGACACAGGTTTGCTAAAACCTCTTTGTTTCCCCTCCCGCAACACTTAACACGGGTCACACCTCGCCAGGGAGTGGGAGCAGCAGCCGGGACAGGGGACGCGGCGCGGGTGTCACCGCACAGCCCCAGCTGGGTCCCCTCGGGTCCCTCGGGCCCCTTCCCACACAGGGGAAGGGTGAATCTCTCCTGCAGAGCGCGAGCAGCACGGATCCCTCATCAGGAACATTGGCACAAGCTCCCTCACCCAGGGGTTTGGGCAGAGCTTCAGGCAAAATTACGAATTCTAGAGGACTTTACCCCTCGCTGTAAAGCTTTACATACACGAACCCTTCCCTGCTCACCGCGAGCTGCTGATGCCAACCCCGCCCATGAGCCGATCGTCTCCTCTTTCCTGGAAAAGCTTCATTTTCCAAACCCGCCCGGCAGCACCGCACCCACACCCGGAGACCCCGGCCCGGCCCCTCCCGACGTGCAGCGCCCCGGGACCCCCCAGGGCAGCCGGGGGACCCGGCAGGTCCCAAACCGGACCCGAGGGGAGCAGAGCTGGGGGGAAAGGGTGGGAGAGGGCCCGGGGGGGGCAGAGTCCGGGCAGGGTAAGGGATGCGGGCAGGGCAGGGGTGCGGGACAGCGAGGGACAGGCAGGGGACAGTGAGGTGACAGCGAGGGGCAGGCAGGGGACAGCGAGGGACAGGCAGGGGACAGCGAGGGACAGGCAGGGGAGAGCGAGGGACAGCGAGGGGCAGGCAGGGGACAGCGAGGGGCAGCGAGGGGCAGGCAGGGGACAGCGAGGGACAGCGAGGGGCAGGCTGGGGACAGCGAGGGGCAGGCAGGGGACAGCGAGGGACAGCGAGGGGCAGGCTGGGGACAGCGAGGGGCAGCGAGGGGCAGGCAGGGGACGGGCAGGGGACAGTGAGGGACAGCGAGGGGCAGCGAGGGACAGGCAGGGGAGAGCGAGGGACAGCGAGGGGCAGGCAGGGGACGGGCAGGGGCCAGCACTCACAGTCGCAGCGCAGGGCGCGCTCCCGCACCGCCTCCCCGCACAGGTCGCACCACTCCTGGCGCGGCAGCCGCGGGGCGAAGCGGTGGCCGCGGCCGCGCTCGGGGGGCTCCCGCGGCGCCTCGAAGATGTTCCGCACGTCGGGCAGCAGCCGCGAGGCTCCCCCGCGCCGCCGCAGCCGCCGCGCGGCCCGGGCCCCGCCGGGGCTCCCCGGGGAGCGGCCGCCCGTCGGCGCGGGGGTCGCGGCGGGGCCCGGCGGCCGCCGGCGCATGGAGCCGGGCGCGGGGGGCGGCAGCGGGCGGGGGCACGGCCACACGGCCGGGGATGCCATGGGCTCGGAGCGGCGGGCGCGGGGCAGCGCAGGCGCCTTGGACCGGCCGGGAGGGAGGAGACACGGCGGGGAGGGCGGGGGTGGCACCGGGAGCGGCCCCGCGGGGCGTCCCTCCCGTGGGGACCCCCCCTCCCCGAGGGTCGGGGCGCTTCGCACTCGCAGCCCCCGCGCGATGTTTGCCCGTGGACGCGCTCCTCGCCCCGGCATTCCCCGTCCGCGCCCCGGGAATGTCCCCGCTGCTCTCTCGCCGGGAATCCCCGCTCGCGTGGGGGTTGTCCCCGCCGGACCGTCACCCCCGCGGCTCTGGGGTTCCCCGGGGGGGTCCCACGAAGCACAGCCAGCGGTTTTCCCCAGCGTCTTCTGCGGGAGCGCAGCCGCTGTGTCGCGGCTCTGTCCCCGCGGGAGAAGGACGGTCACGCGTGGGTGAAAAGCCCGTGTCCCCTCTGCAGGGACAGCCGGGCTCCGAGGGCTGGGACACGCAGGAATTCCCTCCCCCAGCTGAGGCTCCCGAGCTTGTGGGAAACGTGAAAGGGAAAAATACCGCGGCCAAATGTCGAAGCGCAGCAGCTCTGGGGACAGCGGTGCTGCCACACCTTCCCCCGGGCACGGCTCGGGGTGGCCGCACCTGGCGCTGCGTGTCCCCTGCCACTGCGAGTGACCGCCTCCTTCCAGCGCCGGGGGTGTCACCGAGCAGGGGAGGGTCCCCGTCACCCCTGTCACCCCCTCCCTGCTGGCCAGAGGGCGACTGCTCCTTTGGGGTGCGTGGCTGGAGGGTGACACATCCCTGAGCCACGCAGGACACCACTGCCCTGCTGCTCTCGCTCGTTGTGGCTTGAAACACGTTCACTCAGACAGAATTATCCCCCAATTTCTGCCGTTTTGGGAAGAGAAGGGAGGTGAGAGGTGGCTGCAGGGAGGGCAGAGCTGGGCTGGTGAATCCGGGCTTGTGGGGAGCTGAATTTGACGTCTCCCGTGGACTCCTGAGGACAGGATAAGCTGAGGATATCTAAATCCTTTTCAAGGATTCTAATTTGAAGGATGGATTAAAACACTGGCTCTGAATCACAGCAGCCTAGAGCCATAAGCAGCCCCTAATAACAGCTTCAGACCAAAGGAGGAATAATGCAGCTGGGAAAATTGGAGTTTTGTTCTGTGCTAAGCAGCAAGATTAATTTTTGGAAGGTCTTTTGCTACCCAGTTCAGGATCCTGCTTTGCTTTCACACCTCCTCTGCTTCTGCTTGAAAACATCAGCAGATTTATTCCTCAGTAAATTGTTCCACAAAGGTTTCGTGTTTTGTCCTATGTCCTCCACAAACTGTTAATTGTATCAGGAATCACCTGCAATGAAGGAAATTTCTGAGGGTGAAGGTCTACCTGGCACCTGGCTGGGAACTTCCTAAAACCATTCTGGACTTTCATTTTCCCAACACCATCCCAGAGGCATCTCCAGTCTCCGTTCTGCAGCCTCAGGGCATAAAACCACTAAATAAATGCAATATTTTCTGTCGCCACAGCAAGCTCTGGCTCAGCCTGCACAAGAGGCTCCTGACAGTCATCATCCTTCCCAGCTGTCCCTTCAGGTATTCAGAGCTGACAGCACAGGGAGCTCTTTTAGGCCACAGGTTAAAATATTTTAAGGGAAAAAGAAAACCTCAAGTAATTAACATTGGCAGGAAAACTCTCGTTTCATTTGGATTCCAGAAGTCCCCTCTGCAGCTGCTGTGTTACAGCAGTTAAAGCATGACAAGGGCTATTAGCAAAAACTCTTTTTTCCGTTTGCCAAGAAACAAATCCCTTTTAGTTGAAGCCAAACATGTTCCAGGTCAAATGCTCAGCTGGTGCGAGTCAGTGCAGCTCCACTGAATGCCAGGAGGTGCAGCAGGGACCCTGCCTGGGCTGCCTGCCCTGCTCCTACAGGAACACCAGTGAATCCTGCCTGGATTCAAAATAACGTCCATTAGAAAACCCAGGCGAATCCCAGGAAATAGTTCGTAGGAGCAAAGCTTTTAAGGGATGGATTAGCTCCACCTCTGCACAGCAAACAGTTGGGTTTGACATTCAGGATGTTGGTTTTTATAATTAAAATGAATGGGGAGCTCTGGTGCCAAATTCCACCGGGGAAAGGTTTCCTGGGCGGGGGAGGCTCCTGGGCACCCTCGGCGTGTTCCTACAAGAAAGTCAGGCCGGGCACAGCCCTGCAGCTGCTGCTCCTCCTTCCTTCCTTTCGCTGCCTTTGCAGGGATGGATGGATGTGTCCCGCCTCTGGGATGTGCCAGGATGGGTGGGATGGGCCCAGCAGGGTGGGATCTGCCACCCTGCCCGGCTTTGGATGCTGCTCCCTGGGGATGGGGGTGTGGGATGGGGGGACAGCCCATAAATCACCATGGGAGAGGCTGAGGGGCAGCGTGGCTGAGCCTTCCCACCAACATCTCCTGCTCCCATCTCCCACTCCCAGATCCTGGCAATCCCTATGGCTGCTCCTCACTGATATCAGCTGATATCTCTGACATCAGCTGCCCTGGCTGATAACCAGGGAATTACGGCTCATCAGCCCCGAGATCAAAAAACAGTCGGGAAACCAGAGCAGAACGATTGTCCCTAACAAAGGGCTGGGTCAGCAGGGCCCTCCCGCAGCTCTCTCTCTGATTCCCAAGGGACAACAAGGTGGGAGGGACGTGCTCCTCCTCCATCCTCTTCCTCTGGAGCAGGGAAGGGTTGGGAATGTCTTCCCAGAGCAGCTCCAAGCACTACAGCCACCAGCACCCCCCTGCCCCACTCCAGCACGTTAAAAGTGGGAATAATTCCTAAATAAGTAAGATTAAAGCTCTTCTTCTTCCTCATCTGACACAGTGATGCAGAAAAACCACGAAAACACCAAGTCCTTCCAGAATTTTTTTAAAAAAGAAAAATATAGAACCCCACTGGATTTTCTGGCCAAACTTCCAGAGGCTCAGGGCACTTGGGGCTGATGGGGGAGAACATGCAAAGTGCTGGAGCACAGAGGTAGGACACGGAGAGCTCCCAGGGCACAGAAATCCGACGGCTCCGTCGCTCCAGGCGCTGTGAATTCCCTGTGCTGGGAAGCGCTTTTGCTTCAGCAGCTGCACCTTCACCATGCCCCTCAAACGCTGGGAGTGGGAGCAGCCCCACCCAACCTGCAGGGACAAGAGGATTTAGGCCAGATGTGGTCCTAAAAACAGGGCTGAATTCCCAATTCCTTGGGTTTTGTCTTTTAAAACTCCTGGACGTGCTGCTGTACATATTCCCACTGTCCGTTTGCATTCAGAGCCTCGAGAAAAGGATGCAGAGGAGGAAAAGAAAAACGGGGGTGATTCCCAGCTTTTCTCAGTCTGAATAAATGGACAACCACACCAACACCTCTCCTGTCTGCAAACCCAGAGGTTTGCTTTAATCTGGGGGCTGGAAATCTTGTCCTGTGAGGAGCAACTGAAGGAGCTGGAGGTGTTTACCCTGGAGAAAAGGAGGCTCAATAAAGCAACTTTATTGCTCCCTACAACTCCCTGGAAGGAGGCTGTGGTGAGGTGGGGGTTGGTCTCTTCTCCCAGGTAACAAGTGACAGGATATTTTTAGGGAAAAAAAAAATTAGGAAAAAAATTTTGCTTAAAAAAAAAAGTTTGCTTTAAAAACTTTTTTAGGAAAAAAATTTTCACCGAAAGGATAATAAAGTACTGGAATTGTCTCCCAGGGAGGTGGTGGAATCACCACCTCTGGATGTGTTTAAAAAAAGACTGGACATGGCATTTGGTGCTGTGGTCTAGTTGAGGTGTGAGGGCATAGGTTGGACTTGATGATCTTAGAGGTCTCTTCCAACCTCATGATTCTGTGATTCTGTGATAAGAGGCCTCAAGTTGCACCAGGGGAGGTTTAAATTGGATATTAGGGGGAAAAAAATCATAGGTTTTGCAGAGATTTTCATACAGAAAAATCTGTATTGAGTTCCCCATGGCAGTGAACAGCAGTCAGTGCTGGCCAGCACAGGGACAAGGCTGGAAAGAGGGGGAAGAAATGATGGAGAAGTTCTTGGCTACAACTCCAAGACAGAGAAATTCTGCTGCTGCCAGACCACGATGCAAACGTGGGGCAGTCAAAAACCCGAGCAGCGCCGGTGGCTGTGCTTGGCAGCTCCCAGAGAGCCCACCCGGAGCCTCGGGCACATCCCTGGTGGCAGGAGCAGGGATCCCTGCTCGGGGCAGAGCTCGGGGCGCTCTCACTCACCGCTCGATGATGCTGTTGTTGAGCTGCAGATCGCAGGCAGCCGACCTCATCTGCTCCAGCAGCTCCTGCATCCTGCAGGGACACAGCCAGCCCTGATTCCTGCATCTTTAGGGGGAAAGCCAGCCCTAATTCCTGCATCCTGCAGGGGCAAATCCAGCCCTAATTCCTGCATCCTGCAGGGACACAGCCAGCCCTAATTCCTGCATCCTGCAGGGGCAAATCCAGCCCTAATTCCTGCATCTTTAGGGGCAAATCCAGCCCTAATTCCTGCAACTTACAGGAGCAAATCCAGCCCTAATGCCTGCATCTTTAGGGGCAAATTCAGCCCTAATGCCTGCATCTTTAGCGGCACAGCCAGCCCTGATTCCTGCATCCTGCAGGGGCACAGCCAGCCCTAATTCCTGCATTCTATAGGGGCAAAGCCAGCCCTAATTCCTGCATCACAGAGGCAAATCCAACCCTAATTTGCACCACTCAGTCCCTGCTTCCCATGGGAGCAGCTCCTGCTGCAGGGCTGGGATGCCCCACAGGGCACGGAGCAGGGATCACACCCTGCAGGGTCACACCCTGCATGGTCACAGCTTTCCAGCCCTGCAGACACAGAACCCTCAGCCCATTCCTGAGGATGAGCAGCAGGAGGTTCTGTCCCCCTGGAGGAGCTGGGCTGTCCCCAGCCCCCTGTTCCCAAGTGTGGGGAATGGATTTGTGGAGAGTTCTCAGGGTCTGATGCGCAGCATGCAAACTTTGAGATAAGAAACACTGACTTAGAAATGTTATGGAATCAGATAGATACTGTTGAGAGAGAAATGGAGCTAGAAAAAAGTTTCAAAAGATGGCCTTGCAAATAAGACTAGATACTTTGGAGAAACAGAACTGTGAAAGATGTATTATAGGGGACCCCCGAGGGGTAGTTTTAGATGATTTGCTTTAAGGCACTTACAGCATGGTGTGGCAAAAAGTTAATAAGCTAAGAAATGCTTATCATGTTTTGTAATTAGGAAATAATCAGCTTCTGATTGTGATGGCGTGAATTGTGACATCTGTATTGTCTCACCCTTCAACTGAGACTGGAAATGGAATAAAAATTATCTCTGAGTCAAAAAAAAAAGTGTCATCCAACACCAAGGACTCACCGCAGAGCCATCTCCTGGCGGGCCTGGCTCAGGGGGACGGGGGAAGGTGCAGGAGGAGCCAAATTCCATTTCTCCACCTGGAGAAGCCTGTCCAGAGCCTGTGGAGATGAGATGGAGATGGAGATGGTGGAGATGGAGATTGGGGTGAGATGGAGATTGAGATGGAGATTGAGATGGAGATGAGATGGAGATGAGATGGAGATGAGATGGAGATGAGATGGAGATGGAGATGAGATGGAGATGATGGAGATGGAGATGATGGAGATGGAGATGATGGAGATGGAGATGAGATGGAGATGGAGATGAGATGGAGATGGAGATGATGAAGATGGAGATTGGGGTGAGATGGAGATGGAGTGTCCTGGCAGTGCCCACACCAGGGGCTGTCCCTGGGGTGACCTGGGGCCAAACACTCAGTGGCACCCCAGTCATGCCCAGCACTGCTCCAGGACAAATTATAAATAAAATAACCCAAGGACCAGCACAGTAGCAGGGGCTGTGCCCCAGCCCAGCAGCTTTGCTGTGGCAGCTGGAGGCGAAGCTGCATTTTCCTCCTGTTGCAATTCCCATTTATTGGGCACAGACCCCCCGTGCCAGGCAATCCTTGGCACCAGCAGCGCCTTTACCAAAGGTTTCCCCACTCCCTGCTGACACAAAACACCACCTCCAGCTCGGATCAGCCACAAAAAACTGCAGCAAGGGGCTCCAAACCCCCGATGGTGCTGCTGGAGCCTGGCAGGGAGCAGGAGGAGGCTGTGGAGCTGCAGCCCTGGACACCTACGCCCTGCAGGCAGTCCTGGCACTCCATCATCTCCACACTGCAGGCACTGATGCGGTTGCTGAGCCTCTTCAGCTGCTTCTTTATCTCACAAACTTTCCTGGAAAGAGAAAATTATGTCAAAGCTCCCAGTCAACGCGTAGCATCGTTAATTTTTTTGTGTGTGTGTGTTTTAATTGCACGCTGCTTTCTGCAGACCTGGCTGGGTTCAAAATCCTGAAGGGGAGCAAATGAGTCAGGGCACGTTGTAATTGCAGCTGCAGCTCCAGCAGCCACCACAGGCCAGGTTATCCAAACAGCACTAAGAGCTAATTAATCAGGGAAAGTTGATTGCAAATGAGGCAGCCCAGGCCTATCACTTCACCCAGCACAGGCTGGGCCTCTTGTTCCTACCCAAAAAAAGGCCCCTCCACACCCAGCAGGCACAGCAGGAGTTGTGTTAAAAAAAAAATAAAAATGTTTGGTTTGGGTTTAAAAAAACAAAGGAAAGAATGTTTCAGGTGAACGATCCACCTCAAGTCCCCAGAAAAAACCACCCCACGAACCCTGGCAGGAAACAAAACAGGACAATTAAAACTGAAGTAACGAGAAATTAAAAATATCCAGCTGTGACTCATGGTGCTTTCTCCATGAGGACAGGAAAACAGGTACAAAAATACCCCAGGAAAACGTGGAGAAGGATTTTTCCTCCCTGTGAGCAGAGGTAAAACCCTGCTTTAGTGCCCTGCACTGCATGGATTTTGTGGGGCCCCACATCCAGGGGGGAATCCCAATCCAAGAATTCCCACAGAAACTGAGGGGGATTTCATTGCCTGTGGTGTGATGAGGAGACTGTGGGACACAGTTCCTGTCCTCAGAGTGAAACCTGCCTCTGGGTGAGGGTTGGCAGCACAGAAACCCCTGCTGGGACAAGCTGGGGCTGGGAATGGGAGAAGGACAGGGAAAGACCGGGAGAAAATTGGGATAGGGCAGGGAAAAGGCCAGGAGGAGGCAGGGAGAGCACAGGGACAGGGCAGACCCTGCCCTCAGCTCCTGGAGAAATTCTGAGCATCCAAATCAAACTTCCAGCCTAAAAATCCCCTCAGCTTGTAAATCCAGCCCAGGGCTACTCCCCACCAGAAACGGGATCGGGTCAAAAATGGGTTTAATTGTAAGGTATTCCAGAAACTCCTCCTCCCTCCACCCACACCGGCAGCCCAGGGGAGGCTGCTCCTCTCCAAGAGCAACCTTGCCATGAAAATCCAATTTTTGCACCACCAGCCTCCCCCTCCCTGCTCTCAATCACCGCGGGGTAATTTGCTCTTTGCATTATTCCCCAAGCACCGTTTAGCAGGAAATCATTCCCAGGGAGCAGATCTCTCTGTCTCAACAGCAATTCTGTCCTGATAAAATAACCTCTCCCCCCAGGCCAGAGCTGCTTGAACTCCAGCTGCAAGTTTAGGGTTAGGCTTTTTAAAATATAAAAATTTAAATAGAAACTTTAAAAAATAGAATATTTTATAATATAATAAGATATATTATTTTATATTAAAATTATATTAAATTTTTCATACATTTGTAACATTAAAATTATATTATATTAAAATATAATACTTTTAAATATAAGCTTTTTAAAATAGAAACTTAAAATAGCAGGGCAGAACTATGGGACAGGAGCCAGCCCACACAGTGGGATTTCACAGAGCTGTGTGAGGGCTTCTCACCCCTGTGCAGTCCCTCAGCATTTCCCAAAATCCCCATTTCCATCTCCACACTCGATCCATAGCAGACAGCACTTGGGAGCCCTGATCCTTGGTGGGTTCCTACAAAATCCCAAATCCCTGGAGGGGGGGCTGGTACCTCATCCTGCTGCTGTGCAGCGCCAGGGCCTCCTGGTACTGCTGGACACAGTCGTTCTGGAAAATGGACAGAACCCTCCTGGCCAGGTTCCCCAAATTCAGCCTAAACCCGGGAATAAGAGAGAGAAAACGCCATCATTTCCTTCCAGGTGTGAAAAGGAACATCACAGGAGGCCTAAAGCTGCCTCCTGGGTGGAGAAAGAGGGGCTGGATGCTCAGCAAGGAGTTACAGAGAAAACAAAGCCTGGCTGTGATGGAGAGGGAGCTTTTGGGGGATTCAGCCCCCTGTGCCCCCTCCAGGGCACTGCTGAGAAGGCTCTGCCTTGGAATTCTGGCAAATGCTCAAGGTTAGACTGAGCATTAAGTGAGACCAAGGAGTCTGTGGATTTCACCCTCCCTGCTGCACGCTCGAGTGGGAATTGTGTTTTTGCCTGTGCTAAATTCCCCTGGTCTCAGTGGAAACCGAAAGGAGGATTCTTGAAGGTACAAAAGCCACCAGGCACTTCACTGCCACGGGAAGTGAAGCAGAGAGGGAAGCAGGGACACTTCCTAAATCAGCATCTCAGTGAAAAAAAAAAGGCTTCAGACCAAGTCCTGTGTGAGCAACAGCCTGCCATGGGTCTATCCCAGCACAGGGATGTGCCCCAGGGCAGCTCCCTGTCCCCACCTCTGCAGAGCTGCTCCCACAGCTTCATCTGAAAGAGTTCAGGGCTTGAAACCTTCACTGGGAGAGCTCCTGCAAGGAAGAGCCAGCACAGGAACCCTCCTGGCAGCACCAGGGACAATTTTTACCCCTTTGGGACCCAATCAGAGCCACCAAGCACGGGCCTGGCCCCAGCAAGGGCAGCTCCTGGGGATGGGACAGGGGTGGGACTCACTTATCCAGCTTGTGGATTTGTTCCTCGTTGTAGCCCAGCCCTGGGGAGGAAAAATACCGTCACCACACATTTCCTGCTGGCAGCCCAATGAACGGGCGATTCCACAAGGCACAGAGGTGGCTGAAGGGGATTTTCCTGGCTCAGCCCCCGGGGCCAGTGTCAGGACACAGAAACTGAAGCTCTGCGAGGTCCTTCCCAGCCCAGTTCTGTGGTTCGAGGGTTCCACGAAGTAACTGCTGATGCCAGCAAAACGAAACCATCCATTTTCCCACGGACACTCCTGCCCCGTGCCCCCGGCCCCAGCACTCACTCAGACACGTCCTGGCCTTCTTGAACTGCTTGTGGATCACCTGCATCTTCTCCAGGCAGCACTCCATCTGCTGGATGCTGCAACGGGACAGGGAAGGGGGCGTGAGGACCCTCGGGAGGGAGGGAGGGGGTGAGGCTGGGGTGGAATCATCATTTTGGAGTGAAGTTATCACTGCGGGGTGGAATCATCATTTTGGAGTGAAGTTATCACTGCGGGGTGGAATGTGAACCTGCTGCCCGTGCCTGCGAGCAGGGACATCACCCCCTGGGGTGGCTGTGCCTGGCAGGGGAATGCTCCATCCCCTGGCTGGGGACAGCCAAGTGGCACCAGGGATTGCACCACACACCTTTTGTCTTCGTGCACTTGCTGCCTGTCCTTCACCAGCTCGGCCAAAATCCCATCCAGTGCCCCCTGGAAGTCAAAGATGCTGTGGGAGCACTGGGAGAGCTCCTCATCCACCTGCAGAGGAGGGGAGAGCTTGGGACCAGCTGCTCTGGGAGCCGTGGGGGCTCCTCGGGCTGGGGATGCTCCTCACCCTCTGCAGCCTTGTCTTCACCACATCCACCCCTGCTGGGCCCCTGCTGCCTGCAGGGACGGCCTCGTACCTGAGGGAAGGCAGAAAATGAATATTCCTGAAGGAGAAAACAATCCAGATGCAGCTGTCACTGGGGGCACAGGAATCCACCTCGTGCTGGGGTCCTGGGGGGCTGCAAAGTGATTTCCTTGGGCAGCAACCCAGATTTCAGAGTGCCAGATCTGGGACAGGAGAGGCAAAGTGCTGATCTGGTAAAAACTCGCCCTGTTGCGTCCGATTTGTTCCAAAATTGTTGGTTTTAAACCCACTGGCTTCAGGCCAGCTGGGATGCTGTCTGTGTGCCTGCAGCTGGCACGGGAGCTCCGGGCTGAGCGTGGCACAGGGGCTAAGTCAGCAGAAATCTCCCTGATGCAGTGCTGGAAGGGCTGGAAGAGCCAGAGCAGCCAGCTGCAGCACTGCTGCTCTTGGCACTCCAGCCCCAGGGCTGCACTCAATGGGAACCATGTGTCCCTGGGTTTTTGTTGTTTTGTTTTTTGTTGGTTTTTTTTTTTTTTTCAGATGAAATGGAAATTAAGAGACTTTGCTAAATGGCAAAGAATGAAAGAACAGCAACCCAGCGGCAAAGAATTTTCCACTACAACAACAACAACAAAAAAGCTGCAGAAAAGCAAAATATCCGTGGGTTGCTGGAGATAAAATGGGTTCAGCTTGGCCCAGGGCAGCCGGGTGGGGAGGAGGCTGTGGGCAAGGGGAAGGTTGAGGGCAGCCCAGGGTTTCTCCATAATTCAGTGGAGACTCCTGGAAGGAAATGGGACCTCTCCCCGTGGCTGGTGGGATGTTGGATCCCTGGGAATGCAGCCCAGCTCTCCAGGGCTGTTTGCAGGGAATGGGGCTGGTGATAGGGGCCAGACCCCCATGGGGTCCTGGAGCTGGTGCCATCCTGCTCTTTATTTTATCCCAATTTTCACAATTTTCCTTTCCCTGGAGCTGGCAGCAGCCCTGGCTCCTTCCTGCTCGAGGGCTGCAATCAGAAAACCCCAGAGCAGGAGCCAGTCCGGACTAACTCTGGCCTCCTGTGAAATCATTAAAAACTGAAGCAAAGAGGGAGAAACCGCCAGAGTGGCTCATTCCCCAGACCGTGAAAAAGCCTTCTACCTCCAAAATATCAGCTTGTTCCTGGCATTTTCCTTATTCCTGAATAATCCAGGCACCTCTGAGAGCCCCATACCTCACCAGGCACAGCCCAGAGGCTGCAAAGCTCACTTACAGCACGTGTGTCTTCCCCTGGGTGAGCTGCAGGCAGGTGAGCACGGAGTGAGCCCCTCTCCTCTGCTCCAAAATCCTGCAGCACTCCGTCCTCAGGTTCCCGCTGCCAAGAGAGAAAAGAGCCCCTGCAACACCGGCTCCCTGGAATCACAGACCCAGCCCGGGGCCAGCTGCGTGGCAAGGGGCTGGGGATGGAGCTGGTGGCTTCTCTCAGGCTGCTCTGAGACACTGGGGGCTGCATGAACCTAAAACTGGGTGTGGCTGCTGCTTTTAGGGGCTCTCACCCTCTGCGTGCTGTCCTGCCCCAAAAGGAGCGGGGAGGGCAGTGAAATTCATCATGGAACCATGGAATGGTTTAGGTGGGAAGGGACCTTAAAGCTCATCTCATTCCAACCCTCTGTCCCGGGCAGGAACATTTCCAATAGATGCACACAGTGATGATTAATAATAATAATAATAATAATAATAATAATAATAATAATATCATAATCATCATCAACAACAACAATAATAATTATTATTATTTATTATTATTATATATAATAATATTATATAGAAATTATTATATATTATAATATATACAATATTATTATAATATTATTAATAATATTATTATATAATATAATTATAATATAATTATATATCATTATATAATTATATTATATATTATATATTATATAATTATATATTATTATATATATAATAATAATACATAATTATATAATATATATACTATATTATATATAATAATATAATTATTATTATATTATTATTATAATTATATTATTATAATACTAATTATTATTATTATATATATATAATATATAATATATATTATATAATTATATATTATTATTTTATATATAATATATAATAATAGTATATAATAATATATAATATACTTATTATTATTATTATTATTATTATTATTATTATTATTATTATTATTATTATTATTATTATTATTATTATTATTATTCTGTTCTTTTCCTCAGCCTCTCCTAAACTGAAAAAAAGTGACCCAAAAGGAACAAAAGAGGACAGGAGCATCCTCACAACACCGAGGAGTTTTTCCTCCAGGTGCAGCCCCCTGGGGACACAGTGCCCCTCGTGCCCTGCTCCCTCCAATCCCCCAGGACTCTCCCCCACCATCCCCGCTGGTCTGCAGTGGCTGGAAGAGGCTGGAAACTGAGGAAAGGCCAGCCCTGGGCAGGCTGTGTCCCCCTGTGCCCTGCCCAGCAGCGGCTCTGTCACTCACAGCACCCAGTGGAGGCCCCTGGCCAGCAGCTCCCGGCCCCTCCGCAGCGCCCGCCCCACGCGCAGCGTCTGGTGAGCGGCACCCACGGCGCTCTGCAAGGCAAAGGGCACTGCCAGCGCCTGTGCCAGGCACAGGGCACTGCCAGCACACTGCCAGGGGCTGCCCTGGCACACACACCCACCTTGGCTGCGCTGCAGTCGGCCACCACGTCCACCCTGGGCACGAACTTTGGGAACTCCAGCGCCGCTGCAAAGACAGGCAGGCTCGGGGGGTTTGGTCCCCAGCTGGTGGCTGTGGGCAGCTCCCACCCACCAAATAAACCCTGTGGCCACTCAGGATTTCAGCCGCAGTGTTGGAGGCTCAGTGCAGCCCTCCAAGATATTTTGGGAGCAAGGGTGAAGGCGGGAATTCCCTGCAAAGCCCAGAGTGGCGCGTGGCCGTGGAGCGGCAGCACACGGCAGGGGAAAACTGACCCTGAAATCCCCTAATCCTGCTCCAGGGACCAGAAACAGGACTGGGAGGTGGCACTGGGAACTGGCATCAGGACTGGGAATTGGCACTGGGAACCAGTACTCCTGCTGCTGGAACTGGGGTCACTGCTGGGAATGGGGACTGGCACAACCTGGCAGTGGGAAAAGCGACCAGTCTGGAGAACTGGGAACCCCAGGGGGAACTGGGATCCAGGTCAAACATTGCCCAGGCCCCAAGAGCGGGGATCATGCAGGAAATGGGCCCATCACCCAGCTGGGAAAGGAGAAATCTCTCAGGATAACAACTGGAACAAATCCCCCTTCCAGCAGCCACTCTCCAACCAGCCACACTCACGGTCTCGGTACCGGATCCCCACCACGTCCTCGGGCTGCTCCGAGGTGCTCAGCAAAGTCAGGGGGCTGCTCTCTGTGGTTTTGCAGAAATTATGAGCTTGTAGATTGGGATCCAGCTCATACAGGTGTCCTTCAAAAAAATATTCTTGGTGGTGAGGGACTATATTTGTCTGTTTGAAGACGGCATCTAAAAACTTGGTGGTACTGAAACGGAGAAAGAAGGGAAAGGATGGGGACAAGCAATGAGGTGAGCACACAGATTTCCACCCCTTTAGCAGCCTGCTGCCCTCAAAATACCAAGATGTTGATGTTTTCTCTTAGCAAAGTATCAGACAAGGTCAGCAGAGTGCCCTGGACCTGCCTGGGGCTCTCTGTGTGCCCACAGCTCCGTTAGTGCACTCCCAGCAAAGGCTGATTTGAGCCTGGCGTGTTTTAACCTGGTTTGGGAGCAGTGCAAAGGGAATGGTGCTGCCCCCAGGTGCCCCTGTTGAAGCGAGGGGAACTCACAGCTCCATTCCCAAATTTCTCTCTAAGCCAGCCTTACGTGTTGTAGGAGTGGATGTAGATGCGATGGGAGGACGCCTGCTGCAGGGAGAACACGTCCACCACCATCCTGTGCAAAATGTCGTTGGTTCCTGCAAAAAACTGGTCGAATCCCCAGCATTTCTCCTGATCCACCTCCAGGATATTCGCCAAGATGGGGATCAGCTGGTCCTTCAGCCCCCTGCAAGGGAAGAAGGGAGGTTTGCATGGGCTGGTGTAACCCTGAGTCACAAACACTGCCCTGCCCTGCACTCCCTTTTCCTGTCTGGAAAGCAGAGGTCTGGTCTGAAAGCTGTGACAGCTGAAGATGAAAGGTTTCTCTGCCTTCTTAACCCCCCCTGTGCTGTCTGAGGGCACGGGAGCTGCAGCCCCAGCAAGGGACACTCACGTGGAGAGGCGGCAGGTGATGGGCAGCTCGTAGCTCCACTCGATGTTCCCGTTCTCCTGCCTCTGGATCCCTGCAATGGCCCCAGGAGGCTTCTCCGTGGTGATTTTGTACCTGTGGGAAGGGAATTGTTGCTGCTGACTCGAGCCAGGCGAGCTCTGTTTGGGCACTGCGTCCCTCGGGTGGAGGGAAAGGGCAGAGCGTGGATGTGCTGGGAAAGACATGATTCACTGAGGGAAAAGAAAGTGCCCAGAGGGAAAATACAGCAGGTGAACATTCCAAACCTTCCAAGTGAGCACTAACCCTGCCTCCCCTTCCAGCTGTTTAGCCAGGAGGTCACGGGAATGCATTTTACAGAATCCTAGGATTATCTGGGTTGGAAGGGACCTTAGAGAACATCTGGTTCCAACCCCCTGCTATGGGCAGGGATGCCCCCCATGCTCAGTGCCCCATCCAGGCACCCCATCTGGAGGGAAAACATGGCAAATGGGACATGGATTCTGCCCCACACTGCACACACACCACTCCCCACAGGCCCCTTGGCGGGGCTGTGAGGCCACGTGGGGTTAAACCAGAGTGAGCCACCCCCAGCACAGCCCCAGCTCCCCACCCAGAGCCAGGCACGGCACCTACATGATCTCCTTGTTCCTGCGGGGTCCCCCGAAGGGCACGAAGGGCAGGCTGCCGGTGGCAGCGTGGTAGAAGGTGACACCAATGCTCCAGAGGTCCACGGTGACACCAAAGGCCTTCTGCTGCGGCTTGCGCAGCACGGCTCGCTTGTACACGTCGGGGTGCTGCGGGGGAAGCGCAGAGAAATGGGTCCTACCCAAAAACCTTCAACAGAGCTCTGGGTCCTACCCAAAAACCTTCAACAGAGCTCTGGGTCCTACCCAAAAACCTTCAACAGTGCTCTGGGTCCTACCCAAAAACCTTCAACAGAGCTCTGGGTCCTACCCAAAAACCTTCAACAGAGCTCTGGGTCCTACCCAAAAACCTTCAACAGAGCTCTGGGTCTTACCCAAAAACCATCAACAGTGCTCTGGGTCCTACCCAAAAACCTTCAACAGAGCTCTGGGTCCTATCCAAAAACCATCAACTGCAACAAAGCTCTGAGTCCTACCCAAAAACCTTCAACAGAGCTCTGGGTCCTACCCAAAAACCTTCAACAGAGCTCTGGGTCCTACCCAAAAACCTGGAACACAGCTCTGGGTCCTACCCAAAAACCTGGAACACAGCTCTGGGTCCTACCCCAAAAACCTGGAACAGAGCTCTGGGTCCTCCCCAAAAATCATCACCTGTAACAGTGCTTTGAGTCCTCCCAAAAATCATCACCTGCAACAGAGGTCTGTGTCATCCCCAAAAATCATCACCTGCAACACAGCTCTGAGGCCTCCCCAAAAACCATCACCTCTAACAGGGCTCTGGGTCCTCCCCAAAAATCATCACCTGTAACAGTGCTTTGAGTCCTCCCAAAAACCTCTAACAGAGCTCTGTGCCCTCCCCAAAACCCATCACCTGCAACCCTTCCACAAAGCACTGAGCCCCTTCCCTTCCAAAAACACAGACCAGGCTCTCCAAGTCGCTGCTGCTCCCAAGTCACTCGGCTGCAGGACTGAGGGACAGGGACCAGCCTCCCCCAGGACTCCCAGGGCCACCAGCCTGGGACATGCCCTACTCACGAGATACTCCTCTGTCCCATAGACAGACACAAACTTTTCATCATCCTCCAGCTCCCGGGCGGCTCCGAAATCCGTCAGTTTGTAGATGCTCTGCCCGTCCTCTCCCACCAGTCTCATGATGTTGCCGGGTTTGATGTCTCTGTGCACGACGCCGTTCTCACGGAGGTGGTTCATCCCTGCCACTGGCACACGGAGGAAGCAGCATTTGTGTGTGGGGCTGGGCCACTGGGCTCCAGGGGGCTCAGTTTGAGTTTAGGAATGAGAAAAGGGCTGGACAGGGGGTAAATCCCACGGTGGTTGCACTTAGATGGGGATCAGTGTGACTGGGGGGATGGAGGGGATGAGGACGTGGGCACAGCCCTTTGCCACAGCAGCTTCCCAGAGCAAGGAGAAACCTTCAGCACAGAGCTCAGCCCCACGCTGTTCCGGGGTGCAGCTCCTGACCCCTCACTCCATTGCCCAGGGCTGGTACCTGCAGGGTCCCCAGCACTGCAGGGTCCCCAGCTGGAGGGTCTCAGGCCCTGCTGGTGGCCCCCGACCCCCACACTCACCCACACACTGCAGCACGATGAGGAACTCGGACTCAGCCAGGCCAAAGGCATTGGCTGGGTCTTCCAGCACGTTCAGCAGGCTGCCACTGGAGCAATATTCCATCACCAGCACCTTCTGCTTGCTGCTGCCCTGCAGGGGGAGAGCCCAGGAGGGCTCAGCCAGCCCCGTGTCCCAGCAGCTGGCCCGTCCCCCCCAGCCAGGCAGGACCAGGTCCGCTCCCTTGGCTGGCGAGCCCCAGGTTTTCCCAGAGGGGTTCCCACTCACTGTCTCCTCCACGGCAAATAATTTGACAATGTTTTTGTGGTTCAGCTTCCGCAGCATCTCGAACTCTCTCATCTGCACCTCCTGGGGCCGCAGGTAGCTGGCATTGTTAAACACCTTCACAGCAACCAGCTCCCCCGATTTCTGGGAAAAGAGCAAAAGGAGGGAATGAAAACACGAGGTGACGTCGTTCGTGTGCAAAGCAGCTCCAGGAGCTCTGTCCCGGCTCCCACACGCCACTCGGGATGTAGATGATGCCTGTGCACCACGTCTGCTCCACTGCACAAACACACCGCTGTTATTCACCTCCCTGCTCTTCCTGTCCCTGTGCCCACGTGCTGCGTGTCGCTGTGTTTGTTTGTCCGGCCCCACTAAAAGTTCCCGTGTGGAGCCCAGGCCGGCAGCTCCCGAGGGATGGGGATGTTCCCAGCCCGCTCTCGCAGCCGCCGCTCCTGCAGTTTGCTCAATAAACTTCAAAGGCTGCAGAGGAGGAGAGCCCGCTCCAAGCCCGGCAAGTGTTTGCATGAAGTATGCAAATGGCCAAGGATGGGGTTTTCAAAACCTCTGGGCATTCCCCGGAAAACAGCAGCTTCTTCCCCCTGCGCCGCTCGGGAGCAGGAGCCGCCTGTGAGCGCCCCAAAATCCGCCCTCGACCCGCAGGGCAGGGGAAGGAGCTCGGTGGAAAATGAAAATAAAACACAAAGCAGCGCCCGAGCTGCTCCACAGGCAAGGATCTCCCGGGTGGGCGAGTGGAGCGGAGCTCGGGCATCCCGTGGGGCGGCAGGGATGGGGGGCACCGGGGCTCTGGAGTTTTGGGGTCCCTGCCCCCCCAGTTGCCCCCGCTCACCTTGTTGCGAGCTTTGTAGACAGAGGCCGTGGCCCCCTGGCCCAGGAGGTCCTCGGTGCTCCACAGGTAGTTGGGGGTGCTCTGCATGTCCAGCGGGAAGCGCGGGGCTCACCCGGGGGGGAGATTTACCCCACCGAGCCCCAGCCTTTACCCCTGCGGGAATCGCCGGCCGCTCCCCTGGGCAGCACCGGGGCCAAGGCTGGGCATGGACCGAGCCCCCAGCGCTGCCAAAGCCGCCCGGCCGGGACGTGCCGGGGCTGGCAGCAGAACCCCGGCAGATGCCAGAGCTCGGGAGCGGAGGAGCGCGGGGCGAGAGGCGCCTCCCCGCCCGGGAACTGAAACCCGCGGATTGCAAAACCCGCCCGGCGAGCACGGCCACGCTGCAGGAGGAAACGCCTCAGCTTCCTGCTCGAGAAAAAACTTCCCAGCCGGGCTGCCTTCCCCCGGCACGCCGGGCTGCTCCGGCACAGCTCCGGTGGCGGCTGAAGGTGCTGAGCTCCGGCCGCCATCGGCACTGCCGGGGCGGGGATTTGGGAAGCGGAGCGGGATCAGGATCCAGTGTCCAGCCCTTGTCATCTGTGCCAACACGGGGTCAGTGCTTGACCCCTGGCACGGACACAGCATCGCCTGGCAAGGCTGGCACTGAGCTGTTGGGGCTCCCTGTCGGGGATGTGGGACGCAGGGTGGGATGTAGGACAGGGTGGGATGTGGGATGCGGGATGCAGGTGACATACAGGGTGCAGAGCAGGATGTGGGATGCAGGACAGGGTGGGATGTGGGATACAGGTGAGATACAGGGTGCAGAGCAGGATGTGGGATGAAAGGTGGGATGCAGGATGCAAGGTGGAATATGTAATGTGGGGCAGGGTGGGATGCAGGATGTGGGGTTCGGGGTGGGATGCAGGGCAGGATGTGGGGTTCAGGGCACTCTGCTGCCTGCACAGGGCAGAGCGGGGCTGCTCCTGTCCCTGCTCACTCTGGCTTCACCGTGACCAGCTCAGCATCGGGGTCCCGCTGTCAGGAATTATTCCAGGCTGGCGTTGATGTGTCTAAAGGCTCCATCCTCACCAAAAAAGGTCTGAGAGTTCATCAGCTTGTGGGGCATCCAAACATCGACACCACTTCACCAGCCTGCACACAAACCCCACCCCTAATTAGTTCCTTAATTCCTGCTGTGCTTCATTTTCGCATCCGCGGGTGAGCGTGCCTGAACAGCCTCCAGAGAGCTGGCTGGGGGTGCCCTCAGCCTGGCCCTTTCCCTGGGGTTATCCAGGGATGCCCGGGGCTGGCAAGGGACGGCAGAGTCCCGGCAGCTGCGGGAGCGCGGTGACGTCGGTTTAACCACACGAAACCCGAAATCACTTTGATTGAAGTCATTTTGCTGCAGCTCAGCTGACAGGAAGAGAAAGGGCTGGGGTGACTTCTTGAAATTGTGTCTGGTTTTATTTTCTATGCATGTGAAACAGGACCGTCAGTCTGTCCCCACGGTGCTGGCCAAGCCCGCGGCTGGGAGTGCAGGGAACTCGCCCCCAACACCTGCCTGGCTTCTTCCAGCCCCCTTATGCTTTCTTCTGCTATCCTTTTAAAATTCCCAGCTCATTTCCTCTCCCTGGTTGCCCCATGCGCAGGTTTTTCCTCCCAGCTGACTCCCCAGTCCCATGTGAACCCCAGGACTGGATGTGCCCACAGGGGATAAACCCTGGTGTGGTGGGACAGCACATCTGGCTGGGAGAGAAAAAACCGGCCTTGAAAGCAATTTGTGACAAGAATTAATTGCTCCAGCTGGTGGCAGCAAAGCCCGAAGAATAAAGGAGAAGCAGCGAGCTCTGTGTGCAGCAGGGACCTCGTCCCTGGGGTCTGAAAACCCGAGAATCCCACGAGGCCAGTGGCGTCCCCACGGTGTCACCGTGACAAACCTGTGACACGTCCGTGAGAGCCGAACCCTCCCAGCACTCACCGCGGCGTTTCTTTGTTAAAAACCCCCAGAATGGGGTTTGTGAGGGAGGGTCGGACCCGCCTGTGGTTTGATGAGGGTGTAGGAGATAATCACAGCCTCTTCTGCTGGACAGTGACCAAGGGAAAAATCAAAAATCCCTTGTTATCTGTGCCACCCCCTTGCTCTCTGACTCCTATTTCATGTTTTAAAACAAAAAGGTACCAGCAGCGTGCCCAGCTGGCTCTAGGGTGGTGCCACAGAGGCTGCTGTGATTTTGGAATAAAAACATCCCGGATTTCCAGCTGATCCCTGGGACAGGGAGCACAGAGATGCTCACCCCAGGGATGGTGGGGACAAAATGCCTCAGTTAAACTTCAAACCTCACTGAAAATAAGTAATTCCTTCGAATCTTAAGAAAAGGAAGCCAAAATGACACAGCCCTGCCACATTCCCCCTCCAGGCTCTGAAAAAGGCCCATGGAAAAACCAAGATAGGGAAAGCTGGTAATGATAAAATAATGATCCAATCCATAATCCCAATCTTAAATCCTCTTTCCTGAGACAGTCGGGGGTCCATCCTCCACAGGAAAATGATGAAGATTAAGCATTTTTCAATCAGGTCACTGCCAGGGAAGTGTTTGCCCTGGGGAATCCTGCTGTGGTGGCTGCGTGCGAGCCCAGGCTGGGGGAATCAGGAATCATTGGGTCACGGAAAGAATGGTTTGGGTTGGAAGGGACCTTTAAAGCCTTATCATTCCACAGCAGGGACGCCTTCCAATATCTCAGGGGGCTCCAGCCTGGCCTGGGACACTGCCAGGGATCCAGGGGCAGCCACAGCTGCTCTGGGCACCTGTGCCAGGGCCTGCCCTCCCTCCCAGGGAGCAATTCTTTCCCAATATCCCATCTAAACCTGCTCTCCTTCACCTTCAGGCCAATTCCCTTGTCCTGTCACCACATCCTTGGTGTCCCCCTTCTCTCTGTGCCACCACGCTGCTCCTGCCCTGCTGCCATGGAGTGTCCCCGTGCCTGGATGGCACCAGGTGCTCCTGGCTCCTGCAGATCCTTCCTCACCCACTCACCAGCACCTGCAGCAACATTCCGGAGCATTCCAGAAGCCCCCCCCCGGCCATGCTCTCCCTCTCTCCCACTCAACCCCAGGACATCACACACCAGCACCCTCAGGTCAGTGTTTCCACCATACCCAAAACATTTATTTCTCCAAAACTATTGCTAATGACAATGGATACATTTTGTTGCCCCAGTATGGATTTAACACTTCCAACACATCGACTCCTAATACTGTACAAGACTGTACCAAAAGGGGGGGGGACCAAAACAAAAAAAGGCTGTACCTCCATATTGTACAGAGCTCTATGTACAAAGTACAATTTTACACAGTTTAATATATACACCATATATATATTGGTGTAGAAGACATGAAACAGTGGAAACTCGTTTTAGCAAGAACATTCCATCCCACCATGAAACAACTGCTGCTGACGACCCCAGGTTCAGACAGAAAAACACAATTCCTACACTTTGCAACCTGGTTTTCCTGCCTTACAGCAGGACCACTGGAAATCAGAGATGGATTTCAGCAATTGCCCCGGTTGAGCTACATCGAGCTGGGCTTTCGGAGAAGCTGCTGCTCACAAGTATTGCTCCAGCAGTTTGGCACACTCACAAGCCCAACCCCTCAGGCTTGGGCTGTTCTTCACATCTCAGGGCTGTGCCTGGAGGAAAGGCTGGTGAAGTCCACTTCAGGAGTAAGGTTACTACAGTGCCTCAAAAAGGACGGGCCCACCTACGATTCCCACTGCAAACTGCTGAGTATTTACCCCGTGTGAAGCTTGGCAGATCAAGTATTAGCACGGCAGGAAGCTGCCTTCCCTCTCCACCTTCCCCTCTTTTTGGCCCATGGCTGAAAAACGCTTTCATCCCAAACTACGTTAGAGGAAGCACAAAATTTAACAAGGAAAAAAACCCGAACCAACAAAACCCTTGCATTTTCCAGGCCTTGAATGGCTGTTTTGGCCTCTCTAGAGCCACCCAAATAGATGGTTTGCTGCTAGAACAGCCTGGAAAAGAACTCATCTGCCTTCTGGTGGGCGGTCGGCGGAACCGCTTGTGCGCGACACAGCCGGGGCCATCCCGGCCCCGCAGGCACCAGGCAGAGGGTCAAGTATTTCTGTTTTTATTTCTTATTTTCAAGTACCAGGTTGTCACACAGACACAGAGACATGCAGAGAGCCCGTGTGGAAGGAGCTCAAACCCCAAAGTTCACTCCATGAAGTGCTTGGTGTTTCCCCGGAGCTGGCACCGGGAGCGTCCCTGGGGGAAGGACGTTCCCTCCTTTCCACCTCTTGTGCTACCAGCCCACTTAAGGAACAGCTTTGTGGGGCGTTAGCCAAGGCCAGATAAGCCCAAAAAAGGGCTGGGTTTTTTTGTGAAAGCTAAAAAAAATCTCAAAATAAATAAATCCCCAGCTTGTTAAGCTCAATTTCCTGTTCTGGACAGGCCCATAAGCAATGGAAATGCCCCAATGCTCCTGTTTTCCTGTGGTTTTGAAGCAGTTTTTGAAGCAGTTCCATACCCAGGGGAGTTCAGTGTGTTTGCACTTCGGGGCACATCCCTCTACACCCTGTGCTTGGTCCTGCCAAGCACAGGTGCCCCTCACCTGGCCACCAGAGCAGTGCCACACCTGGGGGGACAGGGGCACCTCCCTCCTCTCCCTGCTGTGCTCGTGGATGTGCTGGACAAGGGGCCTGAGCCCAGCCTCTCATGGAATCAATCCAACTGTCTCAGCAGGGATTTTTGGGGCATTTTTCCATCATTGCTCATTCCTCACTGAGAGCATCACCTCCTGGAAGTGTCCCCTCCACACGGATCCCACCAAGGCAGCGTCTCCACGCCCCCGGCAAGGATCTGAAGTGCTGAGAACCACAGAAGTCGGTTTTTGCAGAAGGACATCTCCCAAAAGCTCCATAAATCCCCAAACCTACGCCCTGCTCCACTGAATTTGAGGTTTTTGACACAGAGAAGAAGAGAAATAAGGCAGCAAACTCCACCTGCAATGAACTTCTCCTGTCCCAGTATTGCTGGAGCTCTTCCAAGCGTGCCGGGTCGGCCCCGTACCAAGTGCAAGGTGGGGAACTACAACAGATGGGGTTTCTTGCCAAGCTGAAGTGTTTTGATTCAGTAAATAAATTTATGAGAACTTGGTTATCTTAACCTACTTTTGTGCAAGAACAATCTTGCCTTAAAAAATTAAAAAAAAAAAAAAACACACTAAAAAGAAAAAAAATCAACAAAAACTCCCAAAACCCAACACATGAGGTATTCAGCACAGGAAACCCAAAGACTCCTTTTGAACAGGTATCAAAATACAGACATATACAACAACTTTTTTTTTTTTTTTTGTTCTGCTGTCACAGTGCACTCTAATTATTTACTCATTTTTGTTGCAATAAAATACCCAGTACAGATAAAATGAGAGGGTTTGATCGTGTCCCACTGCTCGGACATGAAGGACAAAGTTACAACTCATAAACTTTGGACGACCTCAGAGAGGCAGAAATTAAGCAATGGTTCAAGCACACTGCTCCATTCCCAACTAGGGAAATAACCCAGAAAAGGTCTGAGCTTCAGAAACCATTCAGATTGATCACCTAAAACCGTGTTTCATATTAGAAAGTTTTTTTTTTGTTGTTTTTTTTTTTTTTGCTTTGGATTATTTCAATCCAACACCTGCTGAACAAGGTTCATACAAAGCACTATCGAACAGACAGACGTCATTCCAGTTACCAAACACTTCTTTTGTCTTTATATCCGACACAAACGTTACAGGAAAAGTCAAGAAAAGAGGATTTCCTTGGAAGAGCTAAAACTTCTTCGGGATATGAAGATGTGGAGTGACATTGGTACCTCCCCAAGCAAACCACTGGGTCAGACCTGTCCACAGGGAGGGAACATTTCCAGTTCCTCCTTCCCACCTTCCCGGCAGCGACTGCTCATAAAACACTCGTGGCAAACGTCCTCTCAGCCTTGTGTGTTCACAGAGTGAGGAGGACAAGCTGAAAATCTCCTTTTTCCCCCATGATTTCGTGTGTGATTTTCTTGTTTCATCCCCCCTGCGTGCGATTTTTCCACCCGAGGAAGAGGAAGGACGAGCTTCAGCCTGTCCTATTGCTTGTGTCAATCACAGTGCACACCAGAATTCCAGTTGAGTTGCTCCATATCCAGGTGATCCTGCCAAGCACCTTGCCCTTGGCAGCAGGATTGTCCCAGAGCTGTGGATGCTAGAGAAGCACAGTAATGATTCAGATACAGACAGTTGCTGTTACAGTAACCTGAAGTATTTTTTAAATTTTTTTTTTTTGTTTTGTTTTCCATCTAATTCCACACTTCAGACCTTGAAGCTGGAAAAGAGCAGCTCCTCCAATGTGCTGTGCGTGGCTGAACACTTATTCTTAGGAATACTGAATGCTAGGCATAAAAATATAAAAAGAAAATAAGGCATTAAATGAGGCAAAGTCAATTTACAGAGATCCTGCTCTTGACACAGATTAACTTTGGTCATTTGAGACCAAAAAAAAAAAAAAAAAAAAAAAGAAAAAGAGAAAAGAAATCAAAAAACCCTACTAAAAAGGAAATGCCAGAAAGTTCTGCCTGAGCAAAAAATTACGAGTTTAACCATTCTATTTATTTTTCTTTTTTTCCCCAAAAGAACAAGTGATTCCTTGGTGGTAGAAGTCCATCAGAACCTGAGAGCAAAGGTCGCTGGTGGCACCGGTGGCATCTCCTGGAGGGGCAGGGACAGTCACACTCGTACCGTGGGGCTTCCCCAGGAAAGCTCAGGAGAAAAGGGAAACGAGGAATGTTCTCACCAAAAGCTTCCCAGTGCTCCCCAGTTCTTGCACGTCCTCAATTCGGGGCCCAGAGGAAGCTGGCTTTTTGGGAAGTCATTAATTATGGATGGATTGCTTCTGTAGGAAGGGGGTTGTGCGTGTGGGGATGGACAGGGATGCAGGGAGACCCTGTTCCATTTTTCCAAGTATCATCCTAAATGCATGAGAAAAGGACATTTCAGCAACTCTTGTTTCTTCTTTTTTAAGTGCCAATTAAACTGACTTTGCAGTCACCAGGAACTCACAAACTGAAAGGAAACTCGGCTTAAATGGGTGAGAAAAATGACTTTTCTTATCCTGTCCTGAATTCATTATTTGATGGAAGCCTAAGATGTGCAGCTTGTTTGAAATCCCGGAAAAGCTGAGGAACGAGGCGAGCTCAGGGTCAGCCAGTCTCCACTCCTAAGTGGCACAAGCCTTTTAATTATTAAATTAAATAAATGTGGGCACTGTGGAGAATTCCCAGGGGAGTACAAAAGAGTCCGTGGATGCTGCTGGCTACGGATAAATACAAATAATAGCAAAGGATTCATTCACAGGTCAGCCCTGCACGGAGCAGCCACTGCAGAGGCCACGTGCTGTCACATCCCTGTCCCCAGCAGCGTTCCCTGCACTGCTCTATAAGAGCAGGCAGGGACAAGGCAGGGAGCTTGAGAACTCCTGAGCGAAGTTTTTACAGTGCTTGGCGCTGGGATTGGGGTCAGGATCTGTCCTGAGGAACGGGCAAACCAGCAGAGTGTGTCTTGGGGATGGGCTCCCAGCAGAGGATGCTTGTTTTCAAAATGATCTCTTTTTTTTTTTTTACATTCAGTCTCCCGAGAGCCAACACCACATCAGAGCCCACGGGCTGAAAATGCCACTGGAAACAATAAAGCTGCTTTTAAACATGGGAGAGCAAAGGGGGAAACCAGTGAAGATTGTCCATAAGCAACAACTGGGCTCTTTGTTGTGCTCCCAGAGCTCAGGAACACGTTTGTTTATATTTGCACAGACACGTCTGACGTAGAACTCCACAAAATCTACGAGTGTTCCAGAGTAAACTGATTTTTCCATGACAAATAAAGCATGAGGCTGGATGGCCAAAGGCTTTGGCCCTGAGGGGGAGGAATGGGGAGCAAACAAACAAAACCAGAGGATGTGATGGAAGTCGAGACAGACCCTTAACCACCGTGGCACCAGCGGGCGACGGAATAAGAATAATAATAATTATAATTATAATAATAATAATGCACAAGAAACAGGCATGTCCAAGCTCCACGTAACCAGTGGCACCAAAACATGCAATAGACTAAAATCTATCCTATTGTTTCCCTGTGATAAATGAAACACAGAATATAGAAGTCACTACACCAGTATCCCAAAACAGGACACCACCAAATGTTCCTTCCAGCGGCCCAGCACTTGAACAAGGCATCGAAACCAAAATCCAACTCATCCCTTGGTGTTTTCCTGCTCAGCTTCACAGTGGATCGTGGATTGTGGATTTCCCAAGCGTGGCAGGAGCTGTCCTGGGGACGTGGGACGAGGCTGTGGCCGCTGAGGAGCTCCCAGCAGCTCCCCTTCAGTCCAAGGATTCGTTAAATAGGAATTTTAATGTCTTTGCCAGAGTCTCTCCATCTGGAACAGCAGGAGTTGCACCCAGAGAGCAGCAGGGGGTCTATCAGACAGTACAGGACTTGTCAGGGGGCTGCTGGGGGGCAGAGGAGGCCACGCCGGGGCTGCTGGCGCTGGTCTTGGGGAACACGGCGGGCTTGGGCCGCGTGGCCGGCGGCTTCACCTGCGTGGCCATTTTGACAGACTTGACGGGCCGGAAGGTGCAGGGGATGTCCCCAGCAGTGCTGGCACTGCGCTGGAACGGGGGCTCAGTGTCCTTGAGGAGCTGGGTGTGCAGGGGGCTGGAGGGCTCCGAGGTGGGGGCCACCACCGGGGACGTTTTCAGGGGCTCCAGGGTGTCGAGGACGACGTCGGGCGTGTGCTTGACGCTGCTCTGCCTCTCCAGCTCCCGCAGCTCGTTCAGGGCCGAGTTCATGGTGGCTTCAATGTCCTGCAAGCACAGCAGAGGAGCCCGGTGAAGGCACAGCCCAGACACACAAATAGCCAGATGAAAGCCAGGTTTTGAGCACATTTGTGTTTTCTCAACACCAACCTCTCGGGTCAAGGACCAAACCGTGCAGCACCGCATCCTGCAGCCAATAATCACCAACATTTTCCAGCAACAGGGAGCAAAATAACTGCTGGCACTGCCTTGATGCTAATCTGGCCCTTCACTGCTCCTGATGCTGCCCAGACTTCAGAGTAAAGCCCCAAATGGCAGCAATGAACAGAAACCAAAGCACTGGTGCCCTTTCTTGTGGTTTGTTTGGCACATGAGATTCAGGAGAGTAAATTCCTGAAGGGAGCACTGACAGCTTGGATACTGGCTGATGGGCCACACACTGAAAGCTGAAATCCTCGTGGGCTCCTGCCCCACGGGTTTTCCTGCTGAGCTGTTCCCAGAGATGCATTTCACAGGACTCAGAATTTTAGAAAACACAGAAGATGTCAGAAACACATGTAGCAACCAAAACCGGCCCTTCTCCTCCTTCTTAAAAACTCTTACAGTTATTAACAAATAAATATAAAGAGAACTTTTGAACTAAAACCAGGGGGTTTTTGTCTCAGGACCTACATGTTGCCTGCTGGAGAGTCCAGTGGTGCACAGAGCTCCCTGGGGAGCAGGAGAGCTCAGCCTGGCTCTGACTCACACTTTTGGCTGCAGCTTTCCAGCTTCCTCAGAGCTTTTTCAGGGGGTGGGGAAGGTAAATCAGTCAAGGAATGGTGGAAGAAAGCAGAGGCAGAAATCTAACGCCTCCCACTCTATCCTGAGGCCAGGCAGATTTTCGTTATGAAGTTGGGGAAATATGTAAGATGGTTATTGGGTGGTGTTTGAGCAGATACTACAGAGAAAAACACTGATTTAACCCAGCTTGGGTTTTTCTCCCTCCTCTTTTTTATTTATTTTCCCCTCCTCTTTCCTTTCTGTCCCCAAACTCTTCTCCAGTGAAACAATGGAGTGAAGGTTCTGGCAGGGAGAGGAGACAGAACAACTTCAGTCAGAGCCTAATTGGAAAAACAAAGAATCTGATTTATATCAACCAAAGCCTCAGAAGGACAGGGAAACACGAAGACAACAGGAGCTGCACACTACATTTCCACTTCAACAAATGGGCTCAAGGTACTCAAAATGGCAAAACACAAATTCCCATCAGCACTAAAACCACTGAGTTTTAATGTGCCCCTTATTTATTATGTGGAGTTGCTGTTTTGTCAATAAAAATTCCCTTTATTTCTCACGTATTTCCCCCCAGCTCCTTAGGAAGCTGCAGAGCAGTCAGGTCTCCAGGGCTGGCTCTGTAACCTGAGCCTGGAGCATTCCTTGGCTTCAGGCAGAGCCAGCCCTCCCACCCTGCAAACAGTGGTACAGAGAGATGCAAGTGCAGGCACATCCACCCTCTGGAAGAGGGAAATCTGTAACTCCACATCTTCTGTAGCCAGCCCCGACTTCAAGGCCCCTGTGTAAATAACTAACTCCTGAGAACAGCAGGGTTACGTTCAGAGCTGGTTGCTGATCACACTCTGAGCCCTGCAAGAAGATGAGGATGCCACTGGAGCACTGCACAAGTCAGCAGCCTGCTTTTATTTGTGTGTGTGCTGCTCCACGTGCTTCCCTTGTCACACCACAGGCAAGCCTGCACCACTGACAGGAGAGTGTTAAATCCACAATAAATACTTCGTTTCTCTCATGTCTTGAAGTTATGATTGTTTAATTCCCTGCTGGCAGCTTTGGAATCTGTGTCACTTTTCCTGAAATGGGTGTTTTTAGTGTTGAGATTAAATTCTGGGTAATGAACAGGGCCAGGTTTTTATGGAGGAAGGACCTGACTGTTTAGGTTCCCTCAGGAAAGCAGCCTCAGTGCCCTGCACACAGGGAGGATGAAAGCCCAGACTGGGGCTGTGTCCTGAGCCAATACTGCACTGAGAGAATCACGGAATGCTTGGGGCTGGAAGGGACCTCTGGAGTCCAACCCACTGTCCAGGCAGGGTCACCTGCAGCAGGTGACACAGAAACTCATCCAGGTGGGTTTGGGGTGTCTGCAGAGAGGGAGACTCCACTCCCTCCCTGGGCAGCACTTCAGGGCTCTGCCACCCTCACGGACAGAAGCTCTTCCTCACGTTGAGGCTGAACTTTTTGTTTTAATCTATGGCTCCTGAACTGTTGCTGAACAGAGCCTGGCACCATCCTGACACTCCCTGGGGAGATTTGTATGGATTAGTGGGATCCCCTCTCAGCCTTCTCCTCTCCAGAGTGACCAGGCCCAGCTCCCAGAGTCTCTCCTCATCCAGAGCTGCCCTTCCCTCCTGGGGAACAGACACGAGATTAAATCCCACCTTGCACTCTAACACCTCTTGCATCCTATTGTAAATGCAGGTGAACCCGGTGGGAGGAAATGCTGATGTCTGACTCCAGCTCAGAAGGCTGAATGATTTCTTTATTATAACTATGCTATAATACATTAATAAACTATTTAAAGGAGATACTAAAACTACAAACCTACTTGTTCTAACTACCAAATCTAACTCCTCACAACTCGTGGCCCTCTCTGAGAGTCCAGCCACAGGTGGGTTGGGTTGGATTGGGTTGGACTGGATTGGATTGGATTGGATTAGATTGGATTGGATTGGATTGGGTTGGATTGGATTGGGTTGGATTGGATTGGGTTGGGTTGGATTGGGTTGGATTGGGTTGGACTGGATTGGATTGGATTGGGTTGGATTGGATTGGGTTGGGTTGGATTGGATTGGATTGGGTTGGGTTGGATTGGATTGGCCATCAGGCTCAAACAATCCTCACCAGAATCCAACCAAGCAATGACCCCAGGTAAACAATTCTCCAAACACATTCCACATGGGGAAAAACAAGGAGCAGAAATAGAAATTGTTTTCTCTTTCTTCCCTCTGTGCTCCTCTATGAAAAAATCCTGGGAGAGAGAAGACTGTGCCTGCCACAGCATCCCAGCTCCTCCCAAGCAAAGCCCTGCAGCAGAAGCTGCTGCTCACCTGTGCAATGACCTCGGGGTCCATGGGCCGGTGGTTGTTGAAGCTCTTGGACCTCCCAGCAGTGACAGCCTTGCGGATCTGCGGGCTGTCCATCCTGCTCTTCAGCGACGAGTGCCGGCTGATGGAATTGAGGCTGCCGTGGCCACTGATGGAGCATTTGTCTGGAACCTCCTTGGGAAGACTTTGGCTCATAATGGGCTGAGATGAGGGCCTGGAACCGGCTATGGCCCCGGGGGAGGCTGGTTCTGCCAGGGAACTACCTAGGCCGTGGCTGTCACTTTGGCGGAACGCTCTTCTGATGCTGCCTGACTCTGGTTTCTTTCTTTGCCTTCAGTCACAAAAGCAAAACAAGTCAATACAAGCAGGTACAGGGCTGCCATTTGAAGATATCCCCCCAGAACAACACACAGGACAATGGGAAGAGACACAGAGGTAACCAGATTACAAACAGACCCAGGGGTTGAGGAGTGATTGCGGTACAGTGAAATAATTATAAATTATAAATCATTCCAGTTTCACGCTTCTAACAACAAGGCTGAGTCCTGGCAGCTGTGCACATTCATAGCAAAACCAGAAAACTTGGGTGGAACGTGATTAACTTGGTCAAGAGGAGAAGAATTTATACTGGAACAAAAAAAATAAAAAAACCCTCTGTGCCATCAACAGGTTTTGATGATGTGTTTTTATTACATTCCAAGAGCAGAGCTACAATCTTTGACTGGAGGACACAGTATAAGTCTACTAAGCTCCTGGCCCAAGGCATCAAGTTATTATTTTCAGAGATCAGCAAGCAAAGACCCCCAGTTTGGGGTTAATGATCATTTCCAATGTTTGCTGGTGGTAGGAGATGGTTCTTTTTCATGGCTTTGGCAGGACCACAAGGCATGGGCTACAGATAAACCAAAGGGATGATGTCAAATGGATGAACTGGTCCAAAGAATTTAGTTTCTACCCCAGCACCATGAGGTCTGACAGCACGATTCCACTCAAATCATGGGAAGGCCAATGCAGCAGAATACTTTATGCCATAGGTCTGAAGCTTGGCATCCATTATACAGGGAAGGATCCATTTATATATAGCACCAGCCCCCATGAATAACTGCAAGAAAGTGTTAACTCCAGTAGGATTTTGGCATCCAAATAATAATTCAGTGGGTGGCACAACTGTCACTGCGAAACCATCTGATTTAATTTTGCTCAAGTCTGTTCACACATAGGTCAGAAGATTCATTCCTAAAGAAAAAACAACAAAATGAGTCTTATGCTACTTATTGCTAAATATCAGGTTCCCTAGTAAAGGGAAAAAAAAAAAAAAAAACAAAACCAAAAAACTAGGGTGGACATTCCCCAGGCTTCTAAAAACCACTACACACAATTCTACCAAAGCCAGCAGATGGTGAAGCTCCAGCACAGGTCTGTTATTACACAAATCTCTCCATAACTGGCAGAATGGCCACTCCAGTGGCTCAGACAGCAAATATCATAAAAGAAAGCCCAGATCCCAAGCTGATGCAGATTAACACGGCTTCCCAGATATCACTGGAGCTCTGCTGAATCCCATAAGGAAGGCCCAGGCTCTCTAGGCCATGAGCAGGGTCCAAATCTTTTAAAAGGATGCATTTGTGCTAATGCCTTTATAGACTACATTGTGTTAAATTAACTGAAGGTTAAGAACGTCCCCTCCCATCAAACTGTAATTATCACATAAAACCTTCACTGCACAATGGAGAGAGGTGGGGGTTTTTAACACAAAGGAAACAATCAGAAATATACAGGGGATAAATCTGTCTAGAAAAACTATTTAACAGATCATGGAATTTTAGTCTGCCACTAGCTTGATTTTCCAGCTTTTTATTATGTTGAGTGTTGGCTAAAGCAACGATTTCTGGTGGAGGAGGCAAGGTTAGAGCAACAGGAGGTTGTGCTGTTCCACTGCAAGCATATGGTTAGTAACCCGAGGTGAGGAGTGCTGCAGAAACAAAGGAGTGCTCCAGGCAGTGCCAGGTGGTGGGACTGCAGGTATGGCATTTATCACAAACTGGGACACAGCTTCCTGGAGGAATTGTCCCCCCACCCCATCAAACAGGACGTGGCAAACGTGGAGGAGACGTGACAGATCACAGAACACGACGAGGGATGGGGACAACGACACGAGATCTCAGCCCAGCACTCCCCTCCCTTCCTCTGTCTGCTCAAGGCATAAAACAGGGCATATTTGGGAAAACAGGACCAGATGGCACCGTGGAGACAGGGAAGAGAAGCCAGTGGGGTTTCAAATGAGCGATGGCCACGCTGGTGACAGAGAGGAGACAGCAAAACGTGAGTGAGTTAAAAGAGGGGGAAGCAGAGAAAAAGGGTGGCAGTGCTTGTTAATGAATCCTTTTCAGGGAAGGAAGCATTTCACTGGACTCATCACCAAGCTCCTGACAGGCAGGGAAAACAATGCAAGGCTGCTCTTACTTGTTGATGTTTGCAAGGTAAATATCTGCGACGTGGCCCCCGCTCGGGCAGCTGGCACCAGCTCTGGCTGTCACCTTCTCCTCCGGTGGCTCAGAATTTATTTCTATTTCCGACTTCGGGCTGGACCTTTCCGACATCCCATCCTCACTAGGAAGGAGGAGGGGAGGGTATCACAACCACAGCAGGAGCAGCAGTGCTGGGTTTCCAGTCCAGCACTGTGCAAATGTACAGCAGCACCGTGTCAGGGTCCTGAGAATCACCAGTGTCCTTCAAATCACTGAATGGTTTGGCTGGAAGTGATCTTAATAATCTTCTTCCACCCCCCTGCCATGGGCAGGGACATCTTCTGCTACCCCAGGCTGCTCCAAGCCCCATCCAGCCTGGCCTTGGGCACTGCCAGGGATCCAGGGGCAGCCACAGCTGCTCTGGGCACCCTGTGCCAGGGCCTCCCACCCTCCCAGGGAACAATCCCTTCCAATACACCCAGTCTAATCCTGCATCCTCAACACCCAGTCTAATTCTGCATCCTCAAGCTATTCCCCCTCCTCCTCAGCACCTAGCACCCTGGAGATCCCAGCTGTGCCAGACACCAGAACAATTCTTTCACCTCCCCTCCACCTCTGGGAGCTCCCCTGTGTGAGAATCTGAACTCCCCCGTGGCGTGTGGCCACAAAGGCCCAGGCCAGGGTGCTTCTGGGGGCTGCAGGGTGGCACGTACGTGTCCTGCACCACGATGTACTGGTGAGGGATGAGGCCGTCGATGCCGTTGTGCCGTCCCTCCCACCAGTCGTCCGAGGCGCGCTGGTAGAGCAGCAGAGAGGCTCCTTTCTTGAAGGACAGCTCCCGTGCAGTCCTGCCCAGGTAGTCAAACTTGGCTATGGCCTCTATGGGCTCACACTCTAGGAGACAGAAGGGAATAGACTGAATTTCACTGAGCACCTGGGCTCAGGTGAGCAGCCAGCAGTTTAAACCTGCCACAAAGCAGAGCATGAAGAGGACCAAGCGTTCCTTCTTCAGGCAGCAGAGGGCTGGAAGCAGGAAGATTCACAGGGGAACCCCTAAACTTAAGGATGTTGCCCTTTCATCCTTTACCTTGATGCCTCAGGTTTAGCTTTTATGTTTTTCACATTCTGTGCTGCTTTAGTGTGTGGGTCTGAGCTTCACATTATGGGATGGTGAGCTCTGTTCACAGAGCAGGGAGACAAAACAATTCCTTCTCCAGCTGGGGACCAAGGACAAATGATCCAAATCTCAGCCCAAGAGCACAAACAACGTGGGCTGGAGAGAGGAAAACAATCAGGATGGGACTGCATGGGCTGGAGCTGGAATGGGACAATGAACCCCAACATGCAAATGGAGCAGAGCTGATCACAGTGACAGACCCCGTGGCCACTTGTGCATTTTGGGACCATTTTGGGCTGTGCTGCCCAAGGTGGATCCATTGAGGCCTCTTAATAAATCCCTGCTTTATCCTTGAGCTCTGTCCAGTCTCTGTTCCAGCTCAGCCTTCCCAAGCCATCAACCTCATCCCACACAGAGAGCACGTTTGTATTTGTATTCTCCAAGCCCTAAACCCCCTCACAGCAATTCAAGCCAACAGTGATGGAAGTGGCAAGGGCAGAATTAGGGTTTCATTAAAATCAAAAGGGTTTCATTAAAATCAAAAGGCTCACATTCCAGGAGATAGAAGGGAATAAACAGTTCACTGAATACCTGGGCTCAGGTGAGCAGTCAGCAGTTTGAATCTGCCACAAACCAGAGTATGAAGAGGATAAAGTGTTCCTTTCCTCTCAAGGCAGTAAAATTCAGAGGGGAGCCCCTAAACTTAAGGATGTTGCCCTTTCATCCTTCTCCTCATCCCTACACAGAGGGCACGTTTGTATTTGTATTCTCCAAGCCCTAAACACCCTCACAGCAATTCAAGCCAACAGTGATGGAAGTGGCAAGGGCAGAATTAGGGCTTCATTAAAATCAAAAGGGTTTCAGAGGTGGAAAGCAATCAGGTCCGTTCCAGACAAAAATCTGCCAGACAAAAATCTGCTTCTCCTCCTTAAAAGCAGCTGAAGTGAATCCCCCAGGCAGGCAGGGGAGGGAAACATCCTCTCATTCCAGGCTGCTTCAGAAATAAAGCATCAATTCAGAAGGAAATTTCTGCTGCCTGTGAGGCTCACCTGAGCCAGGAGAGAGGAATTCTGGCACGGTGGGAGGCCCTGCTCTTCATCCAAATGTCATGGAAGCAAAGGAAAACGTGCAGTGCCTCCAGAGCCAGGCTTGGTGCAGGGTGAGGACACAGAGCTGCTCCCTGGGATGCTCTGTGCCCACTCCTGCAAAGCTCACACAGCAGCTCCAGCCATGCCCTGCCACCAATCCAGGTCCCTGCAGGACTCTGATATTATACAGAGGCACAATAAGGGCATTTAAGACACTCAGGAAAATCAATGTGGAATTCCCGTGGATTGTTTCTAAGGCTCTGAAAAAAATCTGCCACTGTTTGAGTGTAAATGTGTATTCAGGCAGCTCCTGGTGCTGGGCAGGGATCAGGGGAATGGAGATGAGCTCAACCACACAGCCCCAGTGGGCTCCCTCTAATTACTTTAAAGGAGCTTTAATGCAGCCAAGCAATCCATGGAAATTGAGTTCTTTCCTGAAGAAAGAGATTTGTGGTTCCTCTCCCCTGATCAAAGAGAGATCTGCCACTGCACACAGAGATCTCTGCACCACAGGAAGCTTCTACAGTGCAGGAGGAAACTAAAATGGGCTCAAAGGCCAAACATGAGGCACAGCCTCTCCAGTTATTCCTTGGGAAGAGGATATGCTCCAGAACCGGGTCTGGAGCTGCCTCTAGGCTGCAAGGCAGTAGCAGGGCTTGAGAAAATAATGGTGTAAATCCATCTGAGCCAGCTGGAGCTCCTCAGCCAGGCTGAGCGAGCAGAGCAGAAGCATCTCCCCTCAAAAAAGCCCCACCAGCACCTGAAATTACCCAGCACCAAGTGACTGAGGGCAACCAGCAACAGGACCTGTGAGATCCACCCCAGCAACCCCTCCACTGCCACACCTGCCAGCTCAGAACTCTCTCAAAGCACCCACTCCAGGTAAGCCTGTGGTCAGACTCACACAGCTCCCATTTATCAGTCCTCAGCAACCAGCCAGGGGCTGGGAAGGGTGGGGAAAGCCTGGCCCATGCTGGCAGCTTGTGGCAGACTCCCCAGAGCACGTGGTTTTCTGGCTTTGGCTCCTTCCTCCCTCCTGCTTGCTCTGCCAGCTTGTCCTGACAGTAAGAAACCCCAGCAATGCTGTTTTTTGGTGTCCCCCTCCATTTAGGAAGGGGATGGGAGTGTGGTTTGGTAAATTCCATCTGCTTCATTAAGAAGTGTTTATTGTTCCAGATGAGCGTGGCACTCAGGTTTCTTATGTTTCCAATTTGCTTTTTAGGACTCTGGCTTTTCTCCAGAGGACTGATTTCAGACTTTAATTTCCAGTAGCTTTTTCCTACTTACACTTATGCTCAGAGAAGAAAACTGTGTGAATGAAGAGCAATAAGGCTAAGCCAAACAATTCCCCCTGCCAGTCTGACAGCTTGGGCAGACAAGCAGCAGATTAAAACATTTCCACTCGTATTTATAATTTAACAAACACACAGTCTGCTTGTCTTTCAGCAGCTCTGACCTCTCATACCTGTCTCAGATCAGTTCAGGGAGGCTGATGGACTGCACAGATGCTCTGCCAAACAGGGCCTCTCCTCTCACCCCAAAATTCCTTCCTGCAGTGGAGGTGGCTGGGATGACAGCTTTCATTTGGGAAGGGTAACCCCAGCCTCCCCACAGAGTTTTGGGAGGTTTGGTCCCATCTGGAGACAGAAGGAGGGAGAAGCCCCAGGAGGATCTGTGGTGGAGCTGTACCTGCACTGCTGAGAGGTGTGACCAGGGTGTGACACTGCACAGCCCAATTAGCACCAGACTCCTTAATTAACCACACGCTGCTGCTCCCTCAAAGAGACCCAGCCCCAGCTCCCCAGTGCCAAGTGCTCCCTCCCAAAAGCTTCCTATGGAATATTCCATGGAGGCTGCAGGACTCTGTCCAAAACACCTCCCAGCCTTACCTTGCTCAGGGGCCCCAGCTCCAGAGGCTGCAGAGCAGTGTCCTTCTCTGATCTCTGCTCCTTTCTCACCCTTGTGCCCTCCCAGACACCAAAAAGATCTAAAAATCCCAGCCACAAACAGCACAAGCAGGCTGCAGGCTGGGGCCCAGGATTCACTCCCAGCCGTGGGAGGAGGTGCCCTGTCCTTCCTTACAGCCATTAAATTGCTTTTCCTCAGAGACCCAAGCTCCAGGAGGACACATCCTCATGCATTTTTCAGAGCTCCCACTTGTCAAACACACCACTCTGATCACAGGGAGGGATCCTGTGCTTCATTGCCCTGCAGAGGGGTGGCAGTGCCAGTGCCTGGGTGGCAGTGCCAGTGCCTGGGTGGCAGTGCCAGAGCCTGGGTGGCAGTGCCAGTGTCTGGGTGGCAGTGCCAGAGCCTGGGTGGCAGTGCCAGTGCCCACTGCTGATTTCCCTTTCCCTTCTCACTGGTGTGTGAGCACCAGAGGGTCACACAGAATGGACAGAGCTGTAAGATCAAAGCCACTGCGAGAGCCAGGGATGCCAGGGGAGGGTTTGCAGGCAGCTGCTGGAGCAGAGAGGCAGCACAGAAGCACCTGGCAGGGCCACTGAGCAAATTCCTGAAGGCCAGCTCAAAAAGGAGGACACCTAATCTTAAGGGAATGCTGCTTCCCACCTCTGCAGCTGAGGCCATCCAAGGAAAACCACCCCAGAACTCCCAGAGCTGCAAAGGTCTGAAGGCAAGAACAAAACCATGTCCTGCCCTGGTGGTCAGCCTGCTCAGCATGCCAGGGAGCATCGTTTCACATCAGTCACTTCATCCTTCCTCTGCTCTGGAGGGGGCCCACAGGATGTTCCCCATCCCAGGAGGAGCCTCTGGAAGTATCCAGGATGCCCACGACTGCAGTGGCACCTTTTCCTTAGGAAATATCCTGGAATTCTCAGCCTTGGCCCTCTTTTCACTGATCAGACAAGAAATGTAACTGAGCTTCCTCAAGGAAATCCAGAAATGATCTCTGAGAGAGGCCCTCAGGATTGTCTGCTCTACAACCCAGCCCTCAGAGGAAGACAAACAGATTTGGGGTTTGTTTTGCTTGCTCCCTTAAAGGGCTGGGGCTTTGAGCACTCACAATTCTCCTTCTTGAGCCATTGACAGCAGAAATGCCTGGCACGGGCAGAGGGGAGTGGGAGAGGACAAGGAAACACACCCAGCCTCCTGCTGTGACCCCATGGGAAGAAAGGACACGTTCAAAATCGTCAGGAAATTGTAGAGATTCCCACTGATCCTACACCTTTGTTCTTCGTGCCATCAAATGCTGCCACGTGATGCTTCGAGCGAGCGCTCCGACTTAAAACTCCACTTGGGATCTCTAAACAAGCACAGCCTTCCCTGCCTCCCCCAAGGCAGGCTGCACCAGTTACCCCAGCAAACACCAGACTTCCCATACCATCATCACTGGTGTGGTGTTCAGCTGTGACATCCTGCACTGAATCCTCTGTCAGGGCTCTCTCTCCGTGCGGGCTTTCACTGCAACAGAAGGAAACAGGGACAGCTGTAACTGCTGGGAATTGAGATCCCTCCTGGCCAACAAGCAGACAGAGCTGGGAACATCCTGGAAAGTAATCAGATAGAACTGGGAACATCCTGGAGAGCAACCAGACAGAACTGGGAATCCCCGTCAGGAGTCAATATTTGGGTTTTGCTGCTACAGACACTTTGTGGATGCACGTGCTGAAGTGGCTGTGGGTAAAAATCAAGCAGAATTCTTTCTTGATCAGCCAAACCAAACATCTTGCTGACCCATTCTGAGTGCTATCAGCAAAGTCCAACTTCACATCTTACAGCCTGGACCTCTGGAGATGCTGAGCACTCACACAGCAGTGCCAGGCTGGGTCCAGCTCCTCCCTGCCATGCCAGGATTATTCCCCTGGCTGCATTCTCCATTGCTCTAATTAGCTCATTAGATGGCTGATGAGAAAGCTGCAACTTCCTGGGGGAAATCATTCCTCGACTTATAACAATATTTCCAGGTCTGTGTTTGTCATCTCCCTCCATCCCTTTTATCACCATCTTAAATGTCCCATTCATTTCCCTCAACAACTCCCACAGCCCAATTAGTTGCCTGTAAATAAAGATTCCAGAGCACCTAAACTACCAAGAGGACTCATTTCTGTTTGGCATGAAGAAAAGCTTTGAAAGGATCAACAGACAACAAGTGGCAAGCAAAGGTTATGTTTTTGCAAGAAGCTCCACAAGCAGTTCCCTCTGGACAGGAGCAGAAAGGAAACTGGAAGAGGATCCATTGCCTCTCCCAGGCAGCTCCACAGAGCTGCTGCCAGCTGGCAGCCCTGCCTGCCTGCCCTGCCTGCTCCTCTCAGGAGAAAAAAAAAGGGCTAAAAACCAGTGCTGGCTCTTCATCTTACTCCAGAAAACTCCTTTGCTGCCTTCTGTGACTCTTAGAGGTGATTTTTAATCTTCCTCACACAAGAGAAGTGAAGAAGATTTTGGCCCAGCGATGGTTAAAGTAAGTGATGATGGTTGGACAGTGCTCTCCCCCTGGCAATCTACCTCCTGTGCTCTTTTGAATACGAGGAAAACAGAAAAAGGAGAAGAGGTGAAATGTCTGAATAATTCTGGCGCCTCATTCTGCTTAATCCGCAGGACACCAGGCTGCCCAGCATCTCCTGAGCCAGCACCTCAGCAATCAGCCCTTCCCATCCTTTGCAAAGCCTTTATGCTCTTTAATAAAGTTTACAGAAGCCTCTGAAGCCAGCTGGAGGCCCCAGGAGGAAGCAGCATTGAGGGCTAAAGTTTCACCCAGACTGTGAAGTCATGTCGAGCACAGCTGGGCTCCAAACCCTGCACGGGAGCCACGTGCCTCTCCCCAGCCATGCCTCCTAAAAAGCAGCGTTTTTCCACCTAAAATCCTGTCCTTGCTGCTGGCTGAGCCCTGGCTGCTGCTTTGGGAAGCAGTGGTGTCACCCTGAGAGCCCCGAAGGTGACAGCAGGAAATCCTGCCAGAGGAATGGAGTGGAGGAATTGCCAGCAGGGGATGGAGGGGCAGCTCCCATCTCTGCTGCCTGTGACAGTGACAGGACTGAGGGAAGGGCTGGAGCTGTGCCAGGGGAGGTTTTGAGGGAAGATCAGGGAAAGATTTTTTCCCCCCAGGCTCCTGGAGGAATGGGCACAGCCCCCAGGCTGCCAGAGCTCCCAGGGATGCTCAGGGTGGGATTTTGGGGTGTCTGTGCAGGGCCAGGGGCTGCATCAATGATCCCTGTGGGCCCCACCCACCCCTTATCTCCTTCCCTGATATCACCCCCAGCACATTCTGCCCTCCACACCCCCCTGTGCACTGACACCCACATTGAGGGCACTCAGCACACTTTTATTCCCTTCCCCTCATGGCACAAAACCTCTTGTCCAAATTAATGTGTTTCCTGAAGGCCATAAATATTATTAAGTTGTTTTTTTTTTTTTTTTTCCTGCAATTCCTTCATATATAACATCAGCTAAAAACATCAGAGAGAGGGGTGAAATTAAGAGAATTTCCAAAAGGTTTTGGCAAGTCCTCTGCACACAGCAGTGAGTTTGGAGGAGCCTCTAAACGAGGAGTGATCCCACAGCTCTGAGACAAGCCAGGGAAACAAGGCTTGCTCTGTCCCCCACAGTGCCTGCATTTAAAAAACCTATTTATTTAAGTCCACGAAAATCATCATTCACATTGCTGTGAGGCTGAAGGAGAGCAGGAGCAGTGGGGGGAGAAGTGGGACACAAATGAACATTCCTGATCCTCAGAGGGAGGGATCAGCTCGGCCAGGAGGAAGGCAAAGCCCTCCTTTCCTTCCCCCACTGCCCAAGCTTCCACCCCAGATGACAGGAGCCGCTCTGCCTGAATTGCTTCCAGATGTGCTCTCAGACTGAGCACGTGGCCGGGCCTCTGGAGCTCCAGGCTGCATGGAAATGGGGATTTTGCATTCCTGCCTCTTCCCTCCCCCTGGAAATTAAACTGTGCCACAGCCTTGGAGGTTCAGCTGCAAGTGACCCCTGTGTCTGAAGCAAAGGCAGAGAGAAAAGGCAAAAGCAGGAGAGAAAAAAAAAAAAAAGACCAACAAAAAGAGATTGATTTTGGCAGTTACCAAACCAGAACATCCAAGAAAATCCCTCCACAACCTTGCCCTTCAAGATAAGTGAGTGAGGTTTGACAACTGAATAGCTACTTTATACCAGCTTATTTCTTTTAAGCTGATGACTCTCCAGAGAGACCAGAGCCATCTTTGCTGCTATAAAACAGATTTTTGAAAGGCTGCACCAGATGCTGCAATCCTGAATTTGCCAACACTGCTGCAGCATCCTAATCCATGGCTGAAGATCCACCCATGGCTCTGCTCAGAGCATCCATCATACCAGTAATCCTCTGTGTTTCCACCTCTGCTGTAGACTGGGCCCTCCAGCTCCCTGGGCCCTGGGAAGATGTTCTCATGCTGGATGATGATGGTTTTGATCAATTCATTGACGTGAGCCTGGCAAGAGACCTGGTCGTGCCCCTCGGGCACAGACATCAGCGTGGGCCCAAAGCAGATGGCCAGGTTGTAAGGATCCATCATGTTTTCTTCACTGAACTGGGACAAACTGCAAAAAACAGAGGTGGGAAGGAGGGTGAACAGCAGAAATCACCATCACCATCCTCTGCTCAGAACACTCAGCTGAGCTCGGCAGGTTTGTTTTGGGCTTTATGGGACACAGTTGTTCTAGATCCAGGTAAAAAATGAGCCACTGATGGTATTTACTGAGAAATGAAATAGAAACTGCAAGAGGAGTTTGAAAGCTCTGGGTGCTGATTTTAATATTTGACTTTATTTCTTCTCTGTTATTGTTGTTCAGAGCCCACCTGCAGCCCAGCTCAAGACCGGGGTTACAGCAGGACCCCCCTGCCATGGATTTCAACTGAAAAAGTGGAGGCTAAATGAGATATTGGGAAGAAATCCTCGCCGTGAGGGTGGGCAGGCCCTGGCACAGGGGGCCCAGAGCAGCTGTGGCTGCCCCTGGATCCCTGGCAGTGCCCAAGGCCAGGCTGGATGGGGCTGGGAGCAGCCTGGGATGGAGGAAGGTGTGTCCCTGCCCTGTCCACCCTCAATAGTTCCATGTGCATCCCAGGCCCTGCAGCAGAGCCCTGGTGCTCCCGGGGGTACTCACTGGTTGAGGAATGCAAAGAGGTATCTCATGACAATCAGGGTGGTCTTGGGCAGGTTCAGCAGCACCTTCCGGACGTGCAGCGCTCGCTCCTGCAGATTATCCATGGCTGGAAGAGAGACACAGCACCAGAGTCAGCCCTGCTGCCCCAGAGCCCCAGAGGCACCAGGGCCCCCTGCTCTGCACACTGGGCAGCCAGCAGAGCAGCAGCACCAGGGGATTTGGCTGCAGAACCTGCTGGCAAAGCCTCTGCCAGAGAAGGTCCCCGGGCACGTGGGACCCCCCCTGCGAGCGTGGGAGCTCTGGATGTCACCTGCTCCAGGGGCTCTGGCACAAGGGCTCATTCAGGGCAGCTGGGAAAGGTGGGTGTTTGAAAAGGAGAAGCTGTAACACTCAAATTAACATAGTTAAAGGGTGAGGCTGCTGCTCTGTGTGCAGCAGCCTGCTGAGAAAGAAGTGGGCAGCATAAATCAGCTCAGAAGGGAGAGCTCCTCTGGGGGAGAGTGGATTTTGCTTCTCAACAGAACACAAATCCAAGTCTGGAAATGCATTTATCAGGAGCAGAAAAGCACAGGCCATTTCTGAAGCTGTCTCCTCAGTGATCTTCTGCCTCTCTTCAGAGGCTGCCCCTGCAAAGGCCATTTCTCTGCTTGGACAATGGAACCATTCTTCAATTCTGGGGGACGTAGCAAGAGCCAGGCCACTTAAAAACAACACAGAAACCACAAACAACCCTCTGCCTGAGAGAAACACCTCTAGTAAACATGAAAAATGCTAACAGTGAGTGCCCTGATGATTGATATGCTGGAGCAGGAGGCAGTGGATGGTCCCTTGTGGGGATGAAGCTAAAAGGAGTATGAATAAAAACTACCTTGTCAGCTGAGGCCAGCACACAGCAGCATGGCAGCAGATATCCAGGGAAAGCAGATATCCAAGGAACCCTGCTGGTGATCCCTGCCTCGGAGAGGGCATTTCTGACATCCTCTGATGACAGCTCTTCAAGATTATTTTACACAAGTGAGGGTTTTTTGCTTTATTCTCTTTTAAAAGAGTCCTGTCGCCAAGCCCTGGCTCAGAAAACCCCATCACACAGCCCCTAAAATCGATGAATTTCTGTCTCCTTGTTCATTCATGTCAGAGCAAGGAGGGCTGTGAAAAGGTGACTGCTCCGACTGGAAAACAGAGACCAGCCCAGCAGCACAAACCCAGCCAAAGAATCCCCAGAAACTCACCCTGGAGTCAGGAAAGAAGGGGAAAGGGAGGGAAGACAAGTGGGGGGATGAGGAAAATGAATCCTATTTCTTTGCAGCTCTCCATGTACTTACTGACACAGGCAATCAGGTCATGGAAGATGTCCTTGGGGAAGAGGGGGTGCTCCAAGCCTCGGAAGTAGAGCTTGAGGACTCCTGCTATGGAATCCATGTCGTGGTCGTTCTGGTCCCCAGCCAAGGGATCTTCCCCTGAGGAGCAAGGAGAGAAAAATCAGAATACTGGAGGAAATAAACACTGGAAGAAAAGGATTTGTGTTCACCCCACCTAGCCCAGCTGCACTGCAAGAGTGAGGCACAGAGAGATCCCCGGGTGGGAAGCTCTGCCAGGACACCTGGGACAGCTCCTGTCACCCAAATGTCACCCTGACACAGAGCTGGCACCCACGGGGGGTGTGGTGGTGCTCCTGCAGCAGAGACACTCCAGGTGTTTTGGGCAGGTGTGAACATCACAGCTCCAGCACCTGGCTGGAGGCTTCAGGCAGACCCAAAACTGCAGCTCAGGTGACACAGGGGACACAGGAGCATCACACACCTGGCCCTGGTGACACACAAACATCACACACCTGGCCCAGGTGACACACAAACATCACACACCTGGCCCAGGTGACACAGGGGACACACAAACATCACACACCTGGCCCAGGTGACACACAAACATCACACACCTGGCCCAAGGGACACAGGGGACACACAAACATCACACACCTGGCCCAGGTGACACAGGGGACACAAACATCACACACCTGGCCCTGGTGACACACAAACATCACACACCTGGCCCAGGTGACACAGGGGACACACAAACATCACACACCTGGCCCAGGTGACACAGGGGACACACAAACATCACACACCTGGCCCAGGTAACACAGGGGACACACAAACATCACACACCTGGCCCAGGTGACACAGGGGACACACAAACATCACACACCAGGCCCAGGTGACACAGAGGACACAAACATCACACACCTGGCCCAGGGGACACAGGGAACACACAAACATCACACACCTGGCCCAGGTGACACACAAACATCACACACCTGGCCCAGGTGACACACAAACATCACACACCTGGCCCAGGGGACACAGGGGACACACAAATATCACACACCTGGCCCAGGGGACACACAAACATCACACACCTGGCCCAGGGGACACACAAACATCACACACCTGGCCCAGGTGGGTGCAGCCACAGGGAGTGGGGTGGGGGAAGTGTTTCTGGGACAATTTGTTGCTGCAGATCCACCACGGTTTGTCTGCATTACCAAAGGGAAGATGCTCACTCAAGGAGTTGTTCCCTGGGGAAAACTCCCTATCAGACATAATTAGATTTAATGATGGGGCAATCCTCAAATTGAAGCTATATATATCCATTATGTGACTGAAATTACCAAAGCTTGCCTATTATCTTAATAACACACGGGATAATAAATGGGCCACTCCAAACCTGAGCATTATCCCTGATATTAACTGCCACCAAGGGCTCTGGATGAAGTAATAAACTGCAGGGATCTTATTGTTAACTTTGGCAGTCCCCTATATCACAGATTTTACAGAGACAAGTGAGATGAAGGGGGAAAAAATCCTCTTTTTTATTTCAGCAAGGAACAAATGGGTATTTCCCCAAGCTGGTATTTCTTTATATAAAAATTTCTTTATATAAAAATCTGATTCTGAGATTTTCTGCCTATGACACACATTCCTCTTTCCCCTGCTGCTGAGGGTTTTCACTCCCAGGTAGATGGAGCAGAGGACAGGTGACATCACCCACCACACGTTGCTCATTAAACTTCTCTCTCCCCCAACAGCAAAATAAACTCGCTGTGCCTAATTAATGACTGCCTGTCTCCTGCAGCAGCAAGCAGAGAAAAACACTGATCCCATTCTTTGGGAACACAGATTCCAGGGATTAACACAAGCCCCGTTGTTCCCAGTGACCCAGGGACTGCCTGAGGAGCAGCTCCTCTGAAGCTGCTCTGCCAGGGAGAACGGCCCAGCAAGGAGCTGATGAGTCAGGAGGCTCCCAACTGCTCCCTGCCTTTGTATGGAATGGCTTTTCCCAGAGAAAAAAATCCAATCTATTAAAAGCTACCTCAAATTAACACTCTTGAAATTTCCCTCTCTCCCTCGCTGGTATTTGGAATAAATGTAGCCAAGCTGTGCCTCAACAACAAGGAAAAAGCCATGGAAATTCATCCTGCAGCACACAAAGAGCTGGGGGAGAGGGGAGGAAACTGCAGTTACACCTCATAATGAAATCCTCTACGTCCTTTAGTGTTGCAAACAATCAATAAGCTATCAGACATGAGAGGAGATTGAATTCAGAATATTTATTATACAGACACTCCACAGGCTACAGAGCACAACAGCAAACAAGTGAGAACTCAAGGTTAATGAGCTCCAGGGAGGCGTTTGGGAGAGCCTCACTCAGGAAACACAAAAATCAAAGGGACAAAACGAAGTGAGCTGCATTCAGGGCAGCTCTGAGTATTCACACAAATTCCCACACTTGGCAATAAGTTCTGGGATATTGGAAGAGCCCATCCTTACCTCTCTCAAATGCATTTTTGATGTCGTTCACTTCAACCTGCGACCCAGACACTCTGAATATTCCCTCGTGCTGCAAACCTGCGGGAAAACAAGAGATGCTGATAACAAGATAAGATAGATCAGATAAAAGAAGATGGCACCTTCAGCAGCTCCAGCTCCTGTAATAAAGACAAAATAAAAACAAAGGCAGAGGATGTTGGTTTAAAAGCCACCTTTCCCTGAGATGTCCAGAATATAAAAAAACAGAACTCAGCACAGGCAGAAAAATTATTAACCCTTCTAAACTGCCAGAGTAACAGGGCTCTGACAGCCATTCATGTTATCTCTCACCCTGGAGGATCCCCAGAGGATTTTACAACCTAGAGGAAGTCATAAACCAGCAGTGGAGAAGCCAGGAGTAAAATATGACCAATGTCAGGAGGAAAAACGTTTAAAATGTTTAAAAAGGACTCAGCTGAGTCTGTTGGAAAATCAAAGCCAATTCTGGAATCTGAGTGAAATCAGCATCTCCTGATGGCCACGATTTATCCCCCATCAGTTCCCACTCCAGTGTGGTCTCAAGGATTTTTCCAGCAAATATCCAAATATGGCCTTAAAGAAAGATTCCAGAACTTGAATCTAGAGCTATAACTGGGTTATTCCAAGTGCTGACGAGAATGGGACTCCAGATTATGGTTCCTAAAACAGCAATGGAACAAGGGAAACAAACAGGACCTGCTACCTGGCCCTATCCTTGGTTAATGAAGATGGATTCCACCTCCTTCCACACGTGTTAATTAACAGCTGTTTCACACACTACTAACAAATGATATCAATTAAAAATGAAAACAAATTGCAGTAAATGTACAGCATTCAAGGCTGGCAGAGGTCAACCTTCCAACCAGGCATAAATCATCTCTCTGTGGCAGTAAGTGAACAATTAATTCACTGCTTGACCTCCTACATTCAAACACTCTGAGTGCTCCTCCTCCTCCTCCTCCTCATGAAGAGGGTGATTGTTCCTGGTGAAGGCCACATTTCAGGGCTCAAAGGAAGGTGAGTGGAGGGGAGGGATGGGAAGCTTATTCTGCAAGGAATAAAGGGATATTGTGGGCACAACAACGTTTGCAAGGTCAGTTATTTGGAGCAGTCATTGCACGCACAACACCAGCAATGCATGCAAAAAATCAGAACCATTTTCCTTCTGTGGCAGCTTCTGCACAAGCACCAGGTCCTGAGCCACTCTGAACATCCCTTATAAGGTTTATTTTATAGGTTTAACCTATAAAAGATAGGTTATTTTATTTTATTTTATTTTATTTTATTTTATTTTATTTTATTTTATTTTATTTTATTTTATTTTTTCATTTCATTTCATTTCCTAGGAATGTCACACAAACTCACCGTGCCTGCTGATGAATCGGATGCAGCTCTCCACCACCAGGGGAATGGCCTGGGAGGAATCCTGCCCAGAGAGGAATTCCAGCAAGAGCAGGCAGAATGTAAAGTGAAGAGGAAAAAAAAATAAAAGAATAAAAAAATGAGAAAGGTTTGACTGTGCACACCAAGATCACACCTTGCTCTCTTCATTCCACAACCTCAAAGCAGCAGCCCAAGACTGTGTGAACTGGAATTCCCAAACTTTAACATTACAGTATCAACAAGAAATACTTTGGGTCCTCCCTATCTCAAAGAAACACATTTTAGCTCACTTGGGTACCAAAAAGCAACAGATTATCCCCAAGGCCAGGGACACAACGCCTGGCTTTGTAAGTCTTTATTACAGGAAGGCACAACAAGAGAGCAGTTACAGGTTTAACAGGGAAAATCCAGGTTTAACAGGGAAAATCCAGGTTTAACAGGGAAAATCCAGGGAAAATAAAGGGAGTGGAGACAAAGAAACCACAGCGTGGATCCCATAAACCACGACTGTCCCAACAGCTCGAGGCTGTCTGGGATTTTTGATTCCAGATCTCTCAAAACACAGAGCAAAAGCAATTTTAAATTTTGTCATGGAAAACGAGAGAGGCTCTGGATCCAGGTTTGAGGGATTTCCCCAACAAGACTGAAAAGGAAGACAGAGAGGGACAGACAAAAATCTGTTCTCCACCACTCCTCCTCTTTCCACACCACATCCCTGCCTCGTTACTGGGGGAAATGTTAATTACCTGCTTCCTCACGGTGGAGCTGCGCCTGCCACTGGTCCGGGGGTGCAGGAGGGAGAAAGAGAAAGAACAATCAGGATAATCCTCCAGCACCAGCAGCTCATCCCTCCAGTGCTCCCAGGCACACACTGGAGCAGGGAAGGAGCCAGATATCCCAGTCAATCATCATGCCAGAGCCTCCTTCCATTTCTGGGACCCCAGAAAGGTTGGAAGTGACTTTAAATCACCCAGAGCCTGCACGAGGCACAAGGGAGCCCTGGCAGGAGATCACCCCTGACATTTTAATTCCGACCAGACGGAATCCTGTGATCCAGGGCTGCTTGCTGGAGATGAAGTTTGATATAAATGGCACAGGGGAGAGCAGGTGGGAGCAGGCTGGTTCCCCCTGTGCTGTTCACAGCTGCCACTGTGGAGTCTTTACGACGGTTTTGATAAGATTTCAAATAAATAAATAACACAAAACCCCCTGGAACAGCAGCCAGGCTAAGCCTTGTCTGTCTGCTCTCATTTGCTGATGTTGGTAGACATTAATGGCAGAAAAATAGTAAAAAGGCCCTGCTCTGCCAGGGTTTTCCCCTCAAAATTTATTACTGGGGTTTAAAATTCCTTTAGTTTCTTGTAAAAATGAAGCAAGGGAGATAATAGCAGAGAGGCCCTAATGTATCATTCCAGCCAATTCCCTGCCAGGGCAGATGGCTGCTGAATTATAAATAAGGGGATTAGAAGTGTGATTTTTTTAAAAGCCTGTACAATGTGTTAATTTGGAGGAAATTCCTTTTGTAAAAAAAATCAAAAGCACTGAATGAAAAAAAAAAAAAAATCAAGAAAAATCCAATTCCACGGGCTGTCACAGACAATGAGGTGGGTTTTAAACTGTTAGCGGGCATGATTCTTTGATATTTCAAATTATTTCATGATGAATAATATTTTATTATTACAGATGTCAGGGTCTAATTAGGACCTGTCAGTTTTGCTTTGCTGTGAGGAAAGGGAACAGCAGTAATGAGTCCACGCTGGTGGTAATCACCTTGCTTTTGTTAACGAGGCAGGATGGTGCAGAGCCCCCTGAATCCATCCCTTTGGGGATGGGCATTTGCTCTGTTTTACTAAAGCCCACCAGAAGCTCAGTGCTGGGACTGGTCCTAATTCCATTCCAAGGTTTTTTCTCCGTGCCCTCCACCTGCTGGAATCCAGGCACAGCACAGCAGCACTGGCATCAAAAGTTTCCCAATTTATGGTCCTGGGGATCAGCCCTGCACAGGCCCTGGGCCCACCTCTCTCCCAGGACCAGGGATTTGCTTATAAAAACCTAAATCTGGAGAGTATTTCTCTGGGTGACAGCACCAAATGAACGAATTTCTCTCACTTCTCCATCCTGCTCCTGATCTGCTCCAAATACACCAGGGCAAGAAAAGGAATTTACTTATATTAATGAATTATATAAATTATTATTGTATTATAGATAATATTTATTATAATTAAATTTATTATAGATTCAGTCAATATGAATATATATTATAAATATTTGCACATATTGTATATAATATATTATATATTAATATGATATAATATATTATATAATTATATAATATATAACATGATATAATTATATAATATATATTATATATTATAATTATATAATATACAATAGATATTATAATATACATTAGAATAATATAATATAATATAATATAATATAATATAATATAATATAATATAATATAATATAATAAATTTATAGGTATAAAATTATATATAATTATATATAAATTATATATATATATTATATTTATATCTATAAACTGAATTTATAATAAATCAGTACATTTAATTAAATGTATTAAATTCCTGCCCCATCTCCAGAAGTGTTCCAGGCCAGGTTGGAGGGGATTTGGAGCAGCCTGGCACAGTGGAAGGTGGCACTGGATGAGCTTTCACGTCCCTTGCCACCCAAACCACTCCATGATTCCATTCTGTGAATGGAATTCAGTGTATTTTTCTAACAGACATATCCTGGGCTGGTAACTGATCTGGAATGACCGATTTGCAGCCGATTTCCCTTGAAAACACAACTCCCTGAGCCACACCTACCTGGCCAGGGCGCAGTCCGTCCGCTGACCTGGGGAGGAGACAAAGAAACCCAGCGTGAGCAAGGGGAAATGCTTTCAGTACTTCTGTACGGAGAATTTGGGAAGGAGATGGAGGAAGAGGAGAGAGGAGGGGAAGCTCCAAGGGCAGCACCAAACCCACCCCTGCACCAAATCCCACCAGGAACCAGCTCAGGCTGTCCAAGCACTCCTCTCTCTGTGAATTCTTGTTTTTAAATAGAAATTACCTCCCTGAGCATTCTAATTGTTGACTTCTGCCAAAAAAACTGGGCTTGTCACTCCCTCCCTCCCTCTCTCTTCCCAGGGGAACTGGTGGGGCAAGAGATTCTACTTCACACAGCCCCTCAGGAAGAGTGCAAACATTCCCAGATTTGTCAGCCCACAGCCTGAACATGCTGGCACCAAAGTTATTTTGAGAGACAGACGTTCAGTGGTGTTTTTTATAAACATATTTATAAAAACACTCCATTAACTTGTGCTGAGTTTTCGAGGCAGCAGCAGCCAAGCCAGGGACTTGCTAATTCAGCATCACCTAAAACATCACAACAGAAGAGGCAGGAGAAAGGAGGATGTGCTGCTGGGAGTGGGACAGGCCCGTTTTTTTTTTTTGGTTAGGAAAAAAAAAAAAAAAATCAGTGAAACCACACTGATTCCCAGCAGCTGAAAATCCACCTTCCCTCCTGCTGTCTTCCTGCTCCTGGGGAGATGGAAGGAGGAGTGAGGGAAGCAGCTAATTGCTCATGGCTGACAATTAGTCGAGCACATCTTGATAGCCACTTTTGCTCTCCCCACGTAAAGCCAAAACAGTGCATAATTTACATGAAAATGTTATTCTGCAGCAGAATTTCCAGCCATCTGTCCCGTTTTCATCATGGAATATTCATACAGAGAAATTACACGGCTGTGGCAGCATCAAGGGGCTCCTGCATTAGGGTGACAAATGGGGACAGGAGGCAGGGACATAATGACTTGCAGAGAGGAGGACTTGCTGCTACTTTTATTGCTGGAACTTGTCATCTTCAGATTAAGGCAATTTGCACCACGACTAAAAAAACATCACCTGAGGATGGGGCAGGGAGGAGAATAAAAAATAACAACCCCTGAACCTCCCAGGCACTGAAGGCACACAGCTGGAGGCACATTTGCCTGCAAAGCTCCTAACTGTGCTCTGGGGATGTGTGGAGGGAATTTTATTTGCCCATTTCCCAATTAAGTGGCATTTTATGGATAAATCTAGGCATGGTCCCCAGTTTGTACCATTAACCTGCTCCTGTGGGTTGGGAAATGGGATGTTCCTCCCTTTCCCAGCTCCTTCTGATCTCACAGATGACAGGAGGAGTTTGTTTGGGGCTCACCCTGACACTCACCGGGTCCCTTCTCAGAGCCACTAAGAGAGCTCTGGTTTGCAAAAAGCAAATGAAGAAAACAGAAGCAGCCTTTCAATCCACACAGCAATACAGAAATCACATTTAATTTCCTCTCCTTTTCCCCCTAGCACAGCTTGAGCTGGGTTCAGGGGGCAGGCAGGTTAAGAGGAAACAGGGCTGGAATGCAGAGGTCAGCCATGACCCAGAATGTCACCAGCCACAGGGCAGCTCGCCTGCCACTCACAGATATTCAGAGGCACAAGAAAAATGCCCTGAGGACACAAAACTTTGCCTTCAGCCACCCTTTCTTACAGGAGAGCTGAAGAGATGAGCAACTTCAACCAAGCCAACCCAACCCACAGCGAGGCACATCCTCCCCTCATCTCTGATAAACACAAAACTCTTAATTACTGCAGCATGAAGTATTTCAGTTTGACAGTGCACTTTCAAACTGAAAACAAAGCACTTCAAAGGCCACATGCTAGCTGAGTTTTCATCCAGCAGATTTGCACACCACGAGCTGTGGGGAGCTCAGCTCAGCCCTGCTCCAGACACAACCCAGGACTGAGCTGAGCCAGTTTCTGACCTGACATTTAGACTGTTCAAACCTTCTCCTCTGCAAATACAAGGCAGGCAGGTTTCTATGGAAACTTGGATGCAGAGTTGAAGTGTTTTTGGCCAACAGGATTTGCCCATACCATGAAGGGAAAGAAATCTGCCTTTGTTCTGACTCGAACAGCAAATGAATATTCAGTTCTGGCTGCTGCCCCCTGACTGATGCCCTCTAGACAGGCAACATATTTCACATGCTCTGAAATTTGTTTGTGCTTCTCCTAATAAAAGCCTGGGCTCAATGCTGGGTTGAACCCAGAGAGGTGAGGAGCAGCCAGCCTGCCACACAAATGAAGGCCAATAATTCTGAAGTGATGAGTAAATCACCAGGTTTGGCCCAAGAGAGATCATGAAGAGCTCCCCGGGATGGGTGTGAAGCAGGGGCAGCACACAAATCAGTGATGCACATCAGAGCCTCATTAAACATTTTGGTGCTCACCATTCATCTCCCTCATGCAGAATTAATTCATAAAACACCAGCACAGCCACTGCATCCCTAATGCAGGGCTGCCACCCTCAGCTGAGGAACTCAACAAATGCCCCAGCCTGGCTGGGAGCTCTGCTGGGGACAGAGATTAATTCATTAATTACCCTGAATACACTCACTTTCTCCCAGGGTCTTCTGCAGGAGGTCATGCTTGGCCTGGAGCTTCGTGATCAGGTTCCTGCCTTCCAGGTACTCCTTCATTTTCTGTGGAAAAAACAGCATGGTGAGGGGACACTTCATCTCTCTGATCAAGTCTTGGGGCTGCTGGATTGTGAGCACCAGGGCAGAGTGACACTGAATTTACAGAGTGGCACTGAATTTACAGAGTGACACAATTTACAGTTAGAGTGACACCAAATCTACAGAGTGACACTGAATTTACAGAGTGGCACTGAATTTACAGAGTGACACAATTTACAGAGTGACACTGAATTTACAGAGTGACACAATTTACAGTTAGAGTGACACCAAATCTACAGAGTGACACTGAATTTACAGTTAAAGTGACACCAAATTTACAGAGTGACACTGAATTTAGTGTGACACTGAATTTGCAGTTATAGAATGACACTGAATTTGCAGAGTGACACTGAATTTGCAGTTACAGAGTGACATTGAATTTAGTGTGACACTGAATTTACAGTCATAGAATGACACTGAATTTACAGTGACACTGAATTTACATTTAAGGGACACTGAATTTACAGTTAGAGAATGACACTGAATTTATAGAGTGACACTGATTTTACAGTTACAGAATGACATTGAATTTACAGAGTGACACTGAATTTACAGTTAGAGGGACACCAAATTTTACAGTGACATTGAATTTAGTGTGACACTGAATTTGCAGTTACAGAATGACACTGAATTTAGTGTGACACTGAATTTACAGTTATAGAATGACACTGAATTTACAGAGTGACACTGAATTTAGTGTAACACTGAATTTGCAGTTACAGAGTGACACTGAATTCAGTGTGACACTGAATTTGCAGTTACAGAATGACACTGAATTTACAGTTAGAGGGACACCAAATTTTACAGAGTGACATTGAATTTAGTGTGACACTGAATTTGCAGTTACAGAGTGACATTGAATTTAGTGTGACACTGAATTTACAGTTATAGAATGATATTGAATTTACAGAATGACACTGAATTTAGTGTGACACTGAATTTGCAGTTACAGAATGACACTGAATTTAGTGTGACACTGAATTTACAGTTATAGAATGACACTGAATTTGCAGTGACACTGAATTTACAGTTAGAGGGACACCAAATTTACAGTTATAGAATGACATTGAATTTACAGTTATAGAATGACACTGAATTTGCAGTTGCAGACACTGAATTTACAGTGCCAATAACTCTGAAATTCATGGTTAAAGCACAAACTAAGTCCTGGCTTAAGTATCTGGGCAAGTCTAAAGCTCAGGCCACTCCTATTCTGAGCCCAGCCAAGCTTGGATCAGTGATCTCAGAGGCCTTTTCCAACCTTAACAATTCTGAAATTCTGCAAATTCTCCATCTGCAGGGCGATTTCCATTGTTCCACTGTGGGATCAGCTGAATGTTTGGCATCTTTGGAGCCATCAGAGGAGCTGTCATCCATCCCTGGGCAGGCAGGGCGGGGTGCACTGAATGAGCAATCTGTTTTAACCAGCTACAAGGCTGCTACTGTGCTTATTCTCTCACTTAACCTCTCTCACCCCACTTTACTTGTCAAACCCTGCGTGCTGGATGATCCACAGGGCTGCACAGGACAAAACAAATAAAGATATTATTGAAGTTCAGATTTACTCTGGCAGTGGAATATTGCACAGCCACGCAGCCGTTCTTCCCACTGCTCCCTGATTTTCCACAGCTTTGCAAATGCTGGGTTTTTTTGGTTGGTTTTTTTTTTTTTTTTTTTTCAGTTCTTTCATCTTTTATCTTGCAGTTCAGAGCAGTTTTATTTATCTTCACTGAGCTGCAGCATGTGAAATACTCTGCTGTACAGGGGCTGCCCACATTATAAATGGGACATGCTTCATTCAAAACCACAAACTCTGCAAATATCACAGAGCACTCTTTGGAATCCTGAGAGATCTTAAAAATTCAGCCAGCAGGATGAGCACAGAGAGAGGATTCTTATCTGAGAATGAAATGTTCTTGTTATGGTTTAGGTGGGAAGGGACCCCAAAGCTCATCCAGTTCCATGGGCAGGGACGTTTTTCACCATCCCAGGGTGCTCCAAGCCTTGTCCAGCCTGGCCTTGGACACTTCCAGCTTTCCCCAGTTCAATCCACCTCCCTTCAGGGCTGATCTGCACAATAAAACTAAAAATCCTTGAGGTAAAAATGGATCTTTTTAACAACAGGAGAGCCTGGACCCTGCCTGGCCTTTGCAGGAGCAGCTTCTGTGCAGGATGGAAAGAGTCAAGTAGAAATACATACATAAATAAAGAATTATATATATATAAAAAATATATATATATATATATATATATATATATATATATATAAAAAATATATATATTGTATTCATATATAATGAATATTATATATTCATATATATTAAATAATATAATTTATATTATATATTCTAATTAATATAATTTATATTATATTTATATATAACATACTATATAGAATACCATATATTTATATAAAAATAGATTAATATAATACACTAATATAATATATAAAGAAATATACACACTGAGGCAGTAGTGAGGGTGAGGGAAAACCTTCCAGGAACTAACAGAGCTTCCCCTGAGGGCTCCCCAGCCCTGGTGTGCACTGACACAACAAACAAAAATGGCTTTAATTAACTGCCAGAATCCTGTGTTTTATGTCCCCTTGCTTGACAACATTGAAAGAAACACTTCACAAGAATTAAGTCCCTCTGGAAAGTCTCAGCATTTCCTGCTTCCTTTATTAATATTTCAATTTTTTTGTTGTTTTGGAAGAAAACAGGAAGAACCCTCAAAAAATGAACTACTTTTTTTTTTTGGGAATTTCCCTGTAGAATTTGTTTGCCAAGGCCTAACTGTATTTTGCTCAATCACCTCAATTTTTGGAGAAGAAAATATGATGAAAATAAATAAAAAATAAAAACTAAAATAAATAACTATACTAATATAAATGATATAAATATAAACTATAATAATATAAACTCTATAAAATAATAATAAAAACAAAACTGCAAAAATAAGCAGTCTGAAGGGGGGAGTTGAGGATAAATGTGGTTCTGGGGGTCTCAGAGTCACAGGTGAAAGGAGAGGAGGGTTGGAAGGCTCAGCTTCAGAAGCTTCAAGATCAGCAGATTGAGAGTTAAGCCCCCTTTGAAGCAGATCTAAACACTTAAGCCCAGCCTAAGGTGGCTCAGGCAGGGCAGGGCAGAGGCACTCGCTGGGACTTGCAAGGCTCTGGATTTGAGGTCATTAAAAACATCAACAGGTACCAGGGGTTGCTTTAAAGGAGAAAAAGATGTTCCCATCCACTGCAGAATCTCTTTTTTTTTTTTTACTATTTCCTCATGCCTAACATTCTGTTCCCTGCCTGTTGCAAGGACGCTGATGAAAAAAAAACATTAATTTCAAAATAAAGCTTCAGGCTTTTCTCAGTGAATTACAAAGATCCATTAGCCCTGGATTTTTGGTGTAATAAAAACAGACAAAGGGAAATAAAAAAATCATCAAACTACAGGAGAACTCCTGAGGATTTCCTCTGGGGCAGAGCACAGCTGGAGTTGGGCTAAGTGCAGCCAGAACAAAGCAGCAGAAACGTCTCGGAGTGGCCTCACTGGTGCAGGGTGAGAGTCCAGAGGTGAAGATCAGCTGGCACTCAGAGCCAGGAGCATTTTGCACCTACAAATCCCAGCAAGTCTGGCATCTCTGAGCCCAAATCCTGCAGGATGCTCCCAGGCAGACCAGCTGCACACGGGATGAAGCAGAAGCCAAGCAGACCTCCCTGGCTGGGACATAAAAACCATTTCTGCCACTGCTCCACGTCCTGACCCATCCCCAGTCAGGAAAAGAGTGATTTTCCTCTCTCTCACCCCTCCAAGAGTAATTCCAAAGCAAGCACTCAACTGAAGGATGGGGGAACTGGATCCACTTCCCACAGGATCAGCACCACCAGGACCCCCCAGCTGCAGGACTTGGGGGCAGCAGGATTTTATCCCCCACTTCCCCATGTCTCAAGGCCTTGGCAAAAATAAACCCCCACTAATCCTAAAGCACTTCACCCAAGCAGCATTGCTCTGGTTCCTCCTCTTTCCAGAGATAAAAACCCCAACGTTTTGCCTAAGAACTCAAATGATGCTGGTTTAGAGGTGAAAGAATGAAACTGCTCCCCCCCTTCCCAGTGCCCAGGTGGGGCTGGTGCCAGCTGTGCCCTGCTGGGCAGCTGTGCCAGGATGCCTGGCTCGGGAAGCAGGGCTGTAACCATGGCAGCAGCAGCACATCCCTGGATTTTGGCTCCCTGAAGTCGCTGCTGCTTCCCTGCCTCAGCCACCTGCAGCAGCTCAGGGCTGGGGCCGTCCTGCCCTGCACACTGGGAACTTTAAATTACCCTGAATGCAAATTAAATTACCCTGAATTCAAATCTCCCTTCAAGGCCCAACAAGAGATCCATCAGCACTGGGATGTGCTTCCAGTGGAAATGCAGATTATTCCAGGCTGGAGACACTCCTTCCGCTAAATTCCCATCACTGCATTTACCCAAGAGCTCTGCCTAGGAATGCAGCACATGGAATTTCCTCCTTGAGTCACATTAATATGGAATATTCTTTAAAATCAGCGTTTTTCTTAAAGTTCCTATCCCCCAGCACTCAGCACATCACGAGGTAAAAGGGAATTAAATCTCAATTCTGCACTGCACTTTGTTTTTTATCCCCTACACAAAGCTCTGCCCTCAAGCCTCATTAATACCCATCAGATGGTTTTATGAGACACTGAAAAAGCTGCTCCTGGGAGATGCAGAGCTGGAAATCCTTATCTAGGCCGTTTATAAGCCTGGTCAATAGCAGATCAATCCAGCATCTGATCAGGCTGCTTAAAGAGGGTCTCTCTCTAACACCATACCAACAACATGAAACGGAGAAATATCCCATCCAAACTGAGCCCTGGATTCCTCCTTCTCCTATCTGAGCTCAGAATAGCTCTCTCTAGAGAGGAAATGCTGTGAGTTCAATTAAAAATCACTTTTCTAGTTCCATAACCCTGGGCAGGGTGGTCAATCCTGTCGTAATTGAAGCAGTTTTCCACCCACTTCTCTAAATTGCCAGATTCACCTTCAGTAGAGGATTTTGGATTTTTCTAAGTCAAGGCCTACTGATCTATCCTGCCATGTTAGGGCCATTTGCACTGAAAATTCAGATTTTTAACAAGCAACACCATTCTAGGAAGAAGAAGGTGAAGGATGCCCAAAGGAATGACAAATTAAGCAGGGTAAGATCCATGATTTTCATCTGCTACTCTGAAATATTTTGAAACTGGAAACAAATTTCAATGGTTTAACATAAATCTGATGTAGGAAAAAGACACCCAGTCTGGCATGAAATTCAATAGCAAAAGGCTCTTAGCATCTTGTAAAAAACACTGACTCAATGAAAAGCTCATGCAGGCTGAAATTGTAAGATGATAAAAAATGAAAGAGCTAAACATTCTTTTAGTTTGCCCTAGTTTTGAAATTTCATGTTTACAAGCTAAGTTCTTTCTCAGAAAACTCCCTTTTCAGATGCTAAAGAAATCAAATTTGACATGATTTACCCACAGACTATGTTTGAATCAACAGAGATATCCCCAAATATTTCCAGAGAATTGGGAGCACACATTTCTAAACCCCAACACGCTTCCTCTGCTTGCCCAAAATCAGTGAGAGAAGTGTTTTTTGCTGGACAAGAGCACCACTTTGCACTCTGCTGTGAGGATAATTCTGAGTAGATCACATTGAAAATTACAGAATGGTGGAATGGGCTGGGTTGGGAAGGATCCTAAACATCATCCAGGGGATGGGCAGGGTATCCCAGGCTCCTCTCCTGGCCTTGGACACTTCCAGGGATGGGGCAGCCACAGCTGTACCAGGGCCTCACCAGCCTCACAGGGGAGAATATCCCAAAAGAGAAAAGAAAAACCCTCTTAAATCCCTACAAATCAGCCCCTTACTGTGAAGTAGAACTGCTCAGTCTCCTGCTGGTTCGCCCTTCTCTTGGCAATGCTGGGTTTGCTCATGAACGTTTCCGACACCGTGGATTTCACCGACTCCATGGAGTTGCTGTACTGGAAGCAGTCAGAGACATCGAAGTCCTCTATGGTGACAATGTCCTGGATTGTCTGCAGCGTGGCCTCCATCGTCTTCTTAACCTGCCCAGCAAGAAGGAGAGAACTCAAAACCTCAAGGTTTTGTGTTGTGAGCAAACAACAGAGGCAGTGAAGTCCCCTGGAGCACTTTGCTAATAAACAGATATTACTGGTTTCACACCCTGGGTGCTGTAATTAATTTTGGCTCATTAACAGCACAGTCCATGCAAGCACAGAGCTGGCAGCACCCTGAACCTGCCAGGACTCCGTGCCAGGATCTCAGGGGCTCAGGAGGAGATGGGAAGAAATTTAACCTCAAAGCAAAGAAAGCTGGAACCAAGATCCTCTAATTGTCTTCTGCAACTGCATCTACTGGGCATCAAATGTTAATTACAAACAGGACTCTGCTGCACTGTGCATTTTTACTGAAGGCAAGAATCAATTTTCTAGACATAAAAGGGGTGCAAATTTTGCACAGAGGTGCAGAGATCAGATCCCCACTCTTGTCATCTTCTCATCTTGGATAGCCACTTAAACAAAAATCACTTTAAATCAGCTTATGCAAACTCACTTCAAAACATTAAATTCCTCCTTTTCCCTTTGCTATCCAAATTCAACTTTGGCAACACAGCCAGTCTTACCAAGGTAAGGATGGGAAGAGAGATTTGGGGGGGGTATTTTAAAGGATTCTCCCATACACCCAACTTTCCTGTGAGATCCCACCACAATTAATGCACAAGATGTTGGCCTTGAATTTTACCACAAGCGTTAATACAAAAGGATCACAACCACCAGATTCTTCCATAATCAGTGCCCAATAACCACTGGAAGTGGCTAAGAGGGGTTGCTGAGTTTTGGTTATTAACTGACCTCTTCATTTTCAATCTTCAGCGTGGACAAGCGGGACTGCAGCTGCTGACACCTCTGCACCAACTCACTCTGGACTGGCTGCTGGGCACAGAGCTGAGACTCCTGCAGGAGAAACAGCACAGCAGAGAATTGCAATTACTTGTTTATTTATCAAACACAAACATTCTCTGAAGTGCTGAACTTTAAAACTGAAGTCAGTTTTAAAATCCAGGTTGAAACCTGGATTTCGACCAGAGGAGAAGGTTCTGCTGCTCCCCCCCTGAGAGGACTAACAGCAGGCAGATGATGGCAACATCAAAGAAGAGCTAGAAAACATCAGCTGCTTTCAGTGATGTCAGCTGAAAGTGTGTTTTGGGAGTCTGGAGGTGCTTTATCCCACGTATTTGGATAAATCACATCAAAAATCAAGAATTTGGTTCAGTGTTTCAGCCAAGCATCCTGGGGTAGGGGCACAAGGGGCTGGGACTGCTCAGCTGAACCACCTGCACAGCACAATAACAGGCACAGGTCATTCTTGAATGAATCCAGGGCAGCTGAAATCAAAAAGCTCAGGCTGGGGACCTGTCACAGGCACCAGAACACCGAGGTTCCCTGAGCTGCTCAGAAAGACTCTTATTCCACAGCATAAGGCAGCTTTTCCCTCTCGTTTTGTTCTGGGTTTTGTGTGGGTTTTCTACAAGAAAACACTGACCTCACTGCCTGAGGCTGTTTCTTCAGAGACAGAATTGAAATTGGGAGTTTTATCCCACACACAGGATGACATATTCTGATTTAATCTGCTGTGTGCAGCACCATTGCAACAAGACCATCAGCTGCATTTCTAAACACTCCTCCGGCCTTGAGAAGCAGCAAGATAAATGATTCAGTGAATGGAGCTGCTCCTGAATGAGACTCTGCAGGTAATTCCTTTTCTTCCCACGATCTTACAGCATCAGAAGCACAGAAAAATCCAGGGAAAGTCATTTGCAGTCTGAAGGTTTCACTTAACACGGGAGAGACAAAGAAGAGCCTGGAGCAGGGGCTGCAATTCCCAGCCCAAAGGAAGAGGCTGCCTGCAAGAGACCATCCTGCACTCTGTGCTCGGGGGATGATGTGGAAATCCAACCAGCTGCCCTGAACTGCCACACTGCAATTCAGAAGCAGTTTCAGCCTGTGTGACTTTCAACAGCTCCCAGCTGAGCAACCACATCTCGATAAACCCATGAAAGAGAGAGAGGGGTCTGCCCTGCCGAAAATGCAGAGTCCTCTGACAGCCCCAGCTCACAGGGTGGATGCAAAAAGCAGCATTTGTGCTCTCACTTGCACACTCAGATGCTGCAAAAAAACAGCGTTTAGGTTTCTTATATTGGCCCTTCCAACCTCAAAATTCAGAGGCTGTCTTGGGGATTAACCTGTAGCTGAATGAAACCTAGCAGGTTTCCTACTCACATTTAGGAAACCTAATGGGTCTCCCCTACTCATATTTAATATTAAACCTAATTAAGCATTTTCACCTCTAGTGAAGGGCCAAGGATCAGGATCAGCTTGGATTTAACAGCAGCACTTGCTCCTTTTCACAGAATCTTTGGGGCTGCAAGGGACCTCTGGAGATCATCCAGCTTTGATAACCAAAAGAGTAAAATTTAGATATCTCTGCCATGAGCCTCTGCTTAATCTTCACACCATCTCCCACCTCTCAACCTCCCAAAAGACAGGCAGCCCTGGGAGGAGCTGAGGAGGAGCTTTTTCAGTGTCTCATAAAACCATCTGATGGGTATTAATGAGGCTTGAGGGCAGAGCTTTGTGTAGGGGATAAAAAACAAAGTGCAGTGCAGAATTGAGATTGAATTCCCTTTTACCTCGTGATGTGCTGAGTGCTGGGGGATAGGAGCTTTAAGAAAAACGCTGATTTTAAAGAATATTCCATATTAATGTGCCTCAAGGAGGAAATTCCATGTGCTGCATTCCTAGGCAGAGCTCTTGGGTAAATGCAGTGATGGGAATTTAGCGGAAGGAGTGTCTCCAGCCTGGAATAATCTGTATTTCCACTGGAAGCACATCCCAGTGTTGATGGATCTCTTGTTGGGTTTTGAAGGGAGATTTGAATTCAGGGTAATTTAATTTGCATTCAGGGTAATTTAAAGTACCCAGTGTGCCAAACAAGCAGCCCTGGAGGGGGTCAATTAACCAAACTGGGGGTGATAAACACCCAGAGCTGCAGGAGGGAGCCACACTGACCATGTCCCCCATGTGTGGCTGGAACTCAAACTTCATGGGAGGGCAGAAGACGTTGTTGTACATCTCCATCAGCCTCTGCTTGTCACTGTTGGCATCCAGGTTCTCCACGGCGTTCTCGATGGCGTCCAGCCCCTCGTGCTTGGACTGCTCCAGGTTCAGCTCGGCCGACAGGAACGTCCTCAGGGCTCTGTTGAGGCTGGCGTGGTAGCCCAGGTCACAGCACTGCTGGAAAAAACACACACAATTCCAGGTGAGTGAAGCTCCAGAATGGGAATCTGAACGCCTCCAAAGGGCAGGAGCTGTGTAAATGGGGAATGAGTTGTGGGCTGTCAACATTTTCTGCCCCGGATCTCCAGGCCCAGCAAGGTCCTCCCAAGCCTGACAGAAAGGTGGGATGGCTTCAAAATCAACATTTCCTGAGGTGCTTTCCCCACAAACCAAACAAGAGCCAGCAAGGGCTCGAGCCACGGGAGGGTGAATATGTAACACAGCAAGATAAGAGATTTTTATCTCATTTGCTGCCTCAAATTATGTCAGAGGGTGACAGCTGGAGCCCAAATCTGCTGATTCTGGAACAATTTTGTTGTGGGTTTTTTGTCATCTGCTGGGTGGCAGGGAGGTCGCACATCCCTCACTGTGTGCACAGAGCACCTCAGCCTGGAACCCCATGCAAATTTTATCACCATGTTTTAGTTATATAGCTTAAATTATAAGCTATAGGAGAAGCTTAAATTATTATAACAGTTTGTGGAGTTTTCTTGGGGATTTAGAGACACATTTTTCATGGAGAACTAGAGACTCATTTCATCCAAAAATGAAGTGGCAAGTTCAACAGCAGGGCAGTGGATTTCTCTAGATTCTAACCCGACTTTTAGGGGTCTTGTTCATATGAAAACACTCCAAAATCCTTAAATAACATCATTCAAAGGAAGAGGAAAGCAAGGCACTGAAGTGCAACTGGAGAGACAAGACACAGGATTTGGATCATCTGTAAAGGCCAATCTGCACCCAAATAATTCCATAATTCCAGCAAACTGCTTCATCCGTGTACTTCAGGGATGAGGAGCATGACCTGGCCATGAAAAGAGAGTCATCCAAAACCCAGCAGCCACCAGTTGGGATGATTTCATTGCTGGGCTGAAACAGAAGAGCAAAAAACTTTGAAGCAAGAAGTGGTTATGGTCAAGAATTTCCTGGCTATGGCTGACACTGGGATGATGTCACTGGGAGACAATCAAGCAGCTTCATTTCCACCACGGCTGCAGAGCCAAGTTTTCATGTTTCAGAAGAGGGGGGAAAAAAGGAGCTTTTCATTAGCATGAGATCAGAACCAGCCTGGATTTTTCAGCTATCTCATAAAGTGAGCAAGAAGGGAGCCCACCTTCTTGGAATTACAAGCAAGATCACATCCACTAGGAGAATATCCAAAAAGGAAAGAAAGAGACCATCTGCCTGATTGCTGTGCTGCTCTGTAAGCAAAATTCACATGAAAACTCCTCCTCGCCCATCATTTGGGTCTCATCACTGTCATTGTTTGCAAACGCAGAGGGGAAAAAAGGGAGGGGGAAAGAAGGAGGGGTGGTGGGAGAGGGAAGAGAAACTGCTGGACCATTCCCTGCTCCCACAGAATTCCTGCCACCGAGTGCTGGAAGCCTGGCTCTTGTGCCAAACAAGCTGTGGCAGGTGTGAAGCCTTGGAAAAAGAGCTGCAGTTGCTGGTTGGGCTGCAGGCAGAGAATTAAGGGATTTTACATTCAATCAGAAAAGAACAAAACCAGCCAAGCAAAAAAAACAAAAAAAAAAAAAAAACCAAACAAACAAAAAAAAACACCCAAAAAACCAACCCAAAAGCAAAACAAAAGAGGCTTGATTGAGAATCTGCACGTGTGGAGGCAGCCTTGGATCAAGAGGCACTCACAGCTCCTGCTCACTCTGCAGGGCTGGTCCTGCAGCTGTGGGGGAAAGATGGGACTGGGACAAGGACCAGGATCAGACTGAACAGCAGAATTCCTTTTCACAGAGTTTTTGGGGTTGCAATTTTTGGGGTGATCTGGAGATCACCCCGGCCAAGGCAGGGTCACCTGGAGGTGACACAGGGACACGTCCAGGTGGGTTTGGGGTGTCTGCAGAGAGGGAAACTCCAGGACCTCCCTGGGCAGCAGGTCCAGGGCTCTGCCACCCTCCTGGACAGAAGCTCTTCCTGATGTTGAGGTGGAAGTTCTTGTGCTGTAGTTCAGGAGTCCCTGTCCTGAACAGAGCCTGGCACCATCCTGACATCCCTTGGGGAGACTGGCATGGACTGATGGGAGATTTTATGGACTGATGGGAGACTGGCAACGGGCTGATGGGATATTGGCACGGGTTAATGGGAGACTGGCATGGATTAATGGGATATTTTAAAGATTGATGGGAGATTGGTATGGATTGATGGGAGACTGGCATGGATTGATGGGATATTTTATGGATTGATGGGAGATTGGCATGGACTGATGGGATATTTTATGGATTGATGGGAGATTTTATGGACTGATGAGAGATTGGCATGGATTGACGGGAGATTGGCATGGATTGATGGGATATTTTATGGATTGGTGGGATATTTTATGGATTGATCAGATATTTTATGGATTGGTGGGATATTTTATGGATTGATCAGATATTTTATGGATTGGTGGGATATTTTATGGATTGGTGGGATATTTTATGGATTGATGGGACCCCTCTCAGCCTTCCCTTCTCCAGCCTGAGCAGCCCCAGCCCTCCCAGTCTCTCCTCATCAGGGAGATGCTCCCGACCCCAAATAATCTTTGTGGGTTCTGCTGGACCTTCCCCAGCAGCTCCTTGTCATTCCTCAGCTGCAGAGCCCAGAACTGGACACAGATCCTGCTGTGGGACAGGCGCTTGTGCACCCTCCCAGTGTGACCAGTTTGTCCTCCCAGTGTCCCCAGAAATGCACTGGGAGGACTGGGAATCCACGGGGGAGTTAATGTGTCACAGCCCACCTCGCTCAGGCAGAATGTGTTGGCTCTTTGCTACTGAAGCCACCGACAGAAAACATTTCCCAGCCCACTCCCCCACTTTAAAGGGTTTTTTTTTTAAAGTCCAGTGTTCCATGTTTATAAATGCACCAGTCCTGCCATCCCTTTTCTGGGTTATATAAATGTTTGATGGAACTGTTCTCAAAGGAAATCAATTTTTTATAAGAATTTAATGATAACTCATTCAAATTCACTTCCCAACATGACAGCTGATTAACCCTTTGCCAGTTAGATTTCAAACAGGCCTCAGAAGTGGAAGATTTAAGGGGAAAAAGCCCTTTGTTTTAAAATGCAATTCACACATGGAAGGGGAAGGATGAGATCCTGGAGTAAGCAGCCGTGGAACACCTACTCCTGGAGGAGCAAAGCAGGCTCTGAGACTCACACACACATTTTTATCTTTTTTTTCTTTCTTTTTTCCAATCCTGTCCTAGTGACCCTTTTATAAATGTGAGTTAATGCAAACTTCCCCATTACTGTAATATTTCATTAGCATCAAAGAGCTGTCTCAGTCCCCAAAGTCAGGAAATTCAAAACTACTGGGCTATGGCAGAAACAATTTATTGCTCTTAACTCTCAACAAAGAATTAACTCCCTGTTATCCTTCCCTGCACACTGCAGAGGGAACAATGTGCTGGATAAACATGACATTAAACATAAAGTTTAATGCTGTCTGGCATAACACAATCTCCTTGTAAGTAACTTTGAAGATTACTTTTATATTATATTTCAAAATTCAATATCACCAGATGATTAGATCGAGGGAAGGCATTACAGCCTGGCTTAAAAAACACATTTTTATTCAAGTCAGATGGCTCAGATAACCATCACTGGTTATAATTGTTAATTTTCAATCCTTCAGGATCAAAGGCATTAATAAATCTATTTTCCCTGTGTCTTAACAATGAGATAACTGAACTCCATCCTGTGCTCCCAGACAAGTCCCACATTTTTCCATGCCTGAACACAGAGCAGATAACACTTTTATTTTGAAGATGATGGGAGCTTGTAGAGTTAAATTGAATGCTCCAAGGGCAGGGACTCACCCAGAGCCACGAGGGCTCCTCTCTAGGAACAGACAAATCCCTGGAATTCAGAAGTTTGGGTTCTTGCTCTGCCATGCCCCAGACACAGCTGGGACTGCCCAGGGAGAGCAGCCCTTCCTTCCAGGCTGGGTAGCCCAGATTTGTCCTGTCCTGCTGGAAACACCTCAGCTCTGTGCTTACAAATTATTCTGGGCTCGTGAAACCCAAATGGACTCTTTGCTACCTGTGATTAATTAAAATACACCAAAAACAGGCAACTGGACCAGGCAGCATTTGGGAGAAGACTTGAGAGACAGGGCTTTAGATGAAAAAAAATTAAAACAATTAAATCAGGCTGATGCTGGTGAAATTAATCCCAATCTTGTAGCTTTGATATAAATATATACAGAGCTCTAATTTGTTAAAAACCCAGGGCCACGCAATTAAGGTTGAGCAAACGTTAACCAAAACAGGGCTCCTAAAAAGGCAGCAGGAATAAACAAACCAGGCCTCTGCAGTGCAGCAATCCTGCAAACCATGACATTTGGGAATAACAGCATTTTTCAAGCCCACTCTCAGTGACAGCCCTGACCTCCAAAGGACAGGTTTAAATCAACACCTGGCAAAAGAGCACTCCAGGCGAGTTTATCATCAGCTGAAGAAATGTATGTTATAGAGTGCTGGTTATTCTAATAGCTGAGTAATTAATAGAGATCTGAGTGCTCTTTATTGCCTGTGTCTAGAGACTCTTGTGCTCATCACTCCCTGCTCCTCCTCAGCAGCTCCCTCCAGGCTCTGCAGCCGAGTGCTTCCAGCAGGGATGGCCTTGGAAGGGGACAGCATCCACCAGAGCCACTGCCCCACACTCAGCCTGTCCAGCTGCAGGGGTGGCTCCATCCTTGGCAATAACCTCAGAGTTCCAGACTGGCTTTGCTGAGTTTTCAAAAATCAGAATTTTGGGGTTTTTTGTTTTTTTTTTTTTTGCGGTGTGTTTTACCAAAAGCAGAATTGTTGTCCCCTGAATGGTGGGGAGATTGAAATATCTCCTGGTGGGCAGGGAAAGGATCTGAGGGAAGGGCTGGAGCTGTGTCAGGGAGGTTTGGGATGGAGATCAGGGAAAGGTTCTTCCCCCAGAGGGTGCTGGGCACTGCCCAGGCTGCCCAGGGCATGGGCACTGCTCCAAACCTTCCAGAGCTCCAGGAGTGCTTGGACAGCACCCTCAGGCACAGGGTGGGCTTTTGGGGTGGCTGAGCAGGGCCAGGAGCTGGACTGGATGATCCCTGTGGGATCCAACTCAGAATATTCCATAATTCAATGACTTTTCCAAAACCAGTTAAAAGCAGCTTTAGGAAACACCTCTGAACTCCCTCTCTCCTACCAAATTCCTTCTACTGTTTCTGCAGTTAAAAATCTTTTTTTCAAACACGCTGCTGAGTTAAAATCTTGTGGGTTTGCCTAAAATAGTGCAATGAAAATGTCAGGCAGCAGTGTGACACTGAAGCTGGGTTTCACTTGAACTAAGCAGCTCCTCCTTTTCCCTCCCAGTGAGAGAAAAGTTTGTCTGTAACAGAGGTGGCCACCTGAGAAAAAGCTCTTGTGACAGCTTCAGGACCAATTATCAGGCCACTGCCACCCCTAAGGTGCCCAGCCCAGCTGTGCAGAGGTTTCCAGCTGTGCAGAGGTTTCCAGCTGTGCAGAGGGAGGGAGGAGAGGGGCGTGGGAGGCTCCTGGCCCCAGCAGCAGCACTTACATCAATGAGATCAGACAGGTCATGGATGTAGTACTTGAACACCGAGGCATTGGTGGCTTCCAGGGCCAGCAGATACTCATTCCTTGCCTTAATTGCCTTCAGTCTGTTTTCTGTGTACTTTGCTTGGCGCTGAAAGACAACAAAACCCAGAATATAGCATTAAAAGAGGTGAGCAGCACTCTGGGTAACACCAGAGAACACTGAACAAATCTTACTCTGCTCACACAGATTTTGCCCCTTTGAATTCCAGGACTCCAGGACTTGAAATGCAGATGGAATTATTTAGATGTGTTTGAGCATTGCTACACTGGATTGAAAGTCTTGAGGCTGTGGGATGGGAAAGATTAAAGGAGGAATGAAGGGACAAGGGGGTTTAGGAGGTTATGGCCCAGCTCCAGCACCACCAGAGAAGTCCATGAGGGTCTGAGGGCTGCTACAGACACCCCATCTCTTCCAAAGCCTGAACTTGGTCCTTCCAGAGCCTAAATCCATCCAAAAATAACTCCTTCCCTTCCATGGGCTTGAACCTTAGAGCTGAACTGCTGGAGTCACCAGTGAGGCCACTGGCTCTGCCCTCAAAGCCAGTTTGGGGTTGCTGGGCTCCCTGGAGCACAGGCCTTGTGCTCTGGACAACAAAAATAACCACGTGAACCATGAATTCCAGCAAGCAACCGCTGCTTTCCCACTCTAACCTGCTTTCAGCTTTTTGGGCCGTACACATCCCATTTTTGTGCATGTCCCCTTTCTGTACATATCCCATTTTTGTGCAGATCCCGTTTTTGTGCAGATCCCATTTTTGTGCATATCCCATTTTTGTACATATCCCATTTTTGTACATATCCCATTTTTGTGCATATTCCATTTTTGTACATATCCCACTTTTGTACATATTCCATTTTTTCTCCATATCCCATTTTTGTGCACATCCCATTTTCCTGCACATCCCACTCCCTGGGATAACACAAACTGCACCTGCCTGTCCCAGAGGAAACTGCTGCTGGGTTTGCCTTCCCTTCAGCTGGCTGCTACTAAAACCTGCACACAGAGTGAGATTTGGCTCTGAGGAGGGAATCAGTGGCTCCTGTGCACCCTGCCAGTACCTTCTCCTTCATCTTCTCGATTTTTTTGACAGAGCTCCTCCGGACGTGTTTCTCCTCAAACTTGACGTTGGAGGTGGAGTCGGGGGAGCGCGGGGTCTGCTTGTCCTCCTGCTTCACTGACTTCCCAATCTGCTTCTCCTCCTGCTTCTCTGCCTCCTTCAGCTTGCTCTGGGCACTGATGCTGTCGGCGTTGTACATGTGGTAGGTTTTCATCACCTGCAGACAACAAAATCCAACACTCAGCGCCCAGCTGTTGGTCTGGAATACCTGAACCAGAAGAAAGAAGCACTCAGGGGAATTTGCCACGTCAGGAAAGCAGGGCAGGAGGTGCCTGAGCGAGTGTGGCTCTCAAAATGGGTCTGAAACCAAAGTGGGTGATTCTGCAGCTGCTGCTTGGCTTGACTTTGGCGTGTGCCTTCTTGCACAAGGCAGTAAAGGAGGCACAAAACCAAAAAAAAAAAAAAAACAGGCTGCAGACTAATCCAGCCTCCTTGAGTGTTCAAAGGAAACGGTATGGCAGGAAAATGAGAGCTTTTCATCAGCAGGTAAGGTTTCTGAAGGGAGCCCTAGCAGCCTTTCATCTGGGTGAATCAGAGCTTGGAACAGCACAGCATGGAAATCCAGTCTCAGCACAGCATGGAAATCCAGTCTCAGCACAGCATGGAAATCCAGTCTCAGCACAGTGGCTGCAAGAGCCACTCAGGTGCCATTTGTTCAAATCAAATTTGGGACATAGGAGTACTTCTGGGTATCTTATGTAATTTTAAAAAATTATATAATAAAATAAAATTATAAATAAATTATAAAGTTATAAATAGAATCAAGAAATTAATTCATAAACAAGTGTGGTTCTTGGCTTTAGGGAGATCTGGACCCTGTGCTGTATGGACAACTTCTATTATAGCACATTTTTATTAGTAAATATAGATAAATGTCCTCCCCCCCCCCCCAGTCACAAAAATCCCATTTGTTTCACGTGCTGTTAATGTCTAGATTTGTGTTAAGCAAATAGAACCAAAGGACATGAGATCTAAACCAGTTTCTTATCCATAAGTGCAAAGCAATTTGAATCCCTCACCAAAACAAACAAGATACAACACTCACAGGGGGCAAAAAAAAAAAAAAGCAAAGCACAATTGCATGAAGTCAACCATTCCAGCAGCAATAAAGGCTCCACTTGTGAATAATTTGATTTATTTCAGATGAAAACCCGTTTACAGCTATTTTGCAGCAGAACATAACACAATTTTACCTAAGTGGGCTGCGTGCTCCCCCTCTGCAGGGATCAGCAGAGGTCCCAGATTCAAAGAGACTCTGGATTTAAACATGAAAGGGAATGTGACTGCAGCCAGTGCTAAAGAACATCCTGAATAATTCACACACCCGCACTCCCAGCCCCTGCAGATGCTCAGACTATAAAGCAGGCCTTTATAATTATAATAATAGATGCAAAGGAGTTGCCTCTCCTCTCTTGCTCAGAGCTGAGCTGGCAGAGAGCAAAAGCAGAGGGAGAAATCCCAGTTTTAATGGGTTTTTAATGGTTTTGTGCCACGCTGGCAGCCACAGGCTCTGGCGTGGGGACACTGGTGACTGCTGAGGGCAAGATGGCACAGGACAAAAAAAAATTACAGGCTGGGACAACACTCTGGGTTTTATTTGTGCAGAGAAAGTAAAGATTTCACCATTTTGCCTAAAAGCAGGGATGCTGCCAATCCTCTGGATATGGAATTAGGGAATCATTGAGGTTGGGAAAGACCTCCAGGATCATCCAACCTTTGGTTGATCCCCACTTTGTCACCAGAGCCCTGAGTGCCACATCCAGCAGAAAAAAGAGGTGGAATTCTTTCTAAAAGTGCCTCTAAATTTAATCACTGGTGGGGTGGCTTTAATTCCAGCAAAATAAAGCATCTTTTAGCACCATCAGAAGTGGATTTTTGCAAAGGAAAAGCTTTTCTGGTGAAGGGACAATTTAGAGCTCTGCAGCAGGAGGAATGAATAAATAGATTTCAAACTCCCAGCATTGCCATTACAAATATCAATGCCTTGCATCACTTTGTTTAGCAAATTCTGGAAACTCTTCCTTCCAGGGGTAGAGAAATTAGCAGAATTCACTCTTTGGCTCCAAAAATGACCTGTCAGAGCCTGGCACCCAGAAATGATCCCCAGTCCATGAAACTCCACTCCAGAGCCAGCTGAACTTGGATCAGAAATTGTTCCAAAAATCTGTTTCTAGAAGCAAATCCATGTCCTTCCTTAGGATCCCATCCATGACAGGACTCAAAAATTGAGCCAATTGTGCCCTCAAAGAGAAAACAATTTCTGGAGTGCTGATTTGCCTGAGTATTTGGCTTTGAGGCTCTAATTGTAACAAGTTGTAATGAAACAATTCCCTCTATACATTTTACTGATACAGGAAATTTCAGGGAACCCCTTGAAACTCTGTAGAACTGATTTTTACCCCCAATTTCACCACAGGGTCAACATGCCACGGCCTGAGAAACAACCCTGGGTCACCTTTTGGAAGGAGGAAGGCCAGAAAATACAAATCTCAGTGTCATGACCCAAGAAATCACTAAGGAAGGAAAAAATAAAAGGCATTTTGAGCCACTGAACACTGAGTTCTGCTTTTAAAGAAGAGAGAACTTGCTCAGTAACAGCAAAATTTTCATCCAGCAAGAGGTTTTGCCATTCATCTTTGTGAGGAGAAGAAAAATCCCCACGCAGCACATGAGCCCCTGGGGACACATCCCTCCTCCTCCTCCTCCTCCTCCTCCTCCTCTTTGGTGTCTCCAGTGGATTTAGTGAGAAGCAAAAAGCACAGATGGGAAAATCTCCCTCTAAAAGGGAAATTCTCCCTCTAAAAGGGAAAATCTCCCTCTAAAAGGGAAATTCTCCCTCTAAAAGGAGCTGTTCTGCTGAGAGCTGAGGGACAAATAAGCTCAGTGGGTGCCTCTGAAGGCTCACACCACACAAACCCGAAAATTTTTGGCATATTTGGAAATAATTCTCCTATCTCTGGCTCTTTTTTAAGCCATCACTGCAGCAAAGCAACAAATGCTGAGATCTGTGAGGAGACAACACTTAAGAGAGCTGAAACAACACGAGGACAGAGGGAAAAAAAATGGGATTTATGGAGCTTTAGAGCAGGGATTGCAGCCTTTTCTCAGCTTGGCTGGGAGAAATCAAACACTTCTCCTTTCTGCCTGAGGAGATGCCAAGAAATGAGTTTGATTTACCGTGTAGAGTTCATTCAAAACCTTCATCAAGTCCTCCTGGAGCTGCAGTCCCACTTCCTTGCTCTGCAACAGAACAGAGAAATGAAAGTTAATTGAGGAAGACGCTGCAGAGGAAGTGAGCACGGGGCATCCACAAATAATTTAGGCCCAATTAAGCACCACTGGTAAATCCAATCAGTGCCCAGCCCAGGGGCACGCAGTGTCACCCTGCAGCAGGAGTGTTAATAAACTGAAATCTCAGATGGGCACAGTGAGGAAGAGAAAAATAAAAAAGAAAAGGAAAAAAAAAAAGAGGAAAAAAGGGAAAAAAGTCAGGAAAAAATAAAAAAGAAAATAAAAAAAAGAGAAAAAGGGGGGAAAGGGAAAAAAGGAAAAAAAGGAAAAAAAGGGGAAAAAGTCAGGGAAAAAAATTAAAAAGAAAAGAAAAAAAGGAAAAAAAAAGGGGGGAAAGGGGAAAAAGGGAAAAAAGTCAGAAAAATAAAAAAATAAATAAAAAAGAAAAAAGGGGAAAAAAGGGAAAAAAGGAAAAGAAAGAAAAAGAAAAAAAGAAAAAGAAAAAGAAAAAGAAAAGAAAAAGAAAAAGAAAAAGAAAAAGAAAAAGAAAAAGAAAAAGAAAAAGAAAAAGAAAAAGAAAAAGAAAAAGAAAAAGAAAAAGAAGAAAAGCTTGATGGAACACAGAGGGAAATTTCCAGAGAACGTGAGATTTTCAATTTTCAAGCCTGAAAATACGGAATTTTCCCATTTTCATGGGATCAAGGAAGACTGTGGATGCAGGACAGCTTGGTGTGGAAGCTGAAGAAAAGCAGGATAAGGAAACCACCACGTAACAAGAATAACTCAATTCAATTTATAGATTTTACTCATTCACTGCCCACTAAGGCAGCATTTGCATGCTCGAAGCCTCGTGTTACAAGTGTTTAATATCTACTGGGGCAAGCAAATTTGATAAATCCAAGATTATTTATGCCTACAGCATTCAGGAGAAGAAACAGATAAAGAGGCACTGCAGCCAAACCCACACTTAAACCAACATTTCTGCCCAGGAAGTTGAGATAGTGCTAAGCCATGAGGAAAAAACCAAACAACACACAGATAAATTGAAAAGCCAGAAGAGAAAGATTATCTGATTGAAATTTAAATTATTCTTTGCTCCATACTGTCCCGTTCAGCAGCGCTTGGAGTTTCTGAGAATAAAAAATTGCTTTATTAGAGACTTTTAAAAAATTATTTTGGGGTGTCATGGTTCAGACCAGCCTGGATTTGTTCTGCTGGCAGCACAATGGGATTCACAGGTATCCAACACCCAATCCTTTGGATTTTCCACATGTTCCAATCCCATCTTCCTCACCCTGCTGCCCAGGGGCTACAGGAAAAAAGAGCACCAGACACAGAGGAGTGTGTGATTCAGAGAAAAGCACAGAGCTGGTGATTGCCACCCTCCAGGGGAGCTGGCAGAACAAACCCGTGGGATTGCAGCTCTGGGAGCAGAAGGAGCTGAGGCTGCTGCCCAGCCCTGCACTGATCTGGGTCGCTGGGGTGCTTTGGTGTCGGAGTCCAGCACATCCCTCTGGCTGCCCTGGCTGGCTCCAGACCCTGGCAGGGGGCTCACAGACCCTGGCACGAAGTCAAAAACACCTGTGGCTTCGTGGATAAAACTGCCAACTCTGTGTGAGGAATTACAAGCCACGAGGGTTTGAGCAGTGTGGTAGTTGAATTAACACAGGGTGAAAAAGTGGAATTTTGGGGCTTTTTACAATGGGGTTCAGGGGACAAGATGGAGGGATTTGGGCATGTCCTGACCCCCTTCTTCTTCTCCTTGCCCTCCATGTCTTGCTGTGCTGGTGACACTTTTCTGTTGGTTTCAGGCACAGACACACTGTCCAACATCAATGACAGACATTGGCACGTTATTGTAACCACAGCACACGGAGTTTTTGGTATAAAATGTGAGCACTGCCCTGAGGGCAGACAGAATGCCATGGCCGAGCTGCTGGACAGAGCTCAGCAGGGCAGAGAGAGAATGTTCTAGAGAAGGGAAAATAAACAACCTTGAGAAGCTGATCCTACACATTCAGACTCCTCCTTTGGCTGCATGGGCTGGGAAACGAGGACTTGTACACTCTGGCTGCCTTTTCCTCCCCGTGCAGGTGATCAGTGGAAGGGACTGCCTGCCATGCCCTGAGCACTGAACTTCTCTCCAATGCTGCTGCAACTGCCTGGCCCCATCATCTGCCTCTCACCCCTGCTCTTTCCAGCTCACTTTGCTCATTTCTCACACTGAAAATTTGCTCATTTGCTGCACAAATTGCTGAAGCGTCAATTATACGACAGATTAAAATGAATGTTTTAATGCAGATTGGGGTTGAAGGGGTAAAGATGATGCCACGTTGTCAAAACACAAAACTCTCTGTGCTTCCAAATGAGCTCTCAAGAAAGGAGCTGCTGGATTGCTGGGCTGGAAAAAACCCTTCCATTAGGATGAAGGTAAGACAGATCACAGGGGACATCAGAACAAGAGCTGTGCAATGAGCACTGTTAATGTAAAACTGTTCCCTGCACTGATTCCACAGAAAAAAAAAGTCTAGGAGAAAAAAAAAAAAGCTGAGCTGGCTGACCCTGATAAATGAAAATACATTGGAGGAAGCAGAAGGGTTTGCTTGGGAAAGTCAGAGGAAAATGGATTGGATGTCAGGAAGATGTTGTTGCTCGAATGCAGTGGAGGGAGGTGGAGGTGATGCACAAAGAGAATTTCCCTGAATTTCCACAGAGTGCAGATTAAAGGCTGCTGACCCCACTGCCATACAGGCACGAGAGATTCCAGCATCATGCCAGAAAGTGACTCGGAATTATGAATAAAATCCATGCCAAGGAAAGACAACGAGGTCCTGGCAGTTGTGAATGTCTCGATATCAACTGCTATTGCAGCAGCCAATTCTGTATTGTTCTGTATTTTCTCTATTTATGTACTTTCTCTATTATTCTATTATTATTTGTGTTTTGCAGAGGCAGAACAATTCATTTTGCAAACAGGCAATAAAAGATATTCTGACCAGCTTTACTGTGATCTACTCCTGGCTGTCCCTGCAACCAAATCTATCTGTACCTCCCTTAATGTGAGGAAGTGCTTGTGCAACAAAATCTTAATTAATTGGCTCCACTAATGAGCTGGGTGTGTGTGTGGGGTGGGGGTGTCCCCCAAACAGGGTGTCCTCCTTATCTGACCAGGTTAAACCCTTCTCCTGCAGAGCTGGGAGATGATCTGCCTGGAAGAGCATCCCTGGGACATGGTACAGGAACTCCCTGCACACCTGAGGATGCAGGAGTGGGGCAGCTCCTCACCTGTGCTGGGCAGTGAGGGGTCACAAACAGACCTTCCACAGAACCACCAGGCTGGGGAGACCTGAAAGATCGAGTCAAACCCAGCCCCAACACCTCAACTGAACCCTGGCACCCAGTGCCACATCCAGGCTTTGTTAAACACACCCAGGGCTGGTGACTGCACCACCTCCCCAGGCAGCCATTCCAGAACTTTATTGCTGGATTAAGCCCTTTCCTGACCCAGAGATGGGGCAACTGAGAGGTGTTTTAAAAACTTTTATTCCATTTTCAGTCTCACGAGAAGGGTGAGACAATGCAGGTGTTATAATTCACACCATCACAATCAGAAGTTAACTATTTCCTGATTACAACACATTGTAAGCGTTTCTTGGCCTATCAGCTTTTGCCACACCGTGCTGTAAATGCCTAATTCTCTACAAATTCATTTTCCACACTTCATCACTCTTTCAGTAAAAAACCTTTTCCTAATATCCAACCTAAATTTCCCTTGGCACAGCTGGACACTGTGTGCTCTGGTTCTGTCAGTTCCTGCAGACAGAGCCCAAGCCCAGCTGAGCACAGGCACCTTCCAGGAGCTGTGGAGAGAGCTGAGCTCACCCCTGAGTCTCCTTTTCTCCAACCCCAGCTCCTTCAGTCGTTCCTCACAGGGTTTGTGTTCCAAGCCCATCACCAGCCTTGCTGCCTCCTCTGGATGAGGAGGAGGAGGAGGAGGATTTCCCTTCCCTCCAAACCAGGAGGTGATGAATACCCCTTCCCTTCCCTTCCCTTCCCTTCCCTTCCCTTCCCTTCCCTTCCCTTCCCTTCCCTTCCCTTCCCTTCCCTTCCCTTCCCTTCCCTTCCCTTCCCTTCCCTTCCCTTCCCTTCCCTTCCCTTCCCTTCCCTTCCCTTCCCTTCCCTTCCCTCCAAGCCAGGGAGGTGATGAGCACCCCTTCCCTTCCTCTGCACCCCAGGAAAGCAGCAGCAGCACCCAGGGCAGCCCAGCAGGATGTGGCAGGGATGCCAGGCTGGGCATGCAGGTTTTCCCCAGCCCAGGAGGCTGCTGTGAGCACACACACACTCCTTTGTTACTCCAGGGTGTATCTGCACCATGTGCAGGGCTGGAGGTTCTGCCACCCCTGGCTGGAACATAAATTCCCAGCACGGGCCGTGCCAGCTCCTCAACAGCCTCTTTGTTCCAGCCCTCCTCCCCTCCACCTCCCCTCTAATTTAATCAAGATGTTTTTGGGATCTACTGCGGGGCTGTTCCGCATTCCACCCAACATTAACGACTTCAGCTTCCAAATATTTGGGGGGATAATAAAGAGGAGAGCTCAGGAATGCTGTCAACATTTTCTGCCCCGGATCTCCAGGCCCAGCAAGGTCCTCCCAAGCCTGACAGAAAGGTGGGATGGCTTCAAAATCAACATTTCCTGAGGTGCTTTCCCCACAAACCAAACAACAGCCAGCAAGGGCTGGAGCCACGGGAGGGTGAATGTGTAACACAGCAAGATAAGAGATTTTTATCTCATTTTCTGCCTCAAATTATGTCAGAGGGTGACAGCTGGAGCCCAAATCTGCTGATTCTGGAACTGCTCAGGAACAATATCAGGTCTCTGCATCTTTTTAACAGTAATAATTAAACATGCCGAGGTGGAGAATAAACATTAAATATTGCCATGTTTTTTGAGTGAGGGTAAGGATGCCAGGAGGGGAGCAGGGATGTAGCACAGAGGTGCCAACTCTGCACCTCATGAGAGTTTTACTCATGCTATTTGCATATTTACAAATTTATACTGTGATGGAAACATATTTTTACAAATGCCCAGCTTTTTAACCATTACACTTGTGTCATGTGGTGGCTTTTCCATGTGTGGGGTGCTTTAATATTTGTCATTTTTCTGGTACCAGAGCAGCAGGAGCACAGTACAGCTGTAAAGTAGGTCATGACAGACCCCTTCAGAGAATTAATAATTCCTTTTCCTTGATTACTGCAAGGCTTTTAACCAACTCATTGTGGATTTTCCATTTCACATCAAACACCCTGCAGTGTACCAGGAGATAAACTGGGGGTTTTCCCCACCATCAAAGGTGCTAAACAGGAGGAGAATTTCAAATCCTCAGGTTGGTTTTCTTGATTGCAAACAGGGTTTTCTCCCCATAAATATCCTCAGGTAAGTGGATACGGCAGGGAAAGGTCCCTGCTCCAGCAGCCCAGGGAATCTCCCAGCTAAAATCAGAGCAGAAAATGTGTTTGAAACCCAGCAGGGCAGGCAGATGCTGAGCGGGTACCTGGCTCAGCTTGGAGGCACAGCCTGTCCTGAGGCCTCTCTGCCCATAGAATAAATCTGCTTTTCTGCCCATTAACATTTGCCAGCCACTTCACAATATCCATGTGTAAAAATCTGACAAATAATCCATTTGTTCAGACACTGCTCAAAGGGAGAAGCCACAGTCCGTTCTTTAAAAAAGGTAATTTTCTCTTTTTTTTTTTTTTTTTTCCTTCAATTTGTACAAGATTATCGGGCTGCTTCTAGGAAAATTTCAAAGAGACAACACAGAAAGAGTGATTAAAGAGACCAAATTAAAGAGACTGCTGCTCCAAGGTCTATACATGTATAAATAATCCCAAAGGATCCCACTCAAAAGATACGTCTGGAGGCAAGAAAACCTGATAACCATGCAAGAGACAGGAAGGTTGTTCCATGCAGAGAAATGAAGGGTCACATTAAATAGAGAGGGTGACAGGGGGATAGAGGGAAAAAGGGAAATCAAAGCAGGAATCAGCTCAAATAGAAGAATATTTTGTATGGAAATAAATACATATATAAATATAAAAACAGAGAGGGTGATAGGGGGATAGAGGGAAAAGGGGAAATCTAAGCAGGAATCAGCTCAAATAGAAGAGTATTTTGCTTGGAAAAAAAATACAGATATATAAATATAAAAACATACCTAGATATAGAAATAAATAAATAAATGGGCTGTGCTGAAGGAGGATGAGCAGGAGAAATCAAAGGGAGATGAAGGAATGAAAAGGAGCAGACATCAAAGCAGGATGATTTTCCAGGAGAGGGAGAGGTGACCAGAATAGCAACGCTGGTGGCACCAGGGCTTGGAACTCCAGCCCTGTACCAAAGCCAGCCTAAATCATTAACTCTGCTCAAAAAAGAAAGCATCACCTCCTCCCCAAGGTGGAACTATTTGTCACTAGGACAATTCACCCCCCCTACAGTTTTATTTGCTGGAAATGTGGTTATTTCACCATTTATCTTCCACAGAATTGCACTGACACCATCCCTGGGGGCAGACAAATCCCAGATTCCCACTGACAGCACCAGGATTCATCTTCAGGACTGGCAGAGCAGCCAGACCCTGAGCAGCAGCATCACCCAGCAACACCTAAAAGTGTTTCCTCAGGAGAAACCAAAACAAGGGCATGGAAAAGTACAGTGCTCCAAGAATTCCTGCACCTCAGCTGACAGCTTCCAATCCAAACCCACATTTGGGGCACACAGCTCAGACATGGCAAGGCTCTGCAGGAAAAGGGACCCGGGGAAGTAAACAAAGCCCAGAGGCAGGGAAAAGGGGCTGACACACAATGTTCATCCAGCAGCACGCCAGGGCTGGCTCTGGCAAAAAGCACAGCTGCTCTTATCAGCACAGACAGCTGTGAAGTGGCTGGCAGGCACCTATCCATGCATCCATCCATGCATCCATCCATGCATCCATCCATGCATCCATCCATCCCCCATCCATGCATCCATCCATCCCTCATCCCTCCCTCCTTCCCTCCCTCCCTCATCCATCCATCCATCATCCATCCATCCATCCATCATCCATCCATCCATCCATCATCCATCCATCCATCCATCCATCATCCATCCATCCCTCCATCCATCATCCATCCATCCATCCATCATCCATCCATCATCCATCCATCATCCATCCATCCATCCATCATCCATCCATCCCTCCATCCATCATCCATCCATCCATCATCCATCCATCCATCCATCCATCATCCATCCATCCATCATCCATCCATCCGCCATCCATCCATCCATCCATCATCCATCCATCCCTCCATCCATCATCCATCCATCCATCATCCATCCATCCCTCCATCCATCATCCATCCATCCATCATCCATCCATCCATCCATCCATCCTCCATCCATCCATCCATCCATCCATCCATCCATCCATCATCCATCCATCATCCATCCCTCCATCCCTCACACAGCCCTGGGGTGGGGTGGGGTGTGTGACAGGACCTGTAGCTCCTCGTCCCAGCACACGCACACTGTGAGGCACAGCCAGGATTCCCAGGGTGCTGGGAACACAAAAAGTGCCACCACAAACCCTCTGAAGGCCTGTGTGCAGTGCAGGCAGCCCCACTGGCTGCTGGAATTCACTGATTTCAAAGTGACACAAACCCACCCCTGCTCCACCAGCAGCCCTTTGCAGAGTCCGAGGGTCCAAGAGTGACCACGCGAGAATCCCACCCTGAGCATTCTCCACCCCAGCCTGAAGAGACAAACCCCACGCTGCCACCACTGCTGGTGATGCTCTGGGTGCAGAAGGAGCTGCTGTCCTCACCTCAGCTCTCTGCTGCTCCAGCTCTCTCTGCTTTCCTCTCCTCGCTGCCACAGGGACACGTTTCAATCACAGAACCACCAGGTTGGAAGAGACCTGAAAGATCATCGAGTCCAGCCCAGCCCCAACACCTCAACTGAACCCTGGCACCCAGTGCCACATCCAGGCTTTGTTAAACACACCCAGGGCTGGTGACTGCACCACCTCCCTGGGCAGCCATTCCAGAACTTTATCACCTTTCTGTAAAAAACTTTTCCCCAACATCCAACCTAAATTTAAATTTCCCTTGGTGCAGCTGGAGACTGTGTGCTCTGCTTCTGTCAGTACCTGGAGACAGAGCCCAACCCCACCTGGCCACAACCACACCTTTTTCCTTTTCTTTTTCTCCTCTCCTTTCCTTTCTCCTTTCCTTTCTCCTTTCCTTTCTCCTTTCCTTTCTCCTTTCCTTTCTCCTTTCCTTTCTCCTTTCCTTTCCTTTCCTTTCCTTTCCTTTCCTTTCCTTTCCTTTCCTTTCCTTTCCTTCCTTTCCTTTCCTTTCCTTTCCTTTCCTTTCCTTTCCTTTCCTTTCCTTCTCTTTCCTTTCCTTTCCTTTCCTATCCTTTCCTTTCCTTTCCTTTCCTTTCCTTTCCTTTCCCTTATCTCACCCAGCCAGCCCTGCTGCCTGCAGCCCCTGATCACAGCTGCACTCTGCCCTTTGAAAAGCTCTCCTTGCACTCAAGAGATGCAGCAGCTCAAGAGCTCAGTGACAAAAAGGACCTCAAGCACTTCCTTTTTTCCCTGCCTGTCCTCCCCACCTCACCTGCTCCATCCCAGCACGACACAAAGCACTGATTTGAGAAAAACGGCCCAAGGAAAGGATTCTCTGCCTCAGGATCTGCTTTTCCCTCAGTAGATGAAGATCTCTGTGGCACCATCCTCTCCACATTTCAACCTAAATAGCTCCCAAATTTAAGCTGGTAGATTCCCCATCAACACCTACAGCAAGGCAGCCTGGCTTTGCCAGCAGCTTGTCCCTGTTTTTAACCCAGGAAAAGGCAAAAAAAGGTGGAAAAGGCCCCATTTGCCTGAAGTTCAGAGATACTCTGCCATCCTCTGTGCTGCTTTGGGGATGTTTTACAAATGTGCCACTGAGGGGGGGTTATAAATGGGTAACATTTCTTTACATCCACGGACTGCAAAGCTGCTTTGCAATATTTTAATCACACACCTCATCTGTTTTCTAGCCTGCAGTACCTTTTGTACCTTCTTGCAGCTCAGGAAGGGAAGAGACTCAAGTGAAAAAGCACAAGTAGGTCCACATCAGCCAAATTTCTCTATTTATCAGCTGCTACCAGATAACAGAGGATGCAATTTTTGGTTTCAACCACCCAGCACAAGTGGAGTTGTAATCAAACACCTGATTTGGCCTTCAGCCAAGCTGGTATTCCTGGCAAACAGCCAAAGAAGTAGTTGGGATTTAGCAACAAGTGCCTTTTGTTTGCACAAATTAATGTGGAGTTTGCCCTTGGCCTGTGAGAAACAAACCAGAGATGGTATTTTGCTGTTAATTGGTTATTTATTTGTTTTTATTCTAGTCCAGCTGCCAAAAATGAACTATAAACATGGGTTTGCCCTGCTTTATAAGGGGCTGAAGATAAAGTTGCCATTTCCAGCCAAACTGGGATAATATCCATTTCCAAGTCATGCTTTGCCAAGGCATTTTCCAGGCCACCTTGCTCCAGCACAGCCCTTGTTGAAATTCAACAGGGAGATTATTCCTCCTTTGGAGGGATTAGAGGAATTGAAGAGTAACTGCCATTCAATAATCCCATGTAAGTATCTAATCAACCATAATGTAATTACCAGGAAGTTTTAAAAGGTCAAAAAGGCCTCAGTGTGACGTTACTTGAAAAGGAGAAGATTCCTCCTCTGCTCAGGCAATGACTTAGAAAAAAGAAGAAGAGAAACAGAATGTAAAAGTGGAATGTATTTTTCATCCTCCATTAAAAACTCAAGAGACAGGCAGGAGAGGGGGAACAGCACAGATTTTGTTCTGCTCAAGTTTAGCTTTTCTACTTTTCACATTCTGAGCTGCTTTAGTGTGTGGGTCTGAGATTCACATTATGGGATGCTGAGCTCTGTTCACAGAGCAGGGAGACAAAACAATTCCTTCTCCAGCTGGGGACCAAGGACAGATGATCCAAATCTCAGCCGAAGAGCACAAACACCGTGGGCTGGAGAGAGGAAAACAATCAGGATGGGACTGCATGGGCTGGAGCTGGAATGGGACAATGAACCCCAGTATGCAAATGGAGCAGAGCTGATCACAGTGACAGACCCCGTGGCCACTTGTGCATTTTGGGACCATTTTGGGCTGTGCTGCCCAAGGTGGATCCATTGAGGCCTCTTAATAAATCCCTGCTTTATCCTTGAGCTCTGCCCAGTCTCTGTTCCAGCTCAGCCTTCCCAAGGCACCACTCCCACAGAAATCAAGGCCACAAAACCCTCTGGAACAGGGAACCTGCTCTCCAGGTAACACACACAACATGCTGCTCCTTCGAGTGCACCTTGACATGAAACTTCACAATACTGAGCATTGCTCATTTTCCAACAGCCTAAACAAGCTGCTTTTTACAGGGTTTTTTTTTACACTAAAAGCAACAGACAGAAAATAAGAAATATCTGAACAATCCCACTCTTCTCCAGGCCTTGCAAGAGTAGAAATAACTCCCCAAGCTCAGGGCAGGTTGCAGGGGGTGGGAGAGGGGGAAGAGGAATAAATGGCTTTTCAAAGTGAAGACTTGCAGCACGTGAAGCAGCAGATGCTGCAGCCATTGGCAAATCTCTGCAGGGACCAGGCATCACCCCTGAACAGCACTTTCAAAGCCTCCAGATCATGTTTCTTTAACTGCAAGAACAGATTCCTAATAGGAAAACCCTCCCACACTGTCCCACCTTCCTTCCCAAGTGGAAATCAAGGGGGCAAGGCAAACAAGAGACCTCAGCTGCATTTTCTCTTTTTCCCAGATAAGGACAATACATCCTTTTATTATCTAGCATAGCAGGAATTCTCCCTAATTTTCCTTTTAACAACAATTTCTCCATGGCAGATAAAATTCTGTCTTTAAAAAGTTGCCCTTGACTAATGTTCAGACTTGAAGAACTGGAAGGTTTCTGCTTATTTAATTAAATTTTCAACATCTATTCAAAACTGTGGAGCGGGCTAAGAGGAGAAAAAACACAGCCTTCATTTAGACCAACAAATCTCAACTGGCCACATCGGGGAAAATGGCTGAAAAAATCAAAGGCAAATCAAGCACAAAGAGGAAAAAAACCCCCAATAAATGGATCTACCACAAGTGATAGCTGGAGTGGTATTTTAGAAGAACCAAAGTGAAGTTCTGTGCTGGAGCACTCAGTTACCTTCTTGAAGAGGCGTCCTGAGTCCTCGCTGACCTGGACGAAGCGCGGGATGATGTTGTTGAGATAAATGTCACTGAGGGTGGTGTGGTCCCTGCTCTCCCTCTTCACCTGGTTGAGCAGCAGGTTCCAGCAGTTCACTGGTGACAGCACGTTCTGATCCTTCCTGCAAGGACACAAAAGAGGAACAACTGGACAGGATTCCACCACGACTCTGGAGCCGTAAATGAAGCCGTGGGGTGGGTGGGATGCTGAGGAGCAGAGGAGAATACAGAAAATACACCCTCAGTTCTATTTCCCCACGTTGCCATGAGCTTTCATCCCCCAACAAACAGATCCTGTAAATGCAAGCTGCAGTGTGCCAAGTGCAGGCTTTAATTTTTCCCTTTGAATCCAGGATTTTGTGCATAAATCATAGCCTGAGGGAGGGAGGGCGATGGCTCCAGTGTCTGACAGAAGGTTTCACAGCCCTGTCTCAAGCATTTGGGTCTTAACCACAATAAAAAAGATTTCAAGCACCCAGTGAGCCAAACAGCATCTGCATAGGAAACAAAATGCTGTGTCTCCTCTGCAAAGCCCATTATGTGAAGGCTTCTCTATCTGTCCCCAGCCACAGAGAGCAGCACTCCTAAAAGCTGCTTGATTTTCTCATCTTTGAACTTTCCCCACCTTCTTCCAGCTGGAGCACCCAGCAAATGAGCAGTGCAAAGGGCAGCAGGGGAGAGGAGAGGAACCTCAGTTTATTTGGGTCAGCATTTCATTTACTGGAATTAAGAAGTTGTCTCTCAGAGCAGCATTTCACCCCAGATGAAAGCTGGGGTGCTCCAGCAGCAGATCCAGGTGGAGATTAATGACAGCATTTACTTCTCTGCAGCTCTGTTTACCAGTCATTCACAGCACAATAATATTTATCCAGAAAAGAGTAAAACCTGTGGTGCAAAGCCCTGTAAAAGACTCTATCAGATTTCTTTCCTCCTAAAAGAAATGCAGTTTAATTTCCATTGAAAAGGGAATATTCTGCACTTGAAAGGACAGCAATCTCTGCTGCAAGAAACATTGGGAAAATGGGAAAACTGACCCAGGGCAGAGTTTCATTACACTTCTCATGACACCAGCAGTTGGATTTGTGCTGCAATAGGGATAATTTTAGATCAAGAGTTTCAGAACAGCTGATCTTGATTTTCTTTTTTTTCTTAAAAAAAAAAAAATTGGAAAGCTCAGGACTGACTGCAGCTTGTGATCCAGACTGCTTCACCCACTGACTCCATCTCTGCCCTCCAAAGCTGGCAGAGCTACAAGTGAAAATTACCCAGCCACCATGAAGAGTTTGGGAACGAAACATAGGAACAAAAAAAATCCCCAGACTCTCCACCAGCTGACCAAAATCCTGCCTCAAAACCCCTCAGAGCCCCATTCCTGCTCCATCAGCACCAGGAGCAGCCTGGAGGAGCTGGCAGGCAGGAGAGCCCTGATTCCCCAAGGGAAGGGAAGCAGGAGAGCTGCAGGAGTTCAGTGGGAGTCAAAGCCCAGCTGTCCCAGCCACAGCAGCCCTGGCTATTCCAAGGCAGCAAGCAGCAGGGATAGCAGGAGCCTGTGGAAAGGCTGGGGAGGGAAATCCCTGGAGGCTGCTGGCGCCAGATGGGTGTTGACACGCTCGGTGTGGTTCCACATGAAAGGCCATCCTGCAGGGAGAATCACCCCAAAGCCCACAGCTCCCAGTGCACGGCTGGGGCTGTCACCTTCAGGATGCTCAAGCCATGCACAGCCAGATTGTCATTTTAAATTCCTTTAATTTCTTGCCGTCTCTTGGTTTTAATAACTCCTTCAGTGCCTTGCTGGAATGGGCCCTTGGTTTTGTACAGATCCAGCGTTTTCACGGCAAGGAAGGGAGGCAAAACCTCTCCTTAATTATTTGCTATCAGCAAGAAGCTGATATTCAAGGCAGAAATGGAACAGAAAAGGAAAGGGTTGTTCAAATCTCCCAAACATCCTTTAAAACTCCACACACATTAACTTTCAAAGCACCTCTGGAGCTGCAGCTTCTCCTGGGGAGGGACATGGGTGCAGTTTTCCCAACAGGGAGCAGGAGCTCTACAACTGCTCACAGCAGAACCTCTTCATCCTCACCACAGCAGATGGCAGGGAGCAATCTGGGACTCCCATTAACCATTTCAACCTCAAAGGAGCTGGCAAAGGCACTCTGCTCCCAGTTCCATGTCACCACAGAGGAGGGATGGAAAAGGGAAGGGAAATATCACCAGGGCCTGGTGGGTGTAACCACCCCCAGCTCCATCCCCACGCTTTCTGCAGAGTGAGAGGGTTCCCCTTCACCCTGGAGAGGTAAAACTGATGAGATCAACCCAAAAACTTCAGGATGTCAATATCAACTTTCCCACAGAGCTGGTGCCCTCACACTGACAAGAACTTTTTGATTCAAACCTCCCCCATGAGCAGGAGGAGGAGGAGGAAGAGGAAGAAGATGCCAAGATCCAGGTTTATTTCAAGCACTGTTTCTCCTGGTCTAAACATGGTGTGGTGATAGTGAGTGTGGAGAGTTTATTTAGGTGAGCCTGAATTACAGCAGATCACAGCCACGGGGACTGGCTGGGAGCAGGAAAAGGAAGCTGTGCACAGATTTTTAGGGAACCACAAACGATGAAGCCCTGCGGTTTCTCGGGTGTTATCTTGATCGGGTCCTGTGCAACTTCCACTTCAAAGGTTTCAGCTGGGTCTCAAAAAGATCATAGGGGAAGATTGAGTCTCAAGTATCTTAATTAAATTACTCATTCATACAAGGGACTTGCAGGCAATCCAAGATTGATCTGCTTCGAGGCGAGCAGGGGAGAGCGACAGACGCCAGCGACACTGAGTTGGGCATTGCAAGGAAATAGGAGAGAAGTCATCTTACAAAACAGACTCAAATAAAAAATAACCAGTAACAAAACAAATAATAATTAAAAAAATAACCTAAAGCCACACCCACAAACCAGGAATAGGAACCCTGTGCTTCCATAAGGAGCACAAGGTGAAGGAATGAGTCAGATGAGAATGAAAATATTTCTGAAGAGATAGACTCTGTCCAACCTGGCCTTGGACACTTCCAGGGATGAAGGGGCAGCCACAGCTGCTCTGGGCACCCTGTGCCAGGCCCTCCCCACCCTCATATGGAGGAATTCCTTCCCAATACCTCACCCAAATTCCCCTCTCAGTTTGAACCCATCACTCCTGGTCCTGTCCCGATGAAGGGTCCTTCTCCAAGGGATGTCCCACTGTCCATGGCAACAGAAAACTCCCTGACCATCCTTGCTGTGAATTAAGTGTTTAACACAACACCTGAAGTCTCCTGTTCCACCTCCTGATCTCCCCAAAATACTCAATTTTCCCTGGATGTGTCCTACAGGCTTTTCCAAAGCTGGTGCATCCCAGGACAGCTCTGCAAACCCCCAGAGCTGGAGCCGGGCCAAGCGTGAGAGCAGAGATTTCACTGCTCCTCTAAATACTCTTGCAACCCTCCCTGAATTCTGTCCTCTGCAGTGTGCTCTGGCAAGGGAGGCCACAATCACAGCAACGTGGTGTGAGGCCGGCATCACTGAGATGATGAAAAGCAGCACAGAAATCCTCCCTGAGGTTTTTACATCCATTTCTGCTGGTCATGTATCCCTGGCTCTCTGCAGTCAGGGAGGTTACTGAATCAATGAATGTTTAATGCTTACAAAAAGCTTCCAAATGGGGTTATTTGACAGGCTCAGAATAAAGTGTGCAGGACTCGGTTTCAGCAAGAAGAACCACAAAAATAGCCTATGGCAATGTTTATTATTATTAATAATAATAATGTAAGTGAAGCCCACGTGACCCAAATGCTTTTGTCAATTCCTCCCTCACAACCTGCATCAACTCTGCTTTACAGAAATCATTTTACTTCCAGGAGAATTAAAGCTGAACTTCTCTGCAAGCTGCTCATTCAAATCCACAATTGATTTTCCCTGACACAGCTCAGTGTTGACTGCAAATTTTGAGAATTACAAGCATGGACATCCATGCTGCTCCCTGCCCTTCTCTTCCAAAAGATTCCAGTTATGAACATCTGTTGTTTACAAGTGCTCAGCCTGAAGGTTGCCAGACTTATTCTTCATCTTCTACTTCAAGGCAAAGGCTGCCAGAAAGGCATCTGAATTTCATGCTGGGATATCCTGGACATTCAGCTCTCCAGCTGACAATTGCTACTCAGGATCCTGCTTCCAAAGATTATCTTGATTTAAAATGTGGCCTTAAAATAGCGTCGTCTTTTTTTTTTTTCCTTCTTTTTTCTTTTTCCATTTTCTCACTCAAAAGCAATCACTCAAGATTTGCCATGGTTTTCATATTGTTGACTGATGATCTGAATAGGCAAATGCCTCCAGGACAAAAATTATATGAAATAAGAGAACTGAAGGCCAGGGTTGGAGGTCCCAGGGTCTGAGTGCAGGGGAACAGAGCCTTTTTTGGGGGGCTAGAAGTCACCCCCAGACCCAAGAGCCATCTGTGAGATGGATGCTCTGATTTACTCCTCAGGTACCAAACCTGGGACAAACAAGCTCCTGTAGCAACCACAGTTGCAAGACTTGGGCTTTGAAAGGGCATCATCAGATGCTGAGGAATTTATATAATATATACACCAAATATTGTGTATGACTATTCCCTTTAATAGCCTAATTGAAAAAAAACAACCCATTTTTAACAGAGAAGAGGCACAGTGAGGTCTAACAGCCATGGGAGAGCAGTTAAAAGCAAGTAAAACCTGGGCTTTATCCAACTGCCATCAACTCCTGTGTCACCCTGGCTAAACCAATCTGTTCCCCTTCTTCAGAGACATCAGGTGAGGATAACACACACCTACCCCTGTAAATCATCTTAAGATGCTCCAGTGAAGCTTCAAACTGAGCAGTGCAGGGCACCCTTTCAGCCCAGACCCAACCACCTCCAGCTCAAAACCGATGTGGAAAATTCTCAGGACAGGCTGAGAGATCTGGGTTTGCAGAGAAACCCAGAGATCTGGGTTTGCAGAGAAACCCAGAGATTGGGGTTTGTAGAGAAACCCAGAGATCTGGGTTTGCAGAGTCTGAGAGATCTGGGTTTGCAGAGAAACCCAGAGATTGGGGTTTGCAGAGAAACCCAGAGATTGGGGTTTGCAGAGCCTGAGAGATCTGGGTTTGCAGAGGCTGGAGAAGAGAAGCTTTGGGATGACCTGTCCCCTTCCAGCACCTGAAGGAGCTGATGAAAGATGGAGAGAGATGATTTACAAGGGGCTGGAGGGATAGGACAAGAGGAATGGCTTCAAACTGACAGAGGGCAGGTTTAGAAGGGAATTTCAGGATAAATTCTTTCCTGTGAGGAATTGGCACAGGTTGCCCAGGGAAGCTGAGGCTGTCTCATCCCTGGAAGGGTCCAAGGTTGGGTTTGGAGCAACTGGGGATGGTGGAAGGTGTCCTGGGTGAGCTTTAAGGTCCTTTCCAACTCAAACCAACCTGAGATTCAAGGCAAACGCAGCCACCTGATCAACTCCTAGACAGCCATCTGGCTGGCATTTGATGGCTGTGTCCATCAAATCTGGCACACAGCTTTGCCCACCTTTCCCAAGAAAATGACTCCTTTTTTGCACATCCCAGTTCTTACATCCCATTCCCCATTAACAACACACAACCTACCAGGAATTACTGACATGAACGAGCACCCAGAAACAGGGAATGGCTTCTGTGTCCAACACAAACCTGGGGAATGTTTTGGCTCTGGAATTCAGAGCAGTGCTGGTGCCTACATTCACTCTAACAACTCTCTTCTCCATTCCTGTCCTTGCAATCAAATCTACAGCGGGGCGAAAAAAAATAAAGAAAGAAAATAAAATAAAGAAAGAACAATAAACCTCACTGGACTTTGGGAAGCCCCACAGCAGCCTGCACCTCCCACTCTGCTCTTTCCTTGAAGCCTGTGCTCTTCCCAGTGTGGAGGAATCCACACACTCCAATTCCAGGGCTCAGCCCCAAGCCTCCTGCCCTGGGGAGCATTCCCTTGATGGAACACAGTGGAAGCAAGTGGGCAATCCCACAATAGCTGCAGAGCAGGAAAATGCAAATTACAGGGTGGCTGCCTGACAGATTTCCGTGTCAGGAGATCTAAAAACGGGATGTGCCATGGGGAGCAGGCAGGCAATGATACGGTACCTTCCGACATAATTACCAGGTTCTGGGGAGAGCAGGCTATTATGGGGTATTTATAGGGTCACAGCCAGGCAATTACAGAGCAGGCTCCTCTCCCAGACGTGTAATCCTGAGGAGCAGGGAGCTGATGGCTGGCTTTGATCAAATGGGGGGCTCCCAATGGGATTCCAGCCCCAGCAGCTCCACAAGAGATGCCAGCCAGGATACTCCCTGTGATTCAGGCAGAGCAGCACTGGGGACAGGTGGTTACAATGGGAATTGCTTCCCTGTGGATCCCTGTGGCATTCTGGCACTCTCCTGACTGGCACAGCCAGCACACAGGTGCTGCATGGCCAGCCTGACCTGTGCCACTGCTGACCAACACTGCCCACACACCCAGCAGCCTTAGACATCGTGTTATTTTTGTCTTCTTCCAACTCTTGACCAAATTAATTTGTGTATTTATGACTCAGACCTTGCAGGGATACCATACTCCAAGAGCAAGGCATTTTTCTGGCAGGAGCAATCTGTTGCTAAAGTAAGAGAAATCAGGAGCCCAAGCAGCACCAGCCCTCTCCCTGCAAATGCTGCAGGATTCTGTTCAACTCTGGTCAAAACTCCACATTATAAATTCATTCTAAATCCCCAAGCAGAAGTTCTGTGCAACTTTCTCAAGCTGAATACAAAAGTGTTTCTGATGGGTTGTTTCATATCATGTAATATAAAGAAAATCATCTCAATTTTCAGCAGAAATAACAACAAAATCAACTGAAAACACCCATCACACTGCAGAGGAAAATTGTAATTCGAGACATCATCTCTTTAGTGCCATCTTAAAGGCACCTGCAGGATGCACACAGTTTATAGCTGTAACAACACTCCCACTCTAAAGGAAAAGAAAAAACCCTTCAGACTCTGACAGGTCCATGGATATGCAGAATAACTCTTCCCCAGTGTGTCAAACAGCTCTGCTCTGGAGCCAGGCTTTCCTGAGAACGCAGCACAACGTGTGCTCTAAATGACAACTGAAGTGAACGACATCAAAGCTGTGCAGACAGGAAACTAAAATGGTGCCTCCTTAATGGCTTCCACAAAGAGAGCTGCTGCTGGAAACGGGAAGCTGCTGTGTCCCCACATCCCTCCAAACACAGCAACAACACAGCACAAACACAGGGAGAACGTCCCGACCCAAACAATGCGAAAAGTGACGCTGCACTTTGGGCGGGAGCGGACCCAGATGGATCCTCTCAGCCCAAAATGTCCAAAGCAGAAATGATTCAGGTCCCAAGGCTGCTGCTGCTGCTCCGTGTTTTCCTCAGCTGCTGCCCTGACAACACAACCCAACAAGGCTGAGCACTGCCTAGATGGGGACCACGGCAGCGCCGTGCTGGGCTCACATGGCCGTGCCACGCAGCCCCTTCCTCACCCCCACACTCCCTCCTGCAGGTGCTTCTCCTGGGAAAAGCAGCTCAGAAGAATCTGGAGGATGTGAACCCATGAAATCAGGTTCCATCTGCAGCAGTCACCCCAACTCAGAGAAGTGGGGAGGAACCAACATCCAGCAGCACGGCCAGACCCACCTGTAAATGATCTTTCAAGCAGCAGAGCCAAGAGATTGTCAGTAAGGACATGTTTAGATTTTATTTGAGTCCCCCCAGCTCGGTATCCAGGGATTCCCCCACCCACAGTGGCACATCTCTCTCTGGAAGTGCTACTGGCCTTATTTCCCTGCTGTTTGAAGTGATAGTAGCAGAGCTGCAACACAACTCCCACACAGAGCGTGTGTGGGAGCCCAAAAACGGAGAACTGACAGCAGGGAACAGATTGGGAACAGCTTCCCTCCAGAAAACCAAAGCCATTGACGCTGAAGGAAATCCTGGCTTTGTCCATCAAATCTGGCACACAGCTTTGCCCACCTTTCCCAAGAAAATGACTCCTTTTTTGCACATCCCAGTTCTTACATCCCATTCCCCATTAACAACACACAACCTACCAGGAATTACTGACATGAACGAGCACCCAGAAACAGGGAATGGCTTCTGTGTCCAACACAAACCTGGGGAATGTTTTGGCTCTGGAATTCAGAGCAGTGCTGGTGCCTACATTCACTCTAACAACTCTCTTTTCCATTCCTGTCCTTGCAATCAAATCTACAGCAGGAGAAAAAAAAAAAAAAAAAAAAAAGGGCAGAAACAAAAGGCAAATACTCTACTTGAATTGCTGGTCTTTGGTGCTCCTAGTTTTAGCCAGGAATCTCTCAGCCAACTTCTCCAAATTCCTGGAGTAATCCATCTCAATCTCTGCCTTCTTGCGGAAGAAATCCTGCAAGTCCTGCAGTAACTGGACCCGAAGCTCACACTGCTGGTCAAGGCATTTCAGCTGCTCTACCAATTGGGCACGGATCTCTGCAACAAATAAAAGCACTGCAGATTAAACACAGTCCCATCACAGAAAACACCATCACAATTCTCCAGCAAAACATTGTTAAAAAATATGTTCCTTCATTGGTGTCAGCCAGGCTCCCCTGCGGGATTATCTGCAGGCAGAAAATGACCGGGGGTGCACCTTGGACACAGCAATCTCAGGAAATCCACCCCAAACCCTGCAGTCTGGTGCACAGCAAAGCTTTGTTGCTGAAAAGTGCATCAGTTACAAGTGTCAAGTGCATTTTTGGCATAGGGAACGAGTGGTCACTGCCTAAAAATGTACTGAATCTCAGTCTGGAAAAAGGACTGAATGCTGCAATCCCCCACGTCAGCTCAGCAAACCACTTCAGGGAATTTCTATCAAATTCCTCTGCAAACTACTCCTGATGCAGAAACAAGACATTGCACATTCTGGGGCACTCCCCAAAGGCACCAAATTCAGATTATTCAGTTTGCTCCTGAGTCTCCAGCTGTGCAGCTCATTATAAACCAAGCCATGAAAGAGATGAAGAAACCCCTCTGGAGAGCCAACACCAGAGCACTTCCCATTAGGGAACCATCTCCAGGAAGGCTCCTTTTCCTTTTAAAATATCTGCAAGTAACAGATTTCCATCTAAGGACCCCATAAAGCACACAGACATAGGTGTTAATATTATAATTAATTAATTATGCACATTAATAATAATCACTGCATAATTATTATGTATGTCTCTATGTTAACACAATATTTTACAGTTTTCAAGCATTTTACAAACATGAAAGCTTCTCTCATTAGCCACGTGTTCTCCTTATCCCACTAATCCTGAATTTGAGGGACAGAATAGTAAAATGACTCACTCACAGTCAAACAGGGCAAGAAAACACAGCAGAAGTGTGTCAGTTGCAGCCTAAAAATGCAGAAATATTCAGTGATGCAGCCAGCAAAGGCTATTTGGCTTTTACTCAGGCAATAAACTCAACATGAAATCAATAAAATATGCCCTTTCATCTAAAGGTCTTTGAGCAGTGAAACTGTAGAGATTTGCCATGGCCTGGCTGCGAGCGCTGCTCCCTCCAAAGGTTTTCCAAGATGTGTTGTTCCAGGCTGAACTCAGAACCAGCAAGGAAATTTCAGGTTTCACAGCTTTCCTCACACCTCCACACTGCGACTGCGGGCGCCCACAACTCCCTCACTGCAAGGGAAGGCGGGGAGGGAGCATTTCCCAAATCCAATTTTTTTTTAGAAATCAACGACTTCACTACTGATTCCTGAAATACAGAAAATCACGGAGAGCAGCTTGGCTCCTCTGTGAGTTTGTCCCTTTGCCCAGGGAAAAAAAAACAACAAAACAAAAAAACCATCTGGACCTCCATGGTTTCATTCCTGCCATGCACTCCCAGGATCAGTTGCCTCGGATCGTGCTCATATCTGCGGGAACAGTTTTAAGGAATCTGGGATTTGCCGTGAACAAAACCCCGAATCTTTATTTTAGGGACTCTAAAACCCAAACCACATGTATGAAAACACAGCTCCCAGGCAGGCTTGCCAAAAAGAAAAAAAAAATTAATCTGCACAAATGTGGGGTTTTCAAGCTTAAAGATGACCTTGATTAGCACTGAATTTGGTCATTCCAAACTTCTCAGCCTGTGGAACCCAGGGGATTTTGCTGCGAGGAGGAAATACAGCCAGCAAGGTTGTTGAAAGGGAGGAGTCAACACTGTAATGTGGGGGCAAAGCTGGTCAGCTTTATTTTTTCCCCCCAGGAGAGAATCTTAAAAACCAGAAAACCTGTGTTTCTTCATCAGGAAACACAGCTACAGGCAAATCCATCAACCTGAGCTGTGTGTGCACTTCTTTAACCAAAACCACTCCAGCTCCGCTGCTTCCCCGGGCTCAGGGGTGCCCCAGCTCAGGTGGGAAGAGTGTGGGGTCACCCCAGGAAGGGCTCAGCACCCTCTGAGTGTGCTGAGGAGACAAATCCACAAGGAACCCAACCCTGGATGTGCAGGGAAGCACGAGGCCCAGCAGGTGAAATCTGCACGCTGCATTTATTTACCCCAACGCTGGAGATCCCTTTGCTTTTGAGCTGCCTTTGTTGTTCGCCCCCATCCCAGCTGGTGTTTCAGGACTGGCAGGGCCATGGGGGGGAAAGCTGGGATGCTCACACACATCAGACCTGCCAGCACTTCTGTAAAACTTTGCTGCTGATGCTCAACGTGTGCTGCACACACTCAGCTCGAGCCCCAGCCACAAAGCCTCTCAAGGATTTGCAAGGCTCTGCACGAGTGACAGGTTTAACCAGGGAAATGCAAACCAGACACCCCCATCCCACCTGAGGCTTTGCCATTTAGACTTTTTAAAGCAAAGGAGGTGATAACAGCTCCAGAACTGCCAGGGAGATGGTGTTTCCTTGCTGCAGTCACTCAGTTCTCCTGATCCTTAACCTGACACTCACCTGCAGGTCTGACACCCCAAAAGGAACATCCTTCAACACAAGAAGCATCAGAAAGCTCTTCCTCCCTTTGTGTTTTCTCCTGCACCCCTTCCTCACCAAAAGGAACACAGAAACAACTCTGTGACCTCTCCAGCAGCTACTGGACAGAAGACACTAATTCTAGTAAGCTGAGGACTCACTGAAAGGGATCCCACAAAGAAAACACCTGAGCAGATCTGGTGTTTTCTGCTAAGCACATCGAGAAAGAGACAGGATTCAAATGCAGCAAATTTTTATTTGTGCATTTAGGGATTGCTCATCTGCAATTTTTTGGAAGGCAGCAACCTTCTTAGCATGGATGAGCAGCAGACACCTTGTCAGAGAAGAGGATTGGGGTAGGGATGGCAAATACCAGATTCGGGCAGATCGTGGCATGACCACCCACCCTCCTCGGTGCCTCAATTGATGGATTTTTTGTGAGGGCAACAACCCAGCAAAACGGGGCATTCTCCATGATGTCCTCAATTGGAAAACCACCTCCTGGAGCAAAAGTAGAACTACAAAGGACCACTTCCAAAAAACCAGCAGCTCTCAAAGACAAGAAGACCACCAGAGCACGAGTGTTTTAATTAGAAAAATCACAAGGCGGCTCAAGCTCTTGGCTCTCGAGGTGGGACTCTCCACACACAGCTCTGCCGCTGAACAGCACGGAGAAACAGCAACTTCTCCTTCAGTGTGAAATGCGATATCAGCACTTTTCTTTATAAATAAAGGCAGTGTTTGGGAGGGGAGCAGTGACAGCTGATCGGGCTCCCGCAGGGAACAATGAGCCATTCAGCCCCGGCCTTATCGAGGCCGCGGCGCTGGGCCCGAGCGAGGCAACCTTGCTCATCTTTCAAACACACACCCCGCAGTCCTCTGCCACAAACTAAAATCAAGAATGCAGGAATTTCCTGAGGCTTACTGGGCTTTCCAGAGTATAAAGTGTCTGCTTGTTTTCCCACTGCTTACACAAGCAGAAGGTATTTTTTTCGGCCCTGCTCCGAGCACATCCCCCGGCGGAGTCGGGGCCGTGCGTGCTCTCACCCGAGGGTCACCGAATTACACGGGACCTTTTCATGTCTCCAGTCACAACAACCACTCCAGTCCTGAATCCACTGCTCCTGCATCTTTTAATTTGCACAGGTTATTAGGTTAACAGCCACGTTAAACACCAAAAACGCCTTTTCCCCCTCCTTTCCTTCAGAGCTTGGCAATGCCACCCACTGTGATTGCTGAAGACAAGGAACAACTCCTAAAGATTCTGTTCAAGGGCCTGAAGGTGGATGAGCACACGTTGAATTCAAGGCCAAGATGCCAGTGGCAAAATTAGGATTAAACACCAGGTATTCTTATTGTAAGCTTTGCCCTGTATCGCTGAATTCTGTCCACTGTATTTCAAACTCGCGTGGCTGACAGCTACAGAATGCAAACATCCTCAGTGGCCAGAGAAAGTTTTCCATCCACTTCAAACAAACCATTTACTCATTTCCATCACCAGATCATAAAGCCACCTGGGTCACCAAGGGACAGACTGTTGTATAATCCTGGGCAGTTGCATGACTTTGATCCATCCTGCAAGCACCTTTCAACATTCCATGCAGCACACAGGAGGCAGGTCCAGTTTACAATGAATTCAGAGGGTAAGGAAGGATCTTCTGCTTCTGTATTTTACTCCCATTTGCCATTCCCCACCCAGAGGTTGTGGCTAGCCCATGCCTGGAAGTGTTCAAGACCAGGTTGGATGGAGCCTGGAGCAACCTGGAAGGTGCCCTTGCACAGGGGAATGAGATGAGTTTTAAGGTCCCTTCCATCCCAAAGCATTCCATGATCCTCAGCATCCTCAAACTCCACCAAACACAGCAGACTTCTGCAGAGCTCCTGGCAAGAATTTGTGTTTTCATCAAACAATTCCACCCGGAGCAGGGGGATATCCACACCTTGCTCTGTTACAGCACCCAACATCCACCTTCTGAAAAAGAATTTCCCAAACTTGACTTTTTAAGGCTTAAGCATCCTACAAAGTTGGAATATGGCACCAGATCTTCCGTACCAACTTGTTCATTCTCCCATAGGTCACGCAGTGACCTAAGAAAGGGCGACCTCAGAGCCTGGTGCCCTCCTTCATGGACTCCAAGCAACATTCCTGCTCTGAGCAGGATCATGTCCCTCCCTAGGAAGGGTTTCAGCTCTTCCCAGGGATAAGCTGGAACTGCTCTAGCTGGATGGCAGCAGGGTGAATCACAGGCTGGCAGCACAGGGCACCAGGAGGAGGCACGAGCAGCCCCAGCTGCTGCTCAGTATCTCACCCATCTCCTGCATCCTTGGCTTTCCCAAGGAGTCCCCGCCCCATCCCGAGTGCCACGCTGCATAAAAAGATGACAAGCTTGGGAAAGGAGTGGGACGGCAGCAAAACAGAAGCACGGAGAGTGGGATGGCAGCAAAACAGAAGCACGGAGCCCCGGCTCCCGCCCACATGAAAGAGCAAGGCTCTCACCCACACGGACCTGCGGCACCGGGCAGAGCCCGGCTCAAAGGCAGCTGTGCCTGGTGGCCCCACAGCTGTCCCCATCCCATGGCACTGCCACGGGACCTCAGCACGGGACAAGGGACAGCCCAGGGACAGCAGGATTCAGCCAGGAATGAGAGGTGGCAGCCAGCACGGGTGTGTGCCTCAGTTAGCCCCGACTAAGGAGGAACCACACTAAACTGCACACCCAGCCTAACACGAGCTTATCTTTCAGGCTCCCCACAGCACAGGAAAGGCAAGAAAAGCCAAAATGGATTAAATCTCCACTTCAAAGCTGGAGCTGTGATTTTAGATCTTGTGCCTTGTCCTTTTTTCACACACTCGGGTGCTGAACATCAGAATGAGATCCACTTTTGGAGACTCCATGGAAGTCAAATTAAAAACTACAGCTGAGTTTGAAGCCAACACTCCTTTCAGTTTCCAAAAGTTAAAACCGTCCAACACAACAACTTGTGAGTAAAAGCAATAACTGTTTAAATATACAAGTAACTTTCAGGGAATGCACTGAATCACATATTTTGACATGTTCTTACCACATCAGTAAATTATTCACATTTCTCCTGCCATCACATATGAGAGGCTGTACTCCAAGAGCAAAGGACTTGGTACTTCTGACTATTTTTATTGGTACATGATTACAAACAGGGCTGTGACTAATGACAGGCCCAGCCCAGCAACCCCAACGTGGCTGGGAGGTTTAATGACTTCGAAAAGCCTTATATATTAACAGCCAGAATTCCAGGGAACAAGCTGTGTCACCAGCCAAAAGCTGTTGATCATCACAGCCTTAAAAAATCTCCCTGGTAATCTAAAAGCTCTGCTTTGAAGTGAAAATGATATAAGAGAAGGAAATACAACCTTTTGTTTAAGACCAGAGCCAGGAGGGAAATTCAGGTTCACAGCCACTGTAAGCCCTGGAAAAGGTAAATATTCTTTCTACAGCCAGATATTCCATTTGAGAAATAAGAGCAACGGGTAACACAAACTGACAGGAATCCCTTTGTAGTTATAAATATATAAACAGAGCTGGAGGTGTTGGGAGCTGAAATTCCTTCCAACAGAGATTGATGAAATTGTTTTGAGGTGCAAGACAAGTGCTTGGAGATTTGCATTAATGAAGTGAGAGGAGAGGACGCCAGACGTGCTTAAAAGCAAAAATTAAGGCTGGTCTCGGTCTCAGGGAAGAACTGAGGACATTCAGCTTTTATTTCCTCACCTACACCCTAATATATGTGCATCACTAATTACCTGGGGCTCCCAGCTTCTCCAGGCACCACGCAAGTGCCACTTGCAGGAGCGTGGCAGGCGCTGCATCTGCCCTGGGTGATGCTCCCAGCACAGCTGACCCCTGGAAAATTTCTAACTTTAAATAATCCCACTGACCACAGCCAGCCTGGACACTGGTTTTCCATATCCACACCAAAAAACCCCAAACACACCACTCATCTGATATTCCCAGGCTGCAAACTCATGTGAGGCTTCAGACCTGCAAAGCTTTTAAAAGATGCTCAAAAATTCTGCAATTAACCATGCTGACAAAGTTGCCAAGGTATTTAATCCATCCAATACTCATTTTTTTTTTTTTTTTAGTGTGTAATGAAGGTCCCCTTTGCTATCATCAAAACACAGCCCGTGCTGTTGACTTTTGGGGAGGATGTTTAAAACCAGAACTCAGATTAAATTCCCCTGGGCAGGGATTCATGGCCCTAATTCCAACAGCAGAACGTGAGCAACTCCTCAAAACAAGCCTGATAAGGGTAATGTGTTTGAGTACATGAGGTAATAATAATCTATTTTTAGGTTCTACAACTGTTTATTCAAAAGAAATAAAAGTTTATCAATACATTTCAAATACCCACGTGCAAACAGCAGGAGCATTGCAGCTCCTCCTCTCCAGGAAGTTTCACAGCTATTTTAGGATTGTCTGTACTCAGTTAAAGGTTTTCCCCCAACTGACACCAAGCCAAAATAAAAAAAAAAAACCTCAGGCAAAGCTTTGCTTATGCTTTCCCAATTTCTGAATGCTGGAAAAAACACCATGGGCAAATAGTAAAACTATATTTTATCACTGTTTTGCAGTGTGGAATTACAGAATAAACAATTTAAAAGTAATTTTGACACATGGCCTATTATTGCAATCAAAGACGACACACACACACAGAGGCACCCTGCTCACATTTTCAAGATTCAGAGAATAATTTGAATTTAAAAAACTCTTTGTAACTCTTTGCTCCTGTAATGAGCACCCCAAGTGTTGTGTGGCCCTGGGAGGCAGGAATTGCTTTGGGCCCACTAAACAACCTGGAATAATCTTTTCTCCAAACAACTTTTTCATAGTTATTTCAATGGTTTCCTCTCCTGCAGGCTGACAATGCCAACACTGCATAGATGGCCAAGAATTTGGTGAACATTTTTAATGTAAAGGGTTTTTTTTTTTCCCCTGCTTTAGTTCCCTTTCTGCTTCTGGCCAGGGCAAATCAAGTCTCCCTGAAGGACCAAACTCAAATGCTATTTTCCATCACATTTTCCTACTGCTCAGAAACAAAAGATTCTTCCCTCAAACCCTGTGTTAATCACAAAAAAAAAAAAAAGAAAAAAAAAAGGTGTTATCAGAGCAAGGAGCTGGAGATGTGCTCCCAGTTATTTGTAACAGGGAGTAAAGAGAGCAAGGAGTGAAGCTAAGCATGTGCTGGACACATTTTCAATCAAATTCCTCCTGATTTCTCACAAAACCAAGGCTGGTTATGACTAAAATGTAAAAATGTAAAATGTTTCTGGATCCTTTCTGGCAGGGAGGGCAGGAGTGGGGATTTCCAGCGGGTGTTGCACAAGGGTCACACTCCAAGGAAGGGAAGTTTAACTCCTGCTCCTCCACCAGCCCCTGGACCACCCCAACCCCACCACCCTCCACACCAACCCCACTGACACCACTCTTTAACACCTTAAACACCACCAAAAAGACAAAAAAAAAAAAAAAAAAGTTATGAAGGAATAATAAAAAGTTCTCCAGTTTGGGGAAGGTTCCTGAGCACTGATCAATCCTGGGCCTCCCCATGGAGCATCGGAGTGCAAGAAGGAATCCAAGTGCCCCAAAAGTGTGGGAAATGCACAGAAACACCCTGCAGGAACCACGGGAATAATTCATTTGCAAGCCATGAGCTGCCTGGGCGTGGGGAGGGAGGGAGCCAGGGCTCTTTCCTTCAGAACAGGAGGAGATTTGAATGAAGAATGTGGTGCTGCCCTGCTCACAAAGCACCTCAGGTTCCTTTGTACAGGGAGAGGCTGCACTTGCTCTCAACAGAAAAAATCTGTTTGTTCTAGAATAAACCCAGCAGGAAGAGGCAGCAGAACAGGTCCAGGAGACAGAAGCTGAGGGAAGATGCTGCTGACCCCGTGCAGCTCCAGCTCCTCTGCTGGGAGCATCCCAGGGGACAGCTCTGTGCAGGAGCTGCTGCATCCATCTGCAGCGGGGTCAGGGGGGTTTGGATGGGATCAGGACAAGGCTCTTCCCCCACAGGCTGCTCAGCACTTCCCTCTCCCCAAAGCACAGCCCTGCAGCCAGCCACGGGTGCCAAAACTCTTTGCAAAACAGCCCAGAAATATCTGGCTGTCGTTTTCTTTTGCCCCAAATCTCTGCTGTGGAAAGGTGGATTTTAGGGTTAATAGAAAGGAAAAAAAAAATCCTTTCTTATTTAAAAAACAATTCTGGCACAGTCCTCCCAACTCCTGCTTCTAGCAGCTTCTGCTGTGCTTTCCTGGCTTATTTTAGAGAGAGTTTCTGTCTGCAGCCCTTCACCTCCCCGTCCTTCCCTCTGCTCCACAGTGTAGTAGCTGTTTAGTAGCCACAGCTCCATCCTAAAACCTTACATATGTCTTCCTCCTAAGTGTTAAGATTTCCTCTGCTGCTGCTGATTAAAACAGAAGTTAAACAAGGGCTCCTTTCGCCTTCCAAAATTTCCCCTCCAAGTGTTTCAGCTGTGCTGTGTCAAATATTGTGAGGGGTTTATTTTAATGGTGAAACAAGCCCTAAACTGAAGTGAATTATTCATCAGAAACGTGTAATGTGATCATTACTTCTGGCATTTCCCATATGCTCTCTCTCAGTGCCTCAGTTCACTTCAGGAATCCCAATTTCAGCTCCCTGCACATCCCCAGAGTGCCACATTCCAGTGCTGCACACACAGACACATCCAGAGGTGAAAAGGCAGCACCCACACACACACAGATTAAATCCTCCACAGTCCTAATTATTTCTTCAGGAAAACAGTCCAGGGATGGATCAAATTCCCCAGACCCAATTCCCGGCTGCCTCTGCAAAAACTTAGTTAATTTGATATTATAATTTTTTATTTATCTGTCAAGGGTACTCAGAAGTTTGGAAGTGCTAAAGAATCTGGGATGCAAGAACTCAGAAACAGCATTAATATAAAAAAATCACTATTTCTTCCCAATTCACAAGACCTGAAGAGTTACTCTCTTACACACGATTATTTCATGCAAAGTAACATCAAGTCTATTTGTCAAATGAATAAAATTGCTAGAACAGAAGTGGCAATTTACAACCTACATGCCTTAATCTCTTCAATTAAAGGAAAATCCTTTGGTGAATTATGTCAGATATTTAGAGATACAAACAGAATGATTAATGCCGGTGTCTAATTGAATTTCACCTCAGGATTTCTCTGCCTCCCTCTCCCCTCTGGTACCTAACACGTTAACATGAATAAATGATTGAGAAAGAAATGAAGAGAGGAACAAAAGGGGACATGTAAACACTCCTCAAGCACAGCACAGCAAACTGAATTTCAAAATCACTTCCAGCAGGCTGCCAAATTCCAGGGCTGTCTCAGGCAGTGAGGGGAAAGTCAGACACACGTGGGGTTGGTTTTTTAATCACATGGACAATTTTCACCCTTGCTTTGTGCTAAAAAGAACCAACACCAACTTACCTGGTGTTGAATAATCAAATTACCAATTAAAAAAAAAAAAAATTATTCTTTAGGAATATTTCCTAAAGATGCAAGAAAAAAAAAAAAAAAAAGAAGAGAATAGGATGATGCTTCATTTTAAATCCAGTGATTGTATAAGAGTGGATGATAACCTTGGGTTAGGTCCACTATTCCAGAGGCATCCTGCAGTGAAATCTTGGGAGTGAAGCCTTCCCTGGTGCCACCTGGGTCCTGTTCAGGTAAACCCACCTGGTTGGTCCTGAGCAGCCCAGCAGCCCCTGCACCATTTTAAAATCCAGTAATTGTATAAGAGGGGAAGACAACCTTGGGTCAGTCCCACTATTCCAGAGGCATCCTGCAGTGAAATCTTGGGAGTGAAGCCCCTTCCCTGGTGCCACCAGGACATCCCTGGGTCCTGTTCAGGTAAACCCACCTGGTCTGTCCCGAGCAGCCCAGCAGCCCCTGGACCATTTTAAAATAGAATAATTATATAAGAGTGGATGATAACCTTGGGTCAGTCCCACCATTCCAGAGGCATCCTGCAGTGAAATCTTGGGAGTGAAGCCCCTTCCCTGGTGCCACCTGGGTCCCTTCCAGGTAAACCCACCTGGTCTGTCCCGAGCAGCCCAGCCTGGGGCAGGCCAGCAGCCCCTGGACCTGGGCAGCTGAACCATGAAGGATCTCCTGGGGCTCCTCCTTCCCTTCCTTCCCTCTGGAGCAGCAGGAAAAGCTCTCAGCCCATGGAGGAGGAGGACAGCGACTGTCCCCAGGAGTCAGCGAGGTGAGTCAAATATACAGAGCCTCCCTGCCTGGCCCTGTGTGCGTTTCTGGGAGGATTTCAGGGCTATTAATTAACCCTGAGCATTCCAGGGGAGGTGAATAATGAGCATCATTACAGACACTTCACAGCTGACTTGAACAACATCAAAAAGGGCCAGGTTGTTTGCCCAGGGTACCAGTGGACAATGATGACAGAGCTGGTTTCCTCCAGAGCAGCCTCTCATTTTCCCCACCAACACCTGCCATTAAAACATCCCATAAAATCAAAGTAATGCCTCTTTCAGCTGGCAGGGGAGTCCCTGATAAATCAGTCTTAACTGTTTGCATAAGAAATCAAATTGGAGCATTGTTTTAATTCAGATGTAACACACCTAAAAGCCAGACAGGAGCCTAATTGAAAACCACAGAACACATTTATATTAAAAAAGTGCTCCAGTCTCTGTGTTGCTCCCTGGCTCAGTCTGTTCACATTCCAAAGGAGTTTACACCAGGAAAACTCAATGAAAGCAAAGCTATCCCAAGCAGGATTTTCCTATCCAATCCATAAAGGTATAAATATTCAGCTGTGGAAGTGCAGCACTGCTGTCTCAAAAGGAACTCACATTTTACTCCCCAGCACCTCTTGTAAAGGAAGAAATGAATATTTGACAGAGCCTGCAAAGCTCAAATTATGTGAATCATCATTTTTCTATCAGTTCATTGTCAGCTACAGCAACACCCATTAATCAGCACAGCTTAGACCAGAGCAAGAACAAGGAGATGCTTATTTTTCATAAGCCTTTGTCAGAGAACTGACATTAAAATTCAGGTCCTCTTTTCACACACACACACACACGTGTGCTTTATCATTTAGAAACCATTTCTATTGCTCCAGCATTTACAACAAATGACTCAAGGTTCAATAAAAGACTTTACTACACACACTGTGTAACTTCTACAATAAAATTAAAGTCTTCATCTGATTTTTTTTTTTTTCTTTTCCTCTCTGATCCCATCCTAGTTCCCCTGGGGAAAAAATCATCTAGCTTCCAAAAAAAGCTTTTTCCAAAGAAACTCAGGTGCAACCCACCACACAAATTGCAGCCAGGTGTGAAGGGGAAAAAAATCCCCATATTTTACACATATTTGTATAAATAAAAGCTAGAATAATTTGGAGCCAGAGTACAAGACACAGATCCAGGCATTAATCTGGATTCCCAGCATCAGCTGGATAACAGAGTTAACACAGTTTTCCATGAAATTAAGCACCATGTACTGCATTTCCAAGCAGGCTGAGCCTGGCAGGAAAAGAGCTGGTTTGGGTCCTCTCTGCACAGCTCAAGCTTGACCTGAGCCCTCATTAACTCACTTCATTTTTCACTGCTTAGTGCCACTCCACCAGCACAGTTCAGTCCCCAGAAAACACCACTAAAAAAGAAATAAAAATCCAAAATTCACAGAGTCATAGAAGCCCAGACTGGTTTGGGTTGGAAGGGACCATCCTGTTCATGGGCAGGGGACACCTTCAGGTTTAAATTGAGATTTTTCCAAGCCACGGGGGCAGGAGGAAATGCAAACCCAAGTAACCCACTGACTGCAAAGGGTGTGACTTATTTACCCTGAGCACTGGAAGCCCCAGCCATGTGGCAGAGGAGCCCCTGAACCAGCTGGGGACAACCCCAGCCAAAATCAACACAAACAGCAGCACAGGCTCCTCCGCGGGCACCGGCAATGTTTGTGCTGGTTCATTGAGCAGGGACTGAAAACAACACACCCAGATCAACCCAGCAGCCCCAGAGCCCAGCACAGAGAGAGCAGGAATCACCAGGAGGCTTCCCAGAGCCCAGGGATCCCTGGAGCAGCCAGGGCAGCTCCAGTGCAAAGTCAGGGTCAGCTCAGTGAGGCAAGTTTCTCCATCCTCCTTGAGGAAAAAAACACAGAGCTAAAGAAAGGGAACTTCCTCCAGAGATCCAACCAACCCTGGAATATCAGTGTTGCTCAGTCTTATTAATGCACCAAAAATAATGGAGCATTTTGTTTGGGTTTAGAGGTGCTGTTGGAAATATCTATGCTTAGCAAAAGCCTGTGGCAAGGAAGGTCTACAAATATTATCTTAACAATACTGGACACACAAATAAATGGTGTAGTAAAACCTCCACTGATAAAATTACACGTGTAACTTTCAATAAAACTTACTTAAATTTGATTTATATGCTGACAACATCTCAGATAACTTAGGAAATCCAGTTATTGGCATGGCTGAATCATGAATTATCAATACACAGCATTTCATTAGCTCTTATTGCTCGTTAGGTGTATAAATCATTGATGCCATTAAGCTGTGACTGACACTTGTACATTCTCATGGTGGTGGACCTTTGCTGTGGGAGACATTCCTGTGAAGAGCCAGGCCAGATGGATTTGTTAGCACCATTTAAAATCCAACACTTTCACAGGAACATCAGAATAACTTACAGAGGGAAATGAGCAGTGAAAGCTTCAGCTGCTCTGGTCCTATTTTTGTTTTTTAAAAGCCTGAATGGTAATTTCCCATTAACATGAGAGATCTGGTTTTTCACTCCTATAAAGCCATCAACTCTCCAAACAGAGTGAGTAACCTTATCAAAGCAAGCCACTGCACCTTCCAGTGTGACTCACACTGAGACCATCTGGACAAAACATCCAGACAAGAGCTTTTTTTTAAAAAAAAAAACAATCCAACATCTTGAAACAAATTGCCAGACAGGATTACACAAAATGATCTGTCGAACGTGTTAGAGACAGCCAGAAAAATCTTTAAAAGCAGACAGAGGGGAGGAAACGTGGATCCTTCTGGGATCCACTTATGGCTTATCTTTTCACCTTCCAGCTTTTTCAGCTACAAAACCCGAGAGCAGAGCGTGCACTGGGGGTTCCAGGCAGCCTGGAGTGTCTCCAGAGGTACCAAAGGAGCACTGTGAGCTCTGAGAGCTGCTCCTGTCCCCCTTCAGCCACTTCTGGACCTGCTTGTCCAGTTCTCCAGCTGCTTTTCCCAGTTACACCAGCAATCCCCCAGCTCCAACACCGTGCCACTGTTCCCTCCTACCAACCAGAAAGAGGAAAATACTCAGATCTGGGTATTCTTGCTCATTTTTACCCCAATTTGCCCCGACAGCAATCAGCAATGGCTCCAGCTATGAAATAACCCCCCAAATCTTGGACTTGCTTATGCAGGGTAGTTTTTATCCTTTATCTGCCAGAGCAGACATGCTGATCCAGCCAAGGCACTGGATCCAGCTCATTGCACATTTGCCTTTCCCATTAACGAGCCCAGAGGTCATTTGCCAAAGGACACACAGATAATGCAGACGAACTTTCCACTACTCCCCGACAGCTTAATTACTACCCAGAATCTGGAGCAAGCCATGACAACTCTGCATTCGTTTCCACGTTTCATTTTTATGACACTCCAACATCTGCAGAGGATGCTGTAATTAAAAAGGAATAAAATGATGGTAAAAAAACAAAAAAAAAAACACCAACAAAGCCTGGACACAGTCATTGCTCACAGAACATGGATTACACAGCAAGTACAGATGCTCTGCAGCAAGACAGAGTCAGTGTGCAAGCTTTGAAGTCCTGAATTACACACCCTGCAGCAGCCAGGGGAGACTGAAATGAATTTTAAGGAAAGCCCTTGCATTTCAGAGCACACATTCCACTTGGCTGTCCCACAGCGTGGCTGGAAGTGTGCTCTGTGCTGGACTGGGAATTAATGAGATAAGCATAAGGCATCCATCCTTGCAGCATTCCTGCATCCAAGTAACCCAGACTGCAAGCCAGAGGGGTAAAACCTCCCTAGAACAGGATGTCCAGCTTTTAATCTCCTGAAGTGTAGCTAAGAAACCACTGCATGGGAAGGAAGTCAAGCCAATCAATCTGAAGACAGCCTGATCCTCTCCAGTTCCCCACCTCAGCCCAACTTGAAAATCTTCATTTTTAGGCACGGTGACACTGAGCAGCCTTGCAGATGATGGACAGAAGGACTGGGCTCGCACAAACAGCTCCACACTTGCAGTCTGCACCAGCCACACCACTCAGCAATGCAAATTATCTTCCTCAAACTCGAGAGGCTGCAGAGGAAGGAGTGGAGGTGCCTGGTGACAGCAGCTGCTTCCCCTGTGGCAGCCACTGGAAGCAGAAGCATGTGGCAGCTTCCTTGCACAAAGCTCTGCCCTTAAAAATAAAGTTGGAAGAGAAACTGCTTCTCCCACCTGTCCTTTGTAGAGAGGATTTCAGATACCATCCTCCAAGAGGAGGGCTCCAAGCCAAACTGCCCGATGGACACACTGCCCACACCACCACGCACTGTCAGCACTGACTTCAGCTGCAGCATCCACAACCACCTCAATTTACATTTCACATCAGCTCGTCCTTTCCTTGATTTCACAACACGCTCAAAATAGAACGAACAGAAAATTCTTTCCTCGGGAGGTTTCAGTTCCCTCTTTCCAAAACCGCGTCAACGACAGACAAGGCTGCTCCTCGTGCGCCACGCTGGGGTCTCCTCTCAGGAGCCATTTCCCTTCAGAACCTCTGCTCTCCCCAGAAAAGATAAACAGTGAGAGGTCTCCAATAAGAGGAGAAGATCCTGAAGGACCCAGAATTAAAAACAAAACAGCACACAGTGGCCCCACCGTGCTGCAGCAGCTTTTCATTCCGGCCATTGTCCGCTAAGAATAGCCCAGAGCTCCACGGCCACATTGTGTGCTCCTGTCCACCTCCCTGCCAGAGCTATTTAAAGCTTAAAACAGCTTCTCCTCAGATGTCAGCTCTGGCTGGGAAGTAAGAGCCAAGGCAGTCTTGAGATTGTGGATTTTGAAGCGCTGCCCGCTCGGTGCGGGGTGGAGTTTGCGCTTAAAAACAACAGGAGAGGGAAACTTGCTGAGAGAAAACAGCAGGGCAGGTGTGGAGAGCTGCACAGGACAAGAGCACATCCATGAGCCAGCTCCCTCACAGGATCACACAGCATTCAGCTTGGGAAAGACCTCCAGGATCAGAGTCTAGGCTGTGACCGATCCCCAGCGTGACACCCAGACCACGGAGTGCCACCTTCCCAGCAGGAGCTGCTGTTACCTCCAGGACACCTCCATTTCCAGCCTGGGTAAGGTTTTAAAGACAGGCCCTGCTAGACAAAGGCACGGAGACTCACAGGACAGAGATGCACAGTGAAGTCATCCTCTCACAATAAATATATCCCAATTATGCTGCTCCACATGTGCCTGCACTGAGCCACAATCCAGTGGTTTTCCACTGAATAACCTGAATTTCCCATTGAATTACCTGGCCAGGGGCTGTACAGAGCTCATTCAGGTGCTCCTCTGGCACACTGCTGGGGTTTGAAATAATGAGGGGTCAATTTTCCACTGAATTTCCTGAATTACCTGGAATTATTAAAATCCACTGATCCAGCATCATTCCTACACTGATGCAGACAACAGGTACTGACTGTGTGAATCACAAAACCACACAGCAAATTTCACAGAAGCCGAAATCAGCAGCCACTCTGCTTTCCAAGAACAAAACAACACCAGCTAACCCCTGTGACTTGCAAGGAAATCCAAATATATCAAAACCCAGGCACAGGCTGGGAATAAATGCCAATGCCCAGGGATGCTGCTCATCTCAGCACGATTTCTTAATTCTTTGTGAATGATACCCCATTGACAAAAATAAAGCCAAGGGCTCAGGCTGTGCCTATAAACATGAATTGTTGTGATTTGTAACTGTCACACAAACATCATCCTTTTAAAAAAACCCCACTTTACTCAAGCCCCAGGAGCCCCATCAGCACCTCGGTGCTCCTAAGACATCTGCAAATCCAAGGCAGGATTTCTCCTCCTATCTGCAGCTGTGCAGAGCCCAAAGCTCCTCTCCAGCTCCAGTTTGGGTCCAAAAGGAGCAGAAAAGTGATTCATCCTCCCACTCTGCATCCAGGCTCCCGTTTTCCTGCCAGAGCCCACCACCTTTGGCAGCTTGGAGCACTCCAGCACCGAGGCAGGAGTCACTCCCAGCCCTCCCAACAGTGGGAACATTTGGTGACATTTCCACTGCTACAAACAGGGAATGAATTTGAATCAGGACCTATAAAAGATGAAGGTTGAGTCATCCATGCTGACTTCTCGTGCTCCAAACTGGTTTTTTTTTTGCTTCTTCCCCGTTTGCTGCATGTGAACAGCGTATTAAAGAAAATATCATCAAGGAAGCTCTTAGCGAGCAAAGGGAAAAAACAGCCTCAAAAATGAACTCACTGATGAATTCTCTTCTACTTGCTGTGCTCACTGGACTTCTGACTTCATCTACAACAACCCTGCCAACAGGAGAAAACTGAAAATAACCTCTACCCAAATCAAAATGACAGCAATTAAGCCATTAACAAGCGGCTTGGTGAGTTCAAGCCATGAGCCTGGAGTATGAAATGGCATTTTAAGCCTTTCTAGGGAAGTACCACTGCTTGCTGTTACAACTCTCCAAAGGCTTGAATGGATGGTTACAGAACTGATGCTCAAAAAAGCTGCATCTGGCTGAGCAAGAGAACTAAAATTAACCCAAAAATAAAACCCCCACACCAGCAAGTTAATAGTAGGTGTAGAAAAAATATTAAGCCAGCCAATGTGCAGTATTAGTTTATTTAGTGTAACCACATTATTAACCAATTTGCCATCAGTAATAGAAGCCATCCCCAGTGTCACCACTAGCACAGAATTCCCAGTGTGCAGAAAACGCTGGGATGAACAGCCTGACCTCAACACAGAAAATGAAACCACCACGGAACCAGGCACTCGCTGAATTTCGAGTCCAGCCTAATTACTGCCAGGGCAAAGCTGATTTCTCTCTGCTCCTGACACACTTTTCCCCTTCCTCCAACACACCTGATTGCTGTGCAGCGTTTTCCTTGTGTGGGATGGCAACAAAAGCCAGGTCAACACCTTCAGCTGGGTTCACAGCCTGTGGGAGCGCTGAGACAGGAGCAGAGCAGCCTCCTGCCCCTCCTCTTGCTGGGCTGAACAGGGCAGAAAGCAGGAGGGCATTCCCAGCACTAAAAATAAGAATAAGGTCTCTGCAGCACAGGGAATCTTCTGTTTGCTCTGGCACCAACCCCTCTTCCCCACACACACCCCAAAAATCCATCCCCCAGCAATGAGGGAGCCCATTCCAAGGAAACAGTTTGTCCTGCGCAAGGAAAGGACAAGGAATCAGCCCACAAATAGCTTGCTGTGCTTTCTCCACCCCAAAAAAATACATTTAACATTCCCAAACCTCCTCCTGTTTAAATTTAAAAGCTTCCCAAGGCTCAAGCTCAGTGGGAACAGGGAAGGTTGGCTTCAGCACTAAGGGTTCCTCACAGATGTGGGGAAGTGGCAACACAATCCCAGTACAGGAGGTGGCAAAATGAGCATCCTTCACGTTCTCACCTGGCCTCTCTTCTTGGCAGCTTGAAAGATTTCAAGATTTTAAAATATAAATTTGACATCCAGGACTGGCAAACCAGTATCTCTGCCAGCACTGAACTTCACACAAGCCTCCCACTCCTAAAAATAAAACTTAAAGAAAACAGCCATTCAAACTCAATCCCAGCGGAGCAAAAAGAACTTTGGGAGAATCACAAAAAAACTGACGCTTAAAAATAGCAAACCTGATTGTTTGTGTTGGGAGATTTCAGGGGAGTGTTTATTTCCTTCTTAATCCCCAAAACAGCGGGAATCAGAGAGGGGAAAAAAGTGAAGGGAGAAAGGAATGAAAGCAAGGGATAACTGCAGACACATTTCAGCTTCCTGACAATCTGACTCCAGACTGTACAAAGTTCTGACTCATTCCTGGAGTTGTTTTTGATTGTTCTTTGCAGTTCAGTTTTATTTCAGGGATGAGCTGCATCCCCCTCTCCCTGTTCCCAACTGATCCAGGGAGCACCCTTGGCTGGACAGACACCTCATTCAACATCACCCTGGGATTTGTCCTTCTGTCCCCTCCAAAAAACCAAAGAGAACCAAAAAAAAAAAAAAAATCACAAAGTAAAAGCACTGTGCAGTTATCTCCTCTGTCCAAGTAATTTTCTTGAAAAGAAGAGGCACATCCTGTCCAGCCACGCAGGCTGCACTGCCAGACAAAAAAAACAAGATATAAAAAAGTTCAGTGTTCTCTCAACATGTTTCAAGATGTGTAACTGAATCCCATAAATCTCACCAGAGACCTTGATTTAGGTCATTTCGAGTAATTCACTACCATTTAATCTCCTCACCCACTTCTGGGCTGCTTGGAACACAATGGCTGAGCAAGATGTGCTGAAAGCCCCAGTTCAGGGAGCCAGGGAACAGAGACTCCCAAAAACAGATCTGGATCAAGGGCAGGAGGATCCCTGGCCTCAGCCAGGGCAAAGAACAGCTCTGACACCATCACACCAGAAACAAAGGCTGGTTTCAACTGGATGCTCTTTCAGTGATCATAAATAAACTTTCCAAAATGAAAGTGGATTTGATTGTAAAGGAAAAAAGCAAATTTTTATTGCGTGCATGTTATAATACACATGCAGTTGTGTATTTGATTTGCTAATAAATCAAACAATATCAAATTGAATAATTTGATTATTTAGCTTTAAGGCGGCTGAGAAATAACGTTCATAGTGTTTAAAATGTGCCACAGGAAGTTTCAGAATCAGAATTCTCTGAAAGACAACTCTGGCCTTTGGGTTTCTTGGGTTTTTCAGGCATCAAAGATGCAAGAGTTCTCAATTATAATTATTATATATGACATAAAAACTCCCTCATTTACACTAAGAGGCAAGGGAGACCAAAATCTAAGCAGAGATAAGATGCTGAATGAAATTTAGAAAGCGATGCAGTAATAAAATATAAACTTCAAGAAATCTGTGATACAGCTGAAGAGCTCTTTATTGTATTGAAAAGAACATTGTGCTTGGGCTACTTCAAACAAACCCAGATAAATAAATACTTCATGCACTTTTTGATAAAAACACAAAACCAAAAGTGCTTTCCTATCATCTGGAAAAAAAAAAAAACACTCTCTGTAAGAGAAATGAGCACTCAAAATCTAAAAAAAGTGAATGGCCAACAGGCTTTGGTGTTATTGCCATAAGCAATGAGACTTCAGGGGGATCTTTGCTTTATTGACAAAATCAGCTTTTAGAGAGGCACGCAACAAGAAGCAATGAAAAAAAAAAAAAGGTGGGAAGGAAAGGGAACCTGTTTGCCTTGTACTCCTCAGAGCTGGATTTGTTCTCCCTATCGCTGTCAAAGACTCAAAGTCATTCTGCAAACACAGCACAACCTCCCCACAAGACAGCCCAGGCAGGGCTGGCTGGATGCTGTTGGCTTTCATTAAAAATAATAAATAAATAAATAAAAAAAATAAAAATCTACTTACTCTTCCCATCCCCTGCACACACACCTGCCCATGCAGGATCCCAAAGCAACCTCCTCCTTGCAAGGAGAGGCATCGATCTTTTGGGACTGATAAATGTGTTTAAACAGTCAACATATAAATAATTCCTTAGAGCAAGCCTTCCCCAAGATGCAGAATCCCAAAATTAAAGGTAACAGCAAATTAGCAGCACTTTCATCCCAACCATGGCAGCTGGTGGAGCTGGGTTTGGGAGAGGGTGGGGTGCAATGGGAACTATTTGCATGAAGCCTGATCCTAAAACCACTGCAAAACATGGGAGGGAGCTGGAAAAGGCAACAGAGCTGGGAGAAAATTATAGCTGCTCCTCCAGCTCCCAGCCAGTGCTTATTGTGGAACTCACAATTCAAGGAACCTCCAGCAGCACAAAAACAACATCAATTCTTGTCCCTCCACGTGGGATACTGGGTATTGTGGAATTGCCCAAACCTCCATATGGGTTTGTCTCGTTCCTCCCCAAAATACTGATGGGAGCCTTGAATCTGGGTCCAGTTCTGAGCCCCTCACTTCAGGAAGGACAAGAAAATCAAGGAGTCAGGAGCAGCCAAGCAGCAAATGCATAAATCACAGCAGGAATGCCCAACTGTTCCAGGGTGTTCACCAGAAAACAGCTTGGAGTTCCAGAACAAAATAAAACAAAAAAGCCCCAACAAAACCAAACCAAAACACTTCCTTCGCTGCCAAAAGCTGTCATTGCTTTCAAGGCATAAAAAAGAAAGCTCTACCTGCAGGGATTTTCCAGAGGGGCCAGTGCCAGAATTTTTTTCCTAATTTAAATCTGAAACCAAAGTACCACCTGAATTTCCATGGACAGGTTTGGTGGGAAGAGTTTTTAGCCAAGATTTTCAGGGAGAAAGTGTGAAAAGTGGAAATCAATGGATGCAAGGAGCCCTTCCCAGCTATAGTCTATGAAGTTCATTGTGATGAAGGAAATAATCTGACATAAAGCCTAAATTAAGATTAATTCTTTAAGTATGAAGAGAATGGTTATAAATGTGTTTGGCATTAGGCAACTGGCCTAAGTAAAAGGACTTCTCTTATACTTTTGTGTAAATTAATTTATCATCACAGTCAGAAATTAATCATATCATGGAAGGTAACACCAGCATATGGATTGATAAAAGTTCAAACCAACCTCAGAGCAAACACAAGCAATCTGGATGGCATAAGGAGGGAGAAAAGGCAATTTAGCAACCAGCAACGAGCCTTCACACACACAGGAAATAAAAATCAGCGCTCTAAAAGTCAGCTCCAAGGGGTGCTCAGCCCTAGTTCTGAGTTTATCCAACAACCCCGGTCAGCAGAGCTGAAATCTTTGCCACCACAAGTTCCCTGCTCAGGAACCTCACAGATTTAGCACAGACAAAATTTTGCCTTGCAAATAACCAGAACCCAATAATGTCACAGCTCTGATGAACCTGGCAGAGCTCAGACTATTTAAGCCTCTCCCAGCCTGTCTGTGGGTGCTGTCCATCCTCCCTTTTTCCTTTTTTTTTTTTTTTTTTTCATTTCTACAGCACAACTTACAAGCGCTGAAAAAAAAGAAAAGGCGAAAAAAAAAGAAAGAGAACAAGGAGTATCCAGAGTTTTTAGACATTCAGCTCCAGGGGGAAAACACGAGAGCACAATTTCATTCATAGCAAGCTGAGTTTCCATCCAAACATCATCAGTGTATCCTGTGACCTTTGTAGTGCTGCATTTCTCCCTCCTTTCCCCCTCCCTTTTCCAGCTGCACACTTTAAAGTCCTTTACTGGCAAAGCCTTTTGTTCCTATTTCAGCATCTCTCTGCAGCTCTGGGTTCCTCCCCGAGGAGCTGGGACACACACAGCCCTCTCTGCAGCACAAATACTGGTGGGCTACTGGTGGGTTTTAGAAGGGTAACTGGGATGAAGCCTCTTCCTCCTTCACCAGATGGAGAGAAGGCAGAAAAGTTAGGAAGGGTTCCATTCATGAAAGAGACCAAAGCAAAGCCAGGCTCCTTTCCAAAACCACTTCACAGGGATGTTCATTTATTACATTTCTGAGTGACTGCTTATCGAACACTGGGGAAAAACCTCCACGGGCCTGCTCAGGGATCTGCACCTCCACACTCTGCCTTGTCACTGTCACTCATTCATTCATTCATCCCCTGCACACCTTAAGGAAAATTGAGACTTTTTTCCCCTCACAGCAACAATGGCTGCTTCTTATCAATGTGCTTTTCTGTCCTCAGATTTTGATGCATTTCAGGCTCATCAGACTTGTCAAAACACACCCATGATAATTTGCTTTATGAGTCACGGGTCTGAATTTACATTTGCCAATAACCAAAATAATACGTAGATACATAAATTAATCGATAAATAGGGAGATAAATAGGACTTTGACAGTGGATTTGCCCAGTGCTCCAGCCAGGAAAGCAGCCCTGCCAGCAGGAAGGGATGTCAGCATCTTGGCACATCCAAACAATTCCCTGATTCTGCTTTACAGGCACTTGATACAGCTCTGGCTTCCCAGGAAGGTGGAAGAGCATCAGCTTTGCAGCAAGCTTCATTTCCACTCAGGGATGGTTATTCAGAGTGCCACCCATTGCCTCGGGAGCAGCTCACTCCTCACAGATGTCATTTCCCAGGAAAACACTTGAGACAGCCTCCTGCAGCCCTTCCCAGAGGAACTGGGCTGGAAGGAGGAGAATTGTCACACCCCAGCAGCCACCAGCCGGCCGTGGTGGCCACAGCCCTGCCCAGATTGAGGAATTAATTACACCTTGCATGAGTGCAAGTTTCTTGTTTACATAATCCTATCCTAAAAATTCCCCGTATTTTACCACAAACAGTGCGAACGAAATATGTGAATAACTCCCCTTTTTATTTTTTCCTAGAAGCAGCAGAACTGTGTAAAATGTGTTTTAGAACCACACACTTAGAGCAGCAGAACAGCTCCAGCGTGAAATAAAGAATTTATTGCATAAAGAAAAGGATGTTGTGGAATTTCCTAATTTTCCCACCTGAACTCACAAACTTAGAGCACACCCAGCAGTGGGACTGGACTGCTGGCCCAAGACACACTCAAGGACTCATTCCCAGGCAACAACTGTCATAATTTTAAGTAGATTCAATTTGCAAGCACTCCCCATCTATAAATTGCATCGTTCCACGGTTTCCTCCTTGCAGGAAAATCATCGTCCAATGACAGCAAAAACAAACCAAAAATCCTTCCCTACTTGTCAAGAAGCCAAGAAGCTCTTCCTGGAAAGTCCTATGATTTAAGGAAAAAAAAAACCAAAAAAAAGAAAAAAAAAGACAAAACCAACATCAGATGTAGCAGGACCAACCAACTCGCCCTGCTGCAGCAGTTCAGGGCTGGAGACTGAAATCCACTCTGGGTTTGGAGTTAATTTGGTTATTTGGCTCCTTCTCAAGAGTCAAAAAGCCAGAAGCTGCTCATGTGCCACAAGGCAGCTCCCCTAATTCAGCCCATTTCACACAAATCAATGTGAAGCATTGCTGGAAACCCTTAAAGAATAAGAATTTCCCTAAGAATTAATTAATTAATATAGAAAACCCTAAGAATTTCTGCAGCACATTTAGCAACACCTTCAGAGAAGCTGTGATTAAACTCAAAAGCAAAACAACTGGGTCAGAAGATTTCCAGTTTAACAACAGCAAGTAGTTACTTTGATGGCAAAAAAATGCAATTTTTTAAAGGGTTTAATCCATTTACATGCAGCATCTTCTTGGAAAAACACCAGTTGAGCTTCCTCACGTTACATCCATATGGTTCCTGACTTCAAACACATCGAGAGTTTCAATGACCATTATCCAGGGATTTCACAGAAAGAAGGCCCTGCTTGGTCGACTGGAGCATTGCAATTTGGGAAGAAATTAGGAAAAAAAGGGGAGAGAGAAAGTAAAAATTGAGACTGGTCTCTACTGATGGAATTACTGCAAGGTCAGGACCCTTTCTCCCATTTTCTTCCACACTTTTATCCCACAGTAAATCCCCTAATTGCATTTGCTTCCATCGCCTACAAAGCACTGACAGCGTTCCAAGAGCAGGACACCCGTGATGTTGCAGGAATTCTCAGAGAGAAACCATGAAATCTGTGAAAGTCATACCAAAAAATGAACTAAATAAAGTTGTGAGTAATGAATATCAACTGTGCATGGCACAGCAAAATCCATTCAAGGGAACATGTGTTTGAACATACTTTCCATCTCAACAAAGGTTCAGATTTTTCACTCTTCATAACGACAGCTGAAAAAAAAAAGTTGACCAGGCAAAGAGATTCTTCCAAGTCAATCCCCAAAATGGCCAAGAAAAATTAGTAAGGATTTAAAAAAAGAATAAAAGAGGAGTCAAGCCTTTTAACTGATAGGAAAAGGGAAAGATACTAATTTGTAACCTCACCACGAAAGGAAATCATTTAGAGCTAAGGAAAAATGTCCTGTCCCTTAGCTGGGAGTCAGGGAAAACTGGCTATTACCAGTAAACTTTTTATAGAATCCTACTGGAGTTACACTGGCAATTCCTTCTGCTTTTGGAGGGAACTGCAGCACTTAAGAGGATGGAGTGGTTTGGTCAGCTTTGCTCTCCAGCCTTCCAACACCTGATGAAACTGAAAAAAAAAAAAAAAAAAAAAAAAAAAAAAAAAAAAAAAAAAGGGGGATTTTGGAGCTGGAGAGGAAAGAAGGCAGACTCTGCATTCCTTCACCTCTTTCCATCCTCATTAATAATCCATTAGCAGGAGTTGGACACAAAAACACAAACTATTGCTGGAAGATCAAGGCAGTCTCCCAACGCCCCCTTCCCCCTTTCTGGCACCAAGGCTGCTTGGCCCAATCCAGCTCCAAAACTCAAGGGATTAGCACTATCAGGAACTGCAGAAAACCAGATGATTCCACAGCAATTCCAGAGCCCCGAGTTTGGAGCAAGTCATTGTTGCAAACAAATGGAATCACTTACAGGCACAGAGCCGTGATTAACTGCAAAAAAACCCTTAAAAGGTAGTTTTACATTTTGAATGGGAACGTTAATCCAACGCCCGCAGAGTTAAAATATCAGAATTCAGGATTGTTTCACTCAACCACACCGGGGTGAGTGGCTGAAAAGTCTCTTTACAGGGTGTATTAAAAACTCTGGGAATCCCACCCAAGGATCAGTCACACCAACCTGGTGACCTGAACAGGTGGTGAACACAAAAGAGAAATCAACATTTATGTGTAACATCAACACCACTGAAAAATTCCAAAGAGCACAGGTTCAGCAGTAAAATAAATGACAGCGATTTCAGCTCATTCATGTCAAAATCTGAAGGCTATTCTGTAAAAAAAAACCTGCAACCATTGAGAGAAATGCCAATTTTTAGTTCAAATCATCACCAAAAGCATCACACTTCCCTTCCAGCCCCCAGATTACAGCTGCTGAGCCCATCACAGCTATTTTTGCCATCTTTCACACCCAGAAGGGCTGGACCAGTTGGGAGAGTTCACCAGGATTAAAAACTGCCGAGCATCCCTCAGGAAGATGGACCATACAAATGAGATTTCCACACAGCATTTAAGGCAAAAAAATCACAATCAGATCAGACACACTCTCAGATGTTCAACATACAGAGGGAAAAGGGAATTATCCGAAATTTATCAGCCATTTTGGGGAGGTTTAAAGGAAAGTTTGAGACATTTCAGTAGCCTGAGTGTGATGGCAGCTGGGAGGTTGCCTGAAGTTGTTCTTATCAGGAATCTTCCCTTAGCAAAGACAAACTCAGCTCAGCAACCACGCAGCCACCTCTGGGCTCTGCTTGCTCCTGCTGTAAATTACCTCATCCATTTGTCATATTTTTAGCACTTTTTGGGCTGGGCTGCAGGATCTGCAGGAGATGCATTTTAACCTTTGGTAGCGACTACTCAAGGACAGAAGCGGTTTTATGAGCCCTCGCTGTGTAAAAAAATGTCAGTATTAAATTTCTGCAGCTCAAACCATGGAGCTATTTACTGAAGCTTTATACAAACTAATTAAATATAAGGCTCTCGTGGGACACGAGGAGAAAGAAAAGGAGAATTAAGAGATAAATCACTGGCTTTTCTTTCCTCAGCAAGTGTACACTCCAATTTAATATATTAAACCAAAAAACACCCTGACAGTCCTTGCCTGGGCACAGAGGGGCAGCATCCCAATCTCACATGGAACACACTGCACAGCATAAATTAATTATCTCTGCCTCACCACAACTTGCACAAAGGAATTGGGAGAGACAATCCAGACAAGGGGATGAGCTTGAGATATCAAAGGCTCCATATGGAGTGAGGGAATCTCAGTTTGCAGCTTCACAGGGCTCCCAGGCTTTGCGAGCACACGGCACCGGGAGGTATCAAAGGAGCGCTTCCCTCCCCTGCCGGCCCCGGGTCATCCTGGCAGGAGAATCCCTGCTTGACACGGATTCACGCTGGAGCTTCCTCAAAAAAAAGCACTCCAAGGAGTCCCTCTCCAAGAGCAGAGAGGACAAAGCATGGAACCAACGGAGGAAGGCTGGAGGTCAGCACAGGCGTTGGGGAAATTCAGCGTGTCTGTGGGTTAACGCCCTTCTGCAGGAGAGTGGGGTTGGAGCTGAACCTCCAGATGTTGGAGCCCATGGGGTCACTGGGCAATCCAGCACATCCTCTGGTGGTCACTCAGAGGGTCAGACTGAGAACTCAAGGTCCAGCCTGGTCCCAGCCACCCGCACAGATGCACAACCAGAGTGGACAGGTCACCCGAAAGGAGCTCCTCGTTCCCTCCACGCCCCCTGACCGCTGCGTGGTAACTTTGGTTAGAGAAATCTTCAGCTTCAGAGATTAACTTCATTCAAATGTCTATCTCCCCACACACACAAACCACGGGAAGAGCCAGCTACAACCCAGAAGAGGCAGAGAAATGGCTGTGGGGAGACAACAAATACCTACAGCTCATGGTTACAGGAGAACAGAAAGTGTCACTCATCCACACCCCATCCCTGGAGGTGTCCAAGGCCACGCTGGACACGGCTGGGAGCAGCCTGGGAGAGTGGAAGGTGTCCCTGCCCATGAGATGAGCTTTAAGGTCCCTCCCAACCCAAACCATTCCATGATCTTTTGCCTTGCTGCCCCTTTTTCAATAAAAACCACCGAGCTCATTCAGCAACAGAAAATCAAAAATTTTGCCTCGCGATGATCTATTAATCAAGCCATTCTTTAAATGGTTTCTGATTAACCACTTAAGGCTATTAAATTTTTAAACAAAGCTCCATCATTCCATTAGCAATCATTTAAAGTGCTTAAGGAGGTGTTTGTGGATTAAGGGCTTTAAAGGAAGCCTCTAAACAGAGCCAGCGTGGAGCAAAGCACAAGAAATGCCGAAAGTTTCTAAATGCCAGCACGAAATACCCGAGTTTTCTCATGGAGGAGCAGATGCCACCTCACAATTCGTGTAGCACGCCAACACGTGATTCATCTCACCCCCACAGCCACTGCTCCCCTTCCCAACTCGGAGAAAGGATTTCAGAGTTAGCATTTCCATGCTGCTCCCACAGCTGAGGGCAGAATTGGATCAGGACACCAAAATCACTCTGTAAGAACCTCGGTGTGTTTGGTGATGAGGCAGCACCACCACACTTGAGGATTTCAATGGATTCAGCAGCATCTCATCTTGCCACTGGGGTGGAGAGACCTGCACATGCCTGGGATTAGAGCTGAGAGATTCCCTAAGGAATCACAGCAGTATCCAGCTCAGAACTGAGCTATCTCTGGGGTTGTCATGGTTTTGCATGAGAGACATTTAGGGAAGTGATGTCAAGCACAAAACAAGCAAGGGTTTGTGGTGTTTTGAAAGGAGCAAAGTCTCCCTCCAAAGCTGGTACCTACAGGCAGGGAGACAAGGATCCCCATTGTCAAAGCAGCTCCTGAAAGGTCAGTGTTGGGTGGAAAAGGGAAAGGAAAAGCTCTAAAATAAAGCAGGAGATGTAGGACAGGGCTGCTACAGGACTGTGCTGTGCATTTCTGAGCTGTCTGGTCCCTTTACACCTCCCTGCAAGGAGGGGCAGGAGATGGAGCAGCACCTCCTTCCCCAGAGCCAAAGTGGGAGAGGGACGGGATGAGCATCCCGAGGTGAACACATCCCTGCCCTCACCCTAATTCAGGAAGGAAATCTCCTTCTCCCAGCTCCTCCTGATCCCTTCACACGCTTCCGGCCTCCTCAACCTCCTGCATCTAAAAGAGCAATGCTTTATAAGGCCAAAAAGAAAAAAAAAAAACAAAAAAAACCCAAAAAATCAGCGTGCCACTACCGCAATCCACTTTTGGGAGCACATTTCCAGGTGCATCGACAGCCCCAGAGATGAGCTGAGTTCTGGCAGCAACAAGGAAGGCTCCTTCCCATTTTCCTGGTCTCTTGTCTGAAAAGGCAGGGAAGGATTTCTAATTCATGCGAGAGCTGAGAGGTGAGAGGATGCGCTTTGCTAATTCTAAAGCCTCCTTTCCGTGTTATTCCCAAATATTGTGACTGCGAGCTCGGATCTATCATGCACATTTTGATGGGGTAAATAATGAAAGAGCCTACAAGCCTCTAATTTTACTCTGACTGCAATTCCCAGTTCCAAAGACAGCTCGAAAACAGGAATAGAAACTAAACCAGTAAAAGAGAAACACGCCCTTCTCCATTTCTAACTTTAAGAACCTCAATATTAAAAAAAAAAAAATCAAAATAAACTCTCAACACAGCTTCCTATTTGCTCAAATAAGCATTTTTCAACATAAGTACCCAAACTGCTTCTAGGTGCAGGGCACTGGGGTCAGGGTAGGACATGCCTTGTAGGACAACACGTTTGAATGATTTGCAACCAACAAGCAGACCCCCCCCCCTTCCCCAGCAGGAAAAATAACTGAGCACCTAATTGCAAAACAATATCTTAATTGTCAATTTTAATCTAGGTTTCCTACTCGGATTTAAATCTGGCTTTTTTTTTTTCAAATTGCATTGATTTAACTCAATCAACCCTGCCCGAAGGCCATCTTTCCTGCATGCTCTGAGCATACCAAGCAAGTTTTAACCAATTAGATAAATCACTGAATCTCAGAACTTCCTAGCAGCGACATAGCAAGCCATGCACAAGCCCTAATTATTCTTTTAAATACGTCTTATCCCGAAAACTTCACAAAAATAAGCAGCTCGGGGGGGGAATTTCACCATCTTTAATTTTTTTTTATAACCTAGGGCACATGAAACCCAGCCAGCTGAATTCTGCAGGAGACTTGCATGGTCACTGCAAAGCCCACTGTTTAAATCTCTTTATTATTCCCTGTGATGATGGGAATAACGCTGCTGCACGAGTTTTATTCATTTCCCTGTGTGTGTGTGTACACCCACACCCACACTGCAGCCTCGAGGTGTTACACTCCAGCACGGCGAGGAAAAGCAGGGAATTGTGATGGACTCACCCCGAGGAAAATCCTGAATAATGGAAGTTTCTAGCACAAACAGCTTCCCAGGGACCCTGGAGCACAGTCCCCCATCAGCAGCAGTGGAAATATGCTCCTGTGACACTGCACAGATTGTTCAAAGATTCCCATGACAGGCAGAGGATTAAAAAGCAATTCCCTGCCTCTCATATTTCACATGCAAAGCCGTCTCTGGGAAAGGCAGGCAGGAAAAGATGGATCTCCCCGAACTCAAAAATGTGGCTATTCCATTAAAAAAAAAAAAAAAAACCTAAAAAAAACCCCCTCGTTGTGGTACCTTAAAAACGGCAACACCAAAGCAGGAACTACCCCATGGGGACAGACATAGCACTGCAAACCCGACCCAGCTTTGTATTCCCAAAAAAAGCCCTGCAAATTCCAGGCAATCTGCAAATGATTTCCCTCTTCCCCACCCAAACATCCACTGCAAACTCCTACAATCGCCAGGCAGGCTTGCAGTGAAGGGATGGAAAGAAAACCATTCCTTACCTTTAACTTGAGTGTCATATTCAGCTATGATCTCCTTATCCTTTTTGAATTTTGCTGGCGACGTCATGTTTTCTTTTCCAAAAAGCTGAATAACCTCGAAAGAGATCCACCAGAACACGAGCTATAAAGGCAATTTTCGCTCCTCTCAGCACGATGCCTTGGCTTTCTGCTCGTCCTTCCCTCCCCCCCCCCCCCGCAAAAAGGGAAAAAAATAAAAAAATCAGTCCATGGAGAGAGGGTGTGAGAGGGAGCACAGCAGCAGGGAAATGCAGATGTTGAGATCAGCGGATGGAAGAGGCAGCAGTTTTGTCTCCCTGCACCAAATCCTTGAGCAGCAGCATCAGCCTAGCGAGATCCTGCAGCCCCAAAGGCTCTTCCTGATCCTCAATAGCACAGCCAGGGAGTGGAAGTCCTTCCGCACATGTTTTGTGTGGGTTTGGTTTGCCCTTTTCTATTTTTTTTTCCCCTCTTCTTCTCCTTTTTTTTTTTTTATTTATTTCTTTTAATGGGCTCGGAGATGATGCAAATCAAATCCCAAATGAGAGCAGCAGCAGAGGAGAAGCAGCTTTGGTTTGCTTGCCTGCAAATACAAAAAATAACAGCAATAATATATATATATATATATTTAGAAAATGACTGCTCGCAGCCCAAATTTGTGACGGGAAGCAAAGCTGCCCTGACACCCTGACACTGCAAATCGTCCTTTGAGCAGCAGCAGCGTGAGGTTCCAGCCGCAGCCCGGCCAGGTGACCGAGGGAACGCCTACAGCGGGGACCCGGGGGATGGCCCGGGCACGGCGGCTCCTTTGGCACATCCCGGCGAGAATTCGGGGTGCAGCTCCCGGGACACCGGGGGTGATTCGGGGTGCAGCTCCCGGGGAACCGGGAGTGATTCGGGGTGAAGCTCCCGGGGAACCGGGGCTGATTTGGGGAGCGGCTCCCGGGGAACCGGGGCTGATTTGGGGAGCAGGGGCTCCTTTGGGATGCGGCTCCCATGGGACTTGGGGTTCATCTGGGGTGCAGGTCCCGGGGGAGAATTTGGGGTTCATGTCCCAGGGGAGAATTTGGGGTTTATTTGAGGTGCAGGTCCCGGGGAAGAATTTGGGGAGCGGCTCCCGGGGGAACGGGGCTCCCTTTGGGATGGGGCTCCCGTGGGAGCTGGGGTTGATTTGGGGCGCAGGTCCCGGGAGAGAATTTGGGGTTGATTTGGGGTGCAGGTCCCGGGGGTTACGGAGCTGTTCGGGGAGCGGCTCTCGGGGGAATGGGGATCTTTCTGGGATGCGGCTCCCGTGGGAGCTGGGGTTCATTTGGGGAGCAGGTCCCGGGGGAGAATTTGGGGTTCGTGTCCCGGGGGAGAATTTGGGGTTGATTTGGGGTGCAGGTCCCGGCGGAGAACTTGGGGTGCAGGTCCCGGGGGAGAATTTGGGGAGCGGCTCCCGGGGGAACGGGGCTCCTTTGGGGAGCGGCTCCCGGGGCTCCCTGGGGTGCCGGGCCCCGCAGCATCCCCCGCTGCCCGCGGGCTCGGCCCCACCGGCGGCAGCCCCGGGCACACCGGGCGCGCCCCCGCCGGGCGGCTCCGCCCGCAGCTTCTCCCTTTTCGTTTTTTTTTTTTTTTTTTGGCTGGGGGGGGGCGATTTAGGGTTTGTTGCAGCGCCCGCTGCGCTGGGCAGGGCGGGACACAACTTTTCCCCCGTCTTTTCGTTTCAATTTGGATTTTTTCCCCCTTTTTTTGGGGGGGGGACGGGGGGAGGAGGGCGGGCGCGCGGCCGCAGCCCCCCGCGGGAGATGCGCGTACGGGAGGAAGAAATAAATAAACACGGCACCCGCCGGATCCGCATCCCGCCCGGGAAGAACAATGCGGGCGGCGGGGAGAGGAAGCGTGGGGGGGTCCCGAAGGGGGGGCCGGGGCTGGGGGGACGCGGTTCGGGGCGCCGGGGAGGCGGCGGGGCCGGCGGCGGAGGGCTGCCCGCGGCCCGCCGGGGGGTGGCACGGGAGGGCCGGGGGTCGGGCGGCCGGGCGGGGCGATTACCTGGGCACTGCGGAGCCGCCTCCCGCAGCCGGGCGTCCTCCGGCCGCTGGCGCCCGCCGCCCGGTCCCCAGCACCGGCCCGCCGCCGCCCCGCCCCGCCCAGCGCCTCGGCCAATGGGCGCGGAGCGCTGCGTATGAGCGACGGGCGTCTCAACCAATCAGAAATGGCCGTCCCCAAGATGAGCCCACCCCCTCTTCCCGCCGCTCGGCGCCCGTGGCACCGCCCCGCCGGCCGAGCGCTGCGCAGGGGCGGGACGAGAGTGTGAGTGACAGCAGATATGACCAATAGAAGCGACGCAGGGCGCGCCTTTCCACCAATAGCCAGGCGGGAGGGGTGGTACCACCGGATCCTTCAATGGAGTGGGCGTGGCCCTGGGCGCCCAATGGGAGGGCGCGGTCGGGAATTCAAACTGACAGGTGGGAGCGTGGCCGTTGGCGCCGGAGCGGACCGGGACCGGGACCGGGACCGGGACCAGGACCAGGACCAGGACCAGGACCAGGACCGGGATCAGGACCAGGACCGGGATTGGGATTGGAACCGGAACCGGGACCGGGATTGGGATTGGGATTGGGATTGGGATTGGAACCGGAACCGGGACCGAGACCGGGACCCGGATCCGGATCCGGATCCGGATTGGAACCGGGACCGGGACCGGGACCCGGACCCGGATTGGGATTGGAACCGGGACCGGGACCGAGACCGGGATTGGGACCGGGACCGGGATTGAGATTGGAACCGGGACCGAGACCGGAACCGGGACCGGGATTGGAACCGGGACCGAGACCGGCACCGGGATTGGAACCGGGACCGGGATTGGGATTGGGATTGGAACCGGGACCGAGAGCGAGAGCGAGACCGGGACCGGGATTGGAACCGGGACCAGGACCGAAATTGGGATCGGAACCGGAACCGGGATTGGGACCGGGATCGGGACCGGAATTGGGATCGGAACCGGGACTGGGATCGGGACCGGACCGGACCGGGGTCCCAGCCGCCATGGCCTCCAGCGGCTGCACGTTCGCGGACCGGTGCGTGAGCGTGCTGTGCTGCCGGTTCTGCCGGCAGGTGCTGAGCTCGCGGGGCATGCGGGCGGTGCTGCTGGCGGACACCGACACCGACCTCTACTCCACCGACATCCCGCCCTCGGGGTAAGCGCCGGGAACGGGGAAAAGGGTGGGTCCCACCGGGGACGGGGTCCTGTCAGCCGCGGGGGACACAGCATCACTCCAAAATCCGCTGTCACCGGGACAACGGCCCTGCGGAACTCGCATCACCCCATCCCTACATCTCCAGCCCCCGGGAATCCAAAATCTCCCCGGGAGAGCCAAAAGCGAGGATGTCCCGTGGGGGGCAAATCCAAACTCCGATTCAATCCATCCGTAGGGATGGCACAGGCTCGGCAGCCACGGGAAGCTCCTCCCGCTCCTTCCCGAAGCGAAGATTAGAATTTGAAATAAAGACCCGCAAACAGAACAAACCTGATCTGTCACTGCTGCCAGGACTCTCCCCCGGCTGGGCTCAGTGCTGCTTTCCCATAGCCAGATTTGAATAGTAAGGAAATCAGGTTGTGAAATGACATGGTAATCAGAAAGCATGGGTTGGAGAGGAGATAAGGAATCAAAGGTTTGGGTTGAAACATCCCAGCCTCTGTGGTGTTGTTCTGTTTCTGAGCTGGGATTTGGCAGCAATGCCCCTGTTCAGGGTTCTGACTGGCAGTGCCACACTGAGCCCCTGAGCACCAAGGCAAACTCTGCTTTTCTGGGCTATTTTAAGAGGATTTTTGATACTCATGCAATGTCATGTGGGTCTCTTATTAAAGTTTCCATATGAGTGGGGGCTGAGAGTCAAAAGGAAAACAGAACCTTGTGGTTCAAACCACCCAGGGCCAATGGCAGCATCACTTTGTTGTGGCTTCAGCCCGGTGTTACTGTGACACTGAGGCTGTGATCACCACACCTCCAAACTTCTGTACATTTCCTTCCCCCAGCACTGTCGATTTCATCGGAAGCTGCTACTTCACTGAGATCTGCAAGTGCAAACTGAAGAACATCGCCTGTTTGAAGTGGTGAGCTCACAAGAGGTGGCACTGACGTGTCCCAGCCCCGTGTCCCCTCCTCGCTGTCACCTCCTGCAGCGCAGGAGTTTCGGGCTGAAGGAACAGCTTGCCTTCCCTGCTGCAAATTTAATGCTGCTGGGGAGAAACTCAGCCTGGGCAAGGCTGCCAGGGTATTTCTGTGAGCCCCCAGTGGAAATGTGACAACATTTTCAGGAGGCTGAGTCTCCTGAAAGCTTGTGTGCCACCTGCCCGATGAAATGTCTGCCTCAACGCTGAGATTTCTCTGTGAATAAGGCCCCAGCAAGAAGCAGTTACTCATACTCTAATTAATAGAACATCCTCTTGGCAGACCGGGTTGTTGGGAGCAGATGGAACATGCTGTCGCTAAAGTTCTTGGAGTTCTTTTATCCTCCTTGTTAATGCCTGATATTTAAGGGTGAAAACAACAACTCTCAAAGAGCTCGCAGTCATCTGAGAGAATTCTTTCAGCTCCCTGGTCAAGTTTTTTACCTTTCTCAGGTTTGAACAGCTTGGGGGGTTTGTGATAGGGACACCATATTTTGGTTTTTAGACAGAAGTAGAGAAACAGAAATGTCTCATCAGAGCACATGGAAACGGATAAATGTTGTTATGGTTTCAATCTAGGAGAGTTGATGAGGGTCAACAATCTGGCCCAGAGCAGCTGTGGCTGCCCCATGCCCATCCCTGAAGTGTCCAAGGCCAGGCTGGAGCACCCTGGGACAGTGGAAGGTGTCCCTGCCCATGGCAGGGGGTGGAACTGGATGAGATTTAAGTCCTTTCCAAGCCAAACCATTCCATAATTCTCATTTTCATCACTGCTGCTGCTGGTAGCCTCCTGCGCACGGTGCTTGTGTCAGGTGGATTTTGGGTGTGAGGAATTTCTCTGCTGGTTGGAATCATTGGCCTTCAAAAGGAAAACAAATAAAGAAATCCACCAGCATTTGTTGGTATGCAAGCTAATCTGGGTTACACAATTTAGGTTACTAAACACTTCTCTGTGTGCCAAAGATCTAAAACTCAGATATTCTGTAACTCCCAACAGATGTTCCCTAAATATTTAAGATACTTGTTTCACCCCGTTCCCTTAACTCTATCAAAACACAAGCATTACATAATGCTCTGGCACTGGGGCTATTGAACTGGAGCTGGAAAAAGCCACCGGGATCCACCTTTTCCCCAGGCTCACCCTTTCCCTTGCCTTTCCAGTGGGAATGTCGTTGGCTACCACGTGATTTGCCCCTGCAAGCCCTGCCTGCTGTCCTGCAACAACGGCCACCTCTGGATGTTCCACAGCCAGGCAGTGTTTGGCATCAACAGACTGGACCCTTCTGGTGAGGGACACCTTGGTTTCCTTCCCTTTCCCTAAAATCCTCATTCCCCATCACAGAATTCACAGAACCACCAGAATGGGAGAGACCTGAAAGATCATAGAGTCCAGCCCAGCCCCAACACCTCAACTGAACCCTGGCACCCAGTGCCACATCCAGGCTTTGTTAAACACACCCAGGGCTGGTGACTGCACCACCTGGGCAGGACATTCCAGAAATTTATCATCCTTTCTGTAAAAAATGGATAATATCCTAATATCCAACCTGAATTTCCCTTGGCACAGCTCAAGGCTGTGTGCTCTGGTTCTGTCAGTTCCTGCAGACAGAGCCCAAGCCCAGCTGAGCACAGGCACCTTCCAGGAGCTCTGGAGAGAGCTGAGCTCACCCCTGAGTCTCCTTTTCTCCAACCCCAGCTCCTCCCTGTGTTCCTCACAGGGTTTGTGTTCCAAACCCATCACAGCCTCGCTGCCTCCTCTGGATGAGGAGGAGGAGGAGGAGGAGGATTTCCCTTCCTCTCAAACCAGGGAGGTGATGGACACCCCTTCCTCACCCTGACCAGGCATCCCAGTTTAGCCCCAGCCCCTGGAGGGAGGCTGGCACGTGGAGGAAATGTCACTAATCTGGAAAACCACTCAGGGGGGGCAGCAGTGAATGAAAATTTCAGTGTAAATCACTCTGCACCCCCCCCTCTGTGGACAGAAGTCAGGGTTTTCTGCAGCTGTACAGGACAAACACAGCTTTATTTGTAGTGGTGGGGATGGCTTTACTGGGCTCTGGGGATTTTTGAAGGAATTTTGAAGGAGTTAGAGATGGGACTTGTGAGTTTTTTAGATGATGTGATTTATTTTGCTTTTTTTTTTTACGCAGACAGGAAGGGTGAGTTTGGTTTACATCTTTACTGCGTGGTTCAGAAGGCTACAAGATCCTTAATTACGAGACTTGTTAAAGATTTATTAAATAATAAAACACTGCTAACAGAAATATTTATTTTAACTTAATTTTTAAATATTTAACTTAATTTTAAAATATTTTGTCTTACAGACTTATGCTATAGTGTAAATTTTCTTAGCCAATCATGTCATGACACACAAACTTACAGCACTGCATTCTAAACTTCTTGTTTACCTTTTTATTTTTTCTGTATCTTAAACTCTAAAACTTTAAACTTTCTTCTTCTTAACGTGTTAACAGAAATAATATTTCTGTTATATTTATATAATTGGTTATATAAATATTTATTCTCTGAATTGGGCTAAAAAATAAACAACAACACTCCCAAGATCACTTTGAAGGAAGATAGAAAATAGGTTTATTCACCATGAACGTGACTTCCTGGGTTTTGCAGGGATTATTTGCTCTCAAAACAGACAGTTGTGCAACTTAAAAATAAGGTCACAATCCAAAAATATCTCTTTTTTTTTTTCCCCCTCCTTTGTCTCCTTTGCACCAGGTGTGAATGCATTGCTGTGGGGCAACCTGCCCGATCTGGAGGAAAGCACAGAAGACACGTCCTGCACCTCTGAGGAGGAGTACATCAGATAAATGTTACCTGCAGGATCTTCCCTCCTCCTGTGGCCTGGCTGGCTGCTTTGCATTTATTTAATTTCACCTGGTGGCCCATCAGAGTTTAAACAACAGGGAAAAAAAAAACAGGAAATCTGGAAAAAAAAATCCAAAAAAAAGGGGAATTCTTCTTGCTCTTTCCCTGTAAGCTTCCCTGGACTCTGCCTGAGCAGAGATACACCTTGGAAATGCCAACACAAAGTGCATTTACTGAGCTCTGTTTTGCTTTTTATTCCTAACCCTCTACAGCTGATAATCCTTCTTTTCTTCTTCCCCAAAGCACTTTTCACAGTGCAAAACCTCTCAGCTGCTTCCAGCTCAAAGGAATTTTCAGGAATAATCAGCCAGGTCTGGGAGAGCTCAGCTCTGTGCTCAGAACTGCCTCAAAGTTCTGCTGCTCTGCCTTTGGAACCTCCTGCTCTTTGCAGCTTCCCTGCACCTGAGGCACCCCAGGATGCTCCTAAATGTGCCCTGGGAAGCCTCTTAGAGCCTTTCCATCTTTATTTTTCAATACTTTCAGGGTTCTGTCTCCACAGAGATCAAGTTTGTGTTTTTTCTCCCTGACAAAACCTAAATTCTGCAGTTTCTCAGTAGAACTCACTGGAGTTTTTGTTCAGGGCAGCACTAAAACCCATCCACTTTCTTATATATATATATATATATATTTCCCCTCTCCAAAACAAAACTCAGTCATGACATTGGGTCTTTTTAGAGAAAGGAAAAAAAAAAGTTAAATATTTGGTGTTCATGCCTAATTTTCTGTCCTGAGCTGCACAGACAATCTGGTTCCTGTCGGTAATGAATTCAAAGCTCATTTTCTGAGCTGTTAACAAACCATGATGTTTTATTTCTGTCCCCTTCAGCTAATCACCTGAAGGCCAGCAATAAAAAAAGCC